>NW_008349130.1:739274-743906 GCF_000622305.1 Nannospalax galili | reverse complement strand
CTGTGTTTTCCTATATGTTATAAATTATTTAATTATAATTTATATTATATAATTTATGTTGATGATATACAGAGGTTGTATATTGTGCTTTTGCATTTAACATGGTCATGAGGCATCTCTTGTGTCATGAAACATATATTAGAGCACACAGTGTATGTGCTCCCGAGTCACTGTATTAATGCTTTATAAGAGACCATCCTATGGGTTTATTGTAAATATTTATATTATTGTTTTATTGACTATATTTCAGATGAGCACAACTAAAGGCTTCTTATTAAATATACTAATATTAGAAAATAAAATAAGAAGCTAATATTTTCTCTCCTCCTTTTGTCCCTCTCCTCGTTCATCATTTCTTTTAAGCAAAAAATTTTGGTAAGAATTCTCCAGCCATTTCACTACTTCTTCATCTATTTTTGTTGCTCTTTTTCAGGCTTAGCAAGTACCTGCCACCTTACTTTCATTATTTAAAAGTTATTTTATTACAGTCAGTTGATTGGATGCTTAGAAAAAACTTATGAAATAACAAATTACATGATTAAAATAATAAGGTGTTGCGTTTATGAATGAATTTCAGATATGCTACAGTATATGCCAATAACAAATATAGCTGTAGTTGTACTCATGCATAATCTACACTGCTCAATTAATGAGCATTTTCTTATATCCATCTCTTGTTATCACTAACATCATTTAAAAATATTGTTATTTTTGCAGTTGAGAGAGAGAAAACACAAAGATACTCAAAGGGGTTAGGGTTTCAGTGTTTGGTGCTACTTTTTAATCTTGATCACCCATAACAGCTAGCAGAATACAATATTGCTTTCCCTTAAGTAATGGATCATAAATTTCTCTAGGGGAATTTTAAAAACTCCTGCTGGGACCATGTAATAATGCGGATGATTCTTTATTGTCTAGCTTCTATCAGTTACAGTGAATGCTGCTTGTCTTTAGGGAGCATTGGGACCCTTCTCTACTGGCCAGCCAGGAGGTGAGCAACTTTGCTCCACTATATGGCTTTGCTGTGATGGTTTTCTGTCTTCCACAGGCTCCTGATGGAACAAGCCAAACCTGGACTAAAGCCTGTGAAACAGTGATTGAAAATGTACCTCTCCTCCTTTAAACTGCTTCTCTTAGGCATTTGTCATAGCAACAATAATGCAACTAACACAGAAAATGGTACCATGATTTGTAGATGTTGCTGTGACTATCAGACTATCTGGTTCAGAGGCTTTGGGAACTGGTTTGTTTGGAAAAGTTTGGAGACAGAGGATAGAATGCTGTAAGCAGGGCCTGATGGGCAATTCTGGTTGGATCTCCAGAAGACCAGAAATGTGATAGGAAGGCAGACAGTAATGTCCATATTCATTCAAATGGGAAATGGTTTTCTATCAGGAATTGGACTAAAGATCATCATGTTACATGGTGACAAAGAACTTTTCCACCTTCTGTCTATGCCCTAAGACTTTCTAGGAGACTGAATTTAAAGGTGATGGACAAATTATTCTGGTCGAGGAAATATCAACGTAGCCAAAATTTAGACTATTTAGGTTATTGTTAACTGGTTGTATTAGTTACTTTTCTGTTGCTGTGATAAAATACCATGATGAAGGCAATTTATAAAAGGAAAAGTTTTTGGCTTATGGTTCTAGTGGGGTAAGAGTCTAAAATGGTGGGGAAGTATGGCGGCAGAGGTGGCCAGAACAGAAAGCCAAGTGATCACATCTTCAGGGAGGCACAGGAAGCAGAGGATGACTAGAAATCTGACAAGGCTTAAGAAGTCTCAAAGCCCACTCCAGTGAGGTGCTTCCTCCAACTAGGCCACACCTCCTTAAACCTCCCCAAACAGTACCACCAACTGGGGACAAAATGTCCAAATGCTTGCAGCTGATGGAGGGTACTTATTCAAATCACCACAATGGTCTTAGCCATGTTAAAATAAGAATCATAAGCAAAAGGCCAAAGAGAAAGATTTGAAAAACTTGTAGTTTTGTAAGGAAAGCTCATAAAAAATTTCTGTCTAAATGTCAGAAGGTATGATAGCTGAAGAGATTAATACCATTACAAAGAAGGTCAGGGGGCTGGAGAGATGGCTCAGCAGTTAAGAGCAGTGGCTGCTCTTGAAGAGGACCTGGGTTTGATTCCCAGCACCCACATGGTGGTTAACAACTGTCCATAACTCCAGTTCCAGGGGAATCCAACCCTCTCTTCGGATCTCTGAGGGCATTGTACAACACAGGTACACTTACACACAAGCAAGCAACACACTCATACACATAAAAATAATAAATAAAATATTTTTAAAAAGAAGGTAAGTATTTTGTACTTGGATAATAAGAAATATACCTTGAGGGTATTTCTGAAATTGGCCACGCTATTTGCATTACAGTTTGGAGAATACAAATGTACTCACTTGAAAGAATTTTCCTTGAGACTAAACAGTTCTGGGGCACCCTACTCCCACAGAGACACATATGAAATAATTATTTAAGCATTAATTCAAAGGTCTACCACTAAGGCACTCAGAGACCTCTGCAGCCATAGTCCAAGGGCACAAGATACCAGCAGAGCCTGGCATTGTCAATGTGGTACTGGTTATACAGGGATGTAGGATATAAGAACTGTAGGGTCGTGGAAGTTCCTCTTAGATTTCCAAGTAAAGCCTGGGAACTTAGGCAAGATCAGAATCTATGGATATCCCTGAGAGTGAGATATGTAAAGCTGTGAGAATGAAGCAAAGATGCAGTGGAAACCCTGCAAAGTTAGAAATACTAGTAACCTGGAACAGCTGCTGAGGAAAGCCTTAGAGGGAAAAACTGGTACTAGCCCAGCACAGAGAGCCTGGGAGCTGCAGCTGCCAATACTACAGAGCTGGGGTCTCGTACATCCTGTATTCTCACATTAAACCACAATGTGCTGTAGGTCCCAGCTAGAGGGTTTAATGGTTATCCTTTTGGGTTTGGTCTTGCACTGGTTCCATCCTTCCTTTTTATGCTTCTGTTCTTTCCCTTTGGAATTGGAATGTTCATTTTTGTTAAAGTATCAATTAGCCCCATAAATTGAACTAATCCAGACTATAAAAAATGTCTAGTCTATCTGTTGGAGGACCCACCTTTCCAGTCTCACTGGTCAATTACCTGGTGATAGATCCACTCCCAGGAATGCAGGTTCACCTTAAGTTATGCTAAATAGATGGGCAGAATACCTGGTGTGTTAATGAGGTATCTAATATTTCCTGCCCAGAACTAGTTGCATCTTTCTGCAGACCTTCCGGACCAGCCACAGTCACATAGGTGTCTGTAAGTCTGTCTGACCTCTTTCCTGAACTTTTCAGGAAAGCGTAATTTCTCCTTTTCTTCTTCATGCCTTTCTTCCTAAACATGCTTTTTTCTAAGGCTTTGGGCTGCCCCTAGCATCTTGTGTTTCTTCACTATTTCTCTAAAACTTCCTTCTCCCAGACATGTGGCTGCGAGTCAGCCACGTGTCTGACCTCCATGCAGGCTCTAAACCTGCATTGCTTCATGATTTTCTTTACTTTTTCCCCACTATTCACCTCCTCAGGGCAGCTGCCAAGATTACCAGCTCGTCTACCCTGAGGATTTTTCTTTAAGAGTCTAATAAAATTGTAAAAGCTTCCGTTTGGATCCGTTCTTAAATTCTTTTATGAATGAGACTAAGAACCCTCTAGGGGACCTTCTTTCTTTCCATTTCACTTTGTTCCACTGTACCTTGAAAATGTGCAACTTTCTTTTTGCTTTCACAGGTGCTGAAAAATAAGTGTGTCTTGAGTCTCTGAAGAAACCTTGGACTTGAGCTGTCATGCCATATTAGAATTGTTGAGACTTTGCGGAAGGAATTAGTGCATATTTGTCATTGTATGCATTAAAGTTATATTACATAGAATTATGACCTTATTATTGTTATTTGGGCATTAAGTATGGGTAAAGGAGATATATTTAGGTGTTAGGTTGACAGGGGTCGATTTCTGATGGATATCCTTAACTGTCCACTTGACTGAATTGAGAGCTATTTAGGAACCCGCCTGTGGGGCCACGCTCAAAGAAGACTAGATAGATTCAGTAATTAGTGGTTTAATCCATTGATGGATTCAGAACTTGAATATGCTATCAGGATGTGGTGGAACTCTGAAAGGTGAGGCCTTATTGGAGAAAGAGCACTGCAGGAGATCTACCTTGGATGAGGTTCTGTTATTCTCTTTCTGCCATGAGGTGTTCTTGCTGCTCTGATGTCCACAGGCCCACATCAACAGAATAAGCTAACCATGGACTGAAGCATCTGAAACTAGAGGTTAAAAACATCCATCCTCCTTTAAACTGCTTCACCTTGAATATTTGTTACAGTAATGAAAAGGCTAACAGTGTGTATGTCTATGTGTGTATAGTTGCTGTCTTTTTTTGTTTATCTACAGTCAAGTGGTGTGATGAGGCCAAATTATCAAGAACTTCATATATGCAAGAAGTAATTCTAAACTACTTTATTGATAATCTTATGAGGTAGGAACTAAAACTATCCTTACTTATACATATGATACTGAGGTACTAATAAGCCAACTTACTAAACTAAGGGCACATAGCTATTGTACCATACTATCTCATTCTATAGCCTTTTCAT
>NW_008349130.1:737304-739251 GCF_000622305.1 Nannospalax galili | reverse complement strand
ATTTTATTTATTATTTTTATTTTATGTGTATGAGTATTATGCCTGTATGTATGTATGTAAGTGCATCCATGTCGTGGAGGACAGAAGAGGCTGTCAGATCCCCTGGAACTGGAGTTACAGACAGTTGTTAGCTGCCATGTGGGTGCTGGGATTTGAACCCAGGTCTTCTTCAAGAACAGTGTTCTTAACCTCTGAGCCATCGCTCCAGCCCCCATAGCCTACATTTTAAAGAGATATGCTCTCTATGTGTAGAATACTCCGACTCATTCTGGAGAAATGGATTCAAGAAATACCTAAGGGTAACACTAATATGTTGAGTCTGATTTAACCATGTAAGTTTCAATCTTATTCACTTAATAATTGTGTGAACTTGTTCAAGATACTTCAAATAAACATTTCACCTGGTGCTATAAGCATGCTATAATTAACTACATGGTAATCCATTGAGAAACATTATAATTTTAGTACTAGCTATAAAACAGAGAACTAAAGTCTTACTTGGGAGCCTTGTTTAATTCTTACCTTGCATTAGTTGGTTATGATGAGACACATCACCTACAATTTCCTTCTTTTCCCACTTATCAAAATAATTCTTAACTTTGTTGTCTAAAATTATCATAGGGTTTCTAGAAAACATTAGAAAATAAATGAGAGTACTTTGAAAAAAATAAGCTATAAATCCAAACTGCCAGCATTACATTAAGTAGAACACAGAAATATTAAATTATGTCTGATATTTAGATCCTTTTAAAGTCTCCCTCATGTACAAATAGGTACTGGTGTTGCAAACAGATGGTGGCTGGGAAAATTGCACAATGTCTGCTTTTGACATGTCTTATATACTTCTTTTCTTTGTGATGTTATGTTAAATTTTCCAGGGTTTCCACTTTATGAGGGAAGTAGTCACAATGTTTCATAATAGTATATGTATTAGTACTTTGCCCATTGTTGCAACCAAATACCATCCAAACAGCAACTTGAAAGAGAAAGGTTTATTTTGGCCCACAGTTCAGAGGAACAAAGTTCATCACTGTAGGCTATAATTGGAGAGATTTGGTCCATTGACGCAAGGACACAGGGAGGGGAAATGCCAGTGCTCAGGTTCCTTCTTCCTTTTTCCCTTTTTGTTCAGTCTGGGACTCTAGCCCATGAGATCATACTGTTTACATTCATGGAAGATCTTCCTTTCTTAGCTAAACCTCTCTGGAAACATTCTCACAGACAAACTCAAAAGTGTGTGTAATTAATACCCTAGCTGTTTCTTAATTAAAGTCAAGCTGAATTGAAATTAGCCAAATAAGTATAAGTAATTATGATGGTTAAACTCATTGTCAACTTGATGAGATCTAGAATCACCTAGGAGGTAGACCTCTGAGCATGCTTGTGGGGGATTATCTTGATTAAGATAATTGAGGTGAGGGACCCATCCTTTCTAGGTAACACCCTCCCATAGCCTCCCTCCCCCCACTAGAGCCCTTATACTCTGATATCCCTGCTACTGTCTGCTGTGTTTTCGGCACCCCCAGCCATTCCCCACTACTTGCCCTTCTGGTGAATCTAGTCAGCCTATCTAGAGGTCTTTGTTTTAGGAGAGTCAGCTGTTCCTCATCTAGTGGTAATCAGTTGTCAACATTCCTTTGGATAAGATTGGGGTCTGCTGTTCATTTTCCCAGTTCTGTGTTGGGTTACTATCTGGGAATCCCTTTGGCCACCCTGTCTGGAAACAACTCAAAAGAAGGTATTGCCTGTCTGGCATTGTTGCTTGTTATGTAGCCTTTAGCTATACATATGGACTCTTATGAAATTATATTGGCCCCTTTAATCTTTGGTTATACTTTCCTTTTGGGTGTTTAAGGCCACGCAGTTGGTCCAGATAAACCGATTTATTTTTACTCTTAAGGTTGTTTGAGGATCTGTTCCTCAGGGGACACATGGGCTTTGGGGGAT
>NW_008349130.1:734842-736184 GCF_000622305.1 Nannospalax galili | reverse complement strand
AGTTCTTTGGGTATATGCCAAGGAGTGGTATAACTGGGTCAAATGGTAGGTTCATTTGTAGTTTTTTAAGAGTTCTCCACACTGCTTTCCACAGGGGTTGAACCAGTTTGCAGCCCCACCAGCAGTGGATGATTGTTCCCCTTTCCCCACATCCTCTCCAACATTTTGTATCATTTGTTTTCTTGATCTTAGCCAGTCTGACTGGGGTATGGTGGAATCTTAAAAGTGATTTTAATTTGCATTTCCCTAATTATTAGTGATGTTGAACATCTTTTAACACGTTTCATAGCCATCTTTATTTCTTCTTTTGAGAACTCTCTGTTCAGCTCCTTAGCCCATCTTTTAATTGGGTTGCTTCTTGTCTTGGTTCTCTGTTTTTGGAGTTCGTTATAAATTCTGATAATTAAACCTCTATCAGATGTGTCGTTGGTGAAGATTTTCTCCTATTCTGTGGGTTTTCTGTTTGCCTCCTTGGTTGTCTCCTTTGATGTACAGAAGCTTTTTAGTTTAATGAGGTCCCATTTGTTAATTCTTGCCCTTGTTTCCTGAGCAATTGGTGTCCGGTTTAGAAAATCCTTTCCTACGCCTGTATCTTGTAGGTTTTTCCCAATGTTTTCTTCTAATAGTTTCAGAGTTTCAGGCTTTACATTGAGATCTTTGAGCCATTTGGAATTGACTTTTGTTAAGGGCGAAAGATAAGGATTTAGTTTCATTCTTCTAAAGTGGAGATCCATTTTGCCAGCACCATTTGCTGAACATGCTGTCTTTCCTCCAGTTAATGTTCTTGGCCCCTTTGTCAAATATCAGGTGGCTGAAATTGTATTTACTCATATTTGGGTCTTCAGTTTTGTTCAGTTGGTCTATTGGTCTATTTTTGTGCCAGTACCATGTTGTTTTTATGAGTATAGCTCTGTAATACAGACTGAAATTTGGTATAGTAATCTCCCCGGCATTGCTGTTAGTGCTCAGGGTTGTTTTGTTTATCCAAGGTCTTTTGTGTTTCCATATGAGTCTTAAGATAGTTTTTTCCAATTCTGTGAAAAATTTCATGGGGATTTTGATTGGCATTGCAATCCATACATGACTTTTGGTAAGATGGTCATTTTCACAATATTAATTCTTCCTACCTATGAGCATGGGAGGTCCTTCCATCCTCTGATGTCTTCCTCAATTTCTTTCTTTAAAGATTTAAAAATTTCATTGTAGAGCTCTTTAATGTCTTTGGTCAGGTTTACTCTGAGATATTTTATTTTATTTTTTTTGCAGCTATTGTGAACAGGAGTGTTTCCATGTGCTCTTTCTCTGATTGCTTGTTATTGGTATATAGAAAGGCTATAGACTT
>NW_008349130.1:731850-734305 GCF_000622305.1 Nannospalax galili | reverse complement strand
TATTAAGAATTTTTGCTTCTATGTTCATTAAGGATATGGGTCTATAGTTTTCTTTTTTGGTTGTATCTTTACCTGGCTTTGGTATAGAATGATGCTGGCTTCATAGAAGGAATTTGGAAGTTCTCCCTCCATTTCTATTTTTTTGAATAAATTAAGTAGTATTGGATGAAGATCTTCTTTAAATGTCTGATAGAATTCCGCTGTAAATCCATCTAGTTCTGGGCTCTTTTTAGTCGGGAGGTTTTGTATTACTGTTTCAATTCTTTTTGTGTTATGGGTCTGTTTAAGCTGTTAATCTCTTCTTCATTTAGTTTTGGTGGTTCCTATGCCTTTATATATCTGTCCATTTCTTTTAGAATTTCAAATTTAGTAGCATATAGATTTTTAAAGTATTCCCTTATAACGTTCTGTATCTTTCTGGTGTCTGTTGCAATGTTTCCCCTTTCATCTCTGATTTTGTTGATTTGGAGGTGCTCTTTCTTTCTTTTGGTTAACTGGGCTAGTGGTCTGTCAATCTTGTTTATCTTTTCAAAGAACCAGCTCTTTGAGTTGTTCATTCTTTGTATTGTTTTCTTTGTTTCAATTTCATTAATTTCTTCCTTGATATGTTATTTCTTCTTATCTGCTGAGTTTGGGTTTCATTTGCTGTTGCTTTTGAAGTGTGATGAGTTGCAATATTGTTTTTTTTGTGTTCTTTCCAATTTTTTGTTGTAGGTACTTAGAGCTATAACCTTCTTTCTAAGGACTACTTTCAGCGTGTCCCAGAGGTTTTGTCATGTTGTATTGTCCTTTTCACTTTATTCCAGGAATACTTTTATTTCTTAATTTCTCTTTTGACCCATTCATCATTCAGGAGTGTGTTGTTTAATCTTCTTCTGTTCATGTGGTGATTCGGGCTTCTTTGGGTATTGATTGTAAGCTTTATTGCATTGTGGTCTGATAGAATGCATGGAATTATTTCAATCTTTTTGTATTTGTTGATTTTTCCTTTGTGCCCCTGTATATGGTCGATTTTGGAGAAAGTTCAATGGGGCACTGAGTAGAAAGTATGTCCTTTGGTGCTTGGGTGGAATACTTGGTAGAGGTCTGTTAAGTCCGTTAGATATATGGTATTGTTTAATTCATATGTCTCTTTGTTAACTCTCTGCCCTGTTGATCTATCTAATGGAGACAGTGGGGTATTGAAGTCACCTACTATTAATGAGTTGGGATTAATCTGGGTCTTAAAGTACTGTAGTATTGCTTTTATGAAGTTGGGTGCACCAGAGTTTGGTGAATATATGTTCATGATTATAATATCTACTTGGTTTATTGTTCCTTTGATCAGAATGAAGTGGCCCTCTTCATCTCTTCTGATTAGTTTTAGTTTAAAGTCTATTTTGTCAGATATTAGAATTGCTACACCTGCTTTTTTCTTAGTGCCATTTGCTTGGATTTTTTCCATCCTTTCACTTTGAGATAGTGTCTGTCCTTGAAAGTGAGATTCTTGCAGACAACAAAAAGATGAGTCTTATTTCTTAATCCATTCACATAGTCTGTGTCTTTTGATTGGGGAGTTCAGTCCGTTAATATTTAAAGTTATTAATGAAAGATGAGTATTGAATCCTGCCATTTTTAGTTCTGTTTATATTTTTGATATAGATGTACTTTTCCACAGTTAACCTTCATTGGATTTCTTTCCACAATCCCTTGGGTATAGTCATTCCTTTCCTCAGCTCTTTGTATTGCTTCCAGAACTCTCTGAAGGGCTGGTTTTGTGGACATGAATTCCTCCAGCCTATTTACGTCATGGAAGATTTTTCTTTCCACTTCGATGATAATAGACATTTTGGCTGGGTATAGTAATCTGGGTTGTGTCAGGGAAGATTTTTCTGTTCCCCTTCAACTAAGATAGTTTTGCTAGGTAAAGTAATCTGGGTTGGCATCTATAATTATCTAGCACTGGGAATACTTTAGTCCAGGCTCTTCTGGCTTTCATAGTTTGCACTGAAAAGTCAGCTGTAATCCTAATGGGTTTTCCTTTATATGTGACTTGTTGTTTCTCTCTTGCAGCTTTCAGAATTTTCTCTTTATTTTG
Organism: Nannospalax galili; assembly: GCF_000622305.1. Lineage (NCBI taxonomy): Eukaryota > Metazoa > Chordata > Mammalia > Rodentia > Spalacidae > Nannospalax > Nannospalax galili. The sequence goes on along the minus strand of NW_008349130.1, from coordinate 732,228 downwards.
TATGTGTAGTGTTTTTACTCTGATGTGCCATGGAGGTTCTTGTTCTGGTCCTGTCTGTTTGGTGTTCTGTATGCTTCTTGTATTTGTATGGGCACATCTTTCTTTAAGTTTGGGAAATTTTCTTCCACAATTCTGTTGAAGATCTGGTCCATGACATTATCTTGGGGTTCTACTCCTTCCTGTATGCCTGTGATTCATAAGTTTGGTCTTTTTATGGTGTCACACAATTCCTGCATATTCCATTCTTGTGATTTTTAAAATTTTTCATAATCTTTGCTTAATCGGTCTTGTTCATCCACTTTATCTTCCAGTCTTGATACTCTGTTTTCCATTTCATTCATACTGTTGTTGAGGCATTCTCCTATCGTTTCTAATTGC
>NW_008349130.1:729329-731670 GCF_000622305.1 Nannospalax galili | reverse complement strand
TTTTGAGTTCCATGTCCTGCTCTAGGGGGTTCTCATTGTACTCCTCTAGAGGACTGTTGGTATTTGGTGGGGATATGTTATTTTGGTTTTTCATGTTATTATTTTTTCTCTGTGATTTTGACATGTCAATTTCCTGTGTAGTTTCTGATTCTTGTATGAGACTCAAACCTTCAAGTTTAGGTCTACTTCTTTTTGTGGACTTTATGTAGACTTTGTGGTTTACTTTTTGGGCATGAAAAGCTGGTTTGTCTAATTTTCCAGTTCTCTCTTTTGATTTTATGTTGGAGTAACCAGATTGATTTTGTCTTCAGGAGTTCCCACAGAGGCCCAATTCAGATGAGGTCAGATGATTTTGTGCTTTCTCTTAAGGTCTGGATCCCTCCAGGAACAATTTTGGCCTGAGGAATTTGAGGGTTGGACTGGCCTGGGAGCCTGGCCCAGAAAAGATGCTGGTCTAGGGCAGCTGGTGGCCGTGCCACCCAGAGATGCAAAAGCAGATGGGGCGGGAAGAGGCCCCAAGGGCTCCTGGGGACTGCACTGAGGAGCTGGGTTGTTCAGGATGCAAAGGATCAGGAAGAGGAAAGTTCAGCTCCCATGTTCCAAAAAGACGCTGGCAGGTGGTGCATGCCCAGGGAAACAGAAGGATGTGAGGGGGGGACCAGGTCCAGAAGCAGTGCTCCTGGGGCCCAGAGAAGGCACTACATTGGTCTGGATGAAAAGGATCAAGAAGCAGTATTGCTTCCCCAGGTATCTGGGGCCCCAAACAAGGAATGGGGCAGGACCCAAACTTGGAGGAGAGAATGGTGGGGGAGATGGGGGGGTGAATGAGGCTGGTGGAGTCAAGGCCTGAAGGGGCAATGGACTTACCCCAGAGTGAGGCCTGTGGGTAGTAGAGAGGACTGTGGCAGATCCTGCAGGCCCAGGGAAGCAGGGGGAGGTGAGTGCTGGGCCAGGCCCAGAAGCAGTGCTCCTGGGGCCCAGAGAAGGCACTATGTTGGTCTGGATGAAAAGGATCAGGGAGCTGCCATGTGGGTGCTGGGAACTGAACCTGGGTCCTCTGCAATAGCAGCCAGTGTTTTTAACTGTAGAGCTATCTCTCCAGCCCTGATAGTTTATGTCTTGTAATTTCATATTAAAATATGACTATGATAGGGATTGTTGGAGAATTTAAGGAGCTAATTGAATGGGTTACTGTACTTTATGTTCATTTTCTAAATTACTCATTAGTGCTACACACAGTCCTTCAAACTCAAATAAAGTTAGGATAGATAATAGGAACTTCAAAAAATTATGCAGTGAGTAATTTCTAAGGAGATACCTAGACAGCTGGTCAGGCCTTCCTAATTTACCTACCATTTGACTAATATAAATGGCTGAATATTAAATAGTATGGCCCAAGGCCTTTATTAGTCTTTACCTAGTAGGATCATTTCTCCTGTTAATTTTATATTTCAGTTCATAGTCTGATTTCCATGAAGGACACTGATAGAAAACTGTTTTTGAGTAAGTCTACTCAAGAACATAACTTTGTCTGTGGCATAGGCATATTTTTGAAAGGGAGATGACATTAGCAGTGCTTATCAGTTGCTTTTAAAAATTTAATGGAACTTGTGATATAAAATGAAATATTGGATTAACTTAAGACAAGTTGTCTTTGATGACAACTTCGGATACAAATATCTCATTCTAGAGGCCATTTACCTAAGGCTTTTAAATTAAAATTTCTAAGTATCTTGCATGTTCAGCTCTACATTTAAAGCAAGTGGCACTCTACTTCAGGGAAATGAAACCACTTACGGTCATAAAATAATAGATTTAGATTGGCCTTTCAATAAAGGGACGAGTATGCCAGAAATCTGAAGGGCATTACTGTAAGTAAAAATCATTACTGGAACTACAGAGAGCAAATTGATTTTAAAGGTTGTCATCCTTGTTGGCACATGATAAAATACAATAATGATAATCAATATTAAAATGTACCCAGGGTGCAAGGAGAATCTCCAGGAGCAATACTTGATTCAAGTCTTCTATGGCTGGAGGCCGTTGATAGGATTTCCTGGTGCATAACTGATGGGCTGTCTCAGTTGAGTGACTGAAAAAGGAGCCCAGGCCCAAAGGACACAGGACAGCCATTCATCATTAGGGCTATCTGTGCCTTGCTTAGAAAAATTACCTTTTAAGTCTGGTGGACTCAGTTTACAAAAAGCTTTCTCTAAGTCTACCAGTTGATGTTGTGTTCAGAATTTGTTAGCAGGTAGAGTTGGCCCTAAATATAACTGAAGTACTTAAGTTATATTTTATATGTTTAAGTTAGAAAGATTTGAAATTGGAATTCTCCTGA
>NW_008349130.1:704626-728747 GCF_000622305.1 Nannospalax galili | reverse complement strand
ATATTAAAAGGCTTCATTATAATAGTTCATGTGCATGTATATCATGCTTTGGTCATGACCACATGCCCAACTGCCTCCTTTCATTTATTTATTTATTTTAAATTATTTTAATTTTTTATGTGTATGAGTATATTACCTGCATATATGTGAGTGCACCCATGTTGTGCAATGCCCACGGAGGTCAGACTCTGGAACTGGAGTTATGGATGGTTGTTAGCTCCCATGTTGGTGCTGGGACCTGAATCCAGGACCCCTGCAAGATCAGCCAGTGCTCTTAATTGCTGAACCCCTATATATTTATTTTTGAGATGGCATCATTATGTAGCACTGGCTGGCCTGGAACTCACAGAGATCTACCTGCTACTACCTCCTGAGTCCAGGCATATCCCACCATACCCAGCTTCCAACTGCCCTTTCTTGAATAGAGTCTAGTATGTTGTGTTTCCATTTCTATTTGGTTCTAGAAACTTTTAACTATTTTCTTACCAGTTTCTTCAGTGATCCACTGATTATTTACAAGTATGTCATTCAATATCTATATGCTTACATAATTTGTTTACTAGTATATCATTCAATATCTATATATTTATATAATTTTTATGGTTTGCCTTTCTGTTGATATCTTCTTTTATTCCATTAAGATATGACAAGGTCAAGAAGTTAATTTTAAAATTTTATTATTTTTAGTTTATGTGTAATAGTGGGTTACCTGCATTTGTGTAAGTGCACTTTTGATGTGCCGGTGGAGGTCAGAAGAGGTCATCAGATCCCCTGGAACTGGAGTTATGGATGGCTGTTAGCTGTCACGTGGGTGCTGGGAATCAAACCTGGGTCCCCTACAAGAACAGTCAGTGCTCTTAACGGCTGAGCCATCTCTCCAGTACCAAGAAGTCATTTTTTAATGATTGGTTTATATCCCAGATATCTATTTTGGAAGAAAGTTCCATGAGCTGCTGAAGAGTGTGTGTGCATTCTGCTGCTGTCAAATAAGATATTTGATGTCAGTTATGTCCATTTGATCTCTAGTGTTTCTCCATTGGTAATTTTGTCTTCAAAATAGATTTATTGGCAAGAGTAGGGAAGTCGAGCCATTTACTAACTATTGCTGTATTGGTCCCAGTTTCTCCCTTAGCACACTGCTGTGTTGTTTTATAAAACTAGGTGCACTCGTGTTTGATGTATGTATGCTTATGATTGCTATATTTTCTCCATGGATTGTTGCCTTTATTGATATAGAAACACTTTTGGCTTTTCTGACCAGTTTTGGCTTGAAGCCTGTATGTTCTGCTTGGTTTTGAATTCTGCTGGTTTGGAATGCCATTTTCACTTTTCATTCTTTCAGTTTCAGCCTGTGAATGTCTTGCTGGGGAGGTAGGCTTCTTTCAGGCAGGAAATTATTAGGTGTTTTAAAACCTTATCCATCTGTTTCTTTAATTGGACAGTTAAGACCATTCACATTCAGGATTATCAGTGAAAGGTATGAGACTTTTCCTACGATTTTGTTGTTTTAAACCATCTTTGTTTCTCCCCTCTTGTTCATTTTAGAGACTTACTTGTTTACTGAATTAGTCATGATTGGCTCCTGATTATCATTTCTTTTCTACTCTTCTAATAGGATTTGCTTTTTTCTACATTCATATGATATAACAGCTTGCCTTGCTTCCTGTTCTTTATATAGGATGTCTTTAAATATCTTCCCAATGCTGATTTATTGTTCACAAATTTATTTTGTGCTTAGTTTGGAAAGCCTTCATTTTACCTTTGATTTTGAAGGATAACTTCATCAAGGTTTGTATTCTTTCTGAATTTGAAACACATCAATCTATATCTTCCTGGTCTTCCAATTGTCTGCTCAGGGATAGTCTGTCATTCTAATTGTCTTGCGTTTGTAACTGATGAGTTTCTGTTATTGGATTTTAAAATTTTTCTTGTTTTTTTTTTTTTTTTAACTTGGGATATTTTAACTATGAAATGGTCAAAAGAGGTTCTTCTTGGTATGTTTATTTGGGGGTTATTTATATATGCTGCCATAGTTGAGAAATTTTTAGTAATCATCATTGAATAAGTTTCTATGTTCTTATCCTGTTCTTCAACTTCTTCTTATAAACTCATTTTTTAAATTTTTATGATTTAGATTTATCTTATGTGTATGAGTGTTATCCCTACATACATGAAAGTGCACCACATGCATGCAATGCTTGTAGTAGCCAGAAGAGGGCATTGGATCCTTTGGAACTGGGATTATGGATGGTTACTAGCTGCCTGGGAACTTAACACAGGTGCTCTGGAAGAGCAGCCAGTGCTGTTAACCACTGAGCCATCTCTTCAGCCCCTAAACTCATTATTTTTATGTTTGTCTTCTTAACTATGTTCTTAATTTCTTAATCAAGCCTTGTGTCTGGTATCTGGTATGTTCTGTTGATCATTTCTTAATTTTTCTTTATTATCAAGTGGATATAATAGTTCATTAACTTTTCTTTCAAACCCTGGTATTCTTTCTTGCCCTTCATTTAATATATTGGAGAGGGTTTTGACTGTTTTTATTAGAATTATTGAACATTTCATTTCTAACATTTTTGAGGTCTTTTTTTTTTGCAGAAAATCTATCTCCATATTGAAATGGGTTTTAGATTCTCTACAGTCTTCTCAATTCATTCAGCTGTTTGCTTATACCCTCCTTGAAGTGACTGGCTGTTTATTAAAATCAGATTTGAACTCTTCAGCAGGTATTTCTTCACTTTGCTGTCTTCGGATTCATTTACTGAACAATTGTGCACGTCAGAACACTCATGTTGCCTTGTTTCTTCATATTTATCATGATTCTATGCGCAGACTTGCTGGGATGAGTATCTTTTATGTAAGCTTTTAGGAAGCAGCCTGCTGTTGTTTTGGGACAAGGTCTTACTATGTAGCTAAAGTTGGCTTGAATTTGCTATGTAGCTCAGTCTGGCTGTTATCTTGAGGTCCTCCTGCCTCTATCTCCAAAGCACTGGGATTATAGGCATTTGCCACCATGGCTGGTTGAGGGCTCTGTAGCCAGTCCCTCTCAGTCAGTAGAAAAGAAAGTTCAGTAACAACACAACAAAATCAAAGATTAGGAATGCAGCAAAAATCAGGTAAAAAAAAAAAAACCCCAAAAACCACAACCCCACCACCAATAGTCATAGAGAAGAAACGGACAAGAACAGTTAATACCAACATAGAACATGATAAAAAGTTACAAGTGATAAAACTCAAAGTAATAATAACAATTTAAATGAAAAGGAAGGCTGAGAAGGAGAAAAGAGAAAGAAACAGCAATGTTCAAAAGGGGAGGAAAACAAGGAACGACAAACACAAATCCCAAAAGAGAGCAAAAACGGAGGAAATAAAATTTGATCTAAGGAAAAAAAAACAAAAAAACAAAGAAAAAGAACAATGAGTAAAATGTTCATTTCTGAGCTGCTCGGATGCAAGAAGTTTCTTTTTGAACTTCTAATACCAAAATTCACCAGGTGGGTGGGCCGTGAGTCTGGACTGTTGCGTGTTGTAATTCCTCTCTTTTCCCACCAGTCAGGTTGTTGCTGTACATAGGTTATGCGCTGCCCTGCAAGTCTCACCACACCACGCCGGTCAAGGGTTTCTAGTTCACGTCCCAGCCTCTCCAGAGTCCTTGCACACCTGCATCCCAAAGACCTTCAGTGGCATGTGCACTGTGTCTTATCACTCATTTCCAAGGACCCCAATATGTTCACTTGAGGTATGGCTAACATCCAAGCTACATATATCTCTGAATGCATCAAGGGGAAAGTAAAAACAACACTGAGTTCTGTGCTGGAGGGCGTAGCCTCAGGAACCAAATGAGGTCTCATGCTTGGGTACCCAGCGCTGGCCTCCCCTGCAGCCCACAGGATACAGGTTGTGCTCCTTGCCATGTGTCCCTCCACTCCACAAGTTCCTGCTGCTTAATCTCCTCAGATCTGCTGTGACAGACTCTCCGCTTCTCCATGACTGTCTTTCCTGGATGTCTTCCACCCAGAAACAGCACAGAGTGTCCCCAGAGACTCTAAACTGTGATTGTCTCATCCTCCGCCCCCCCCCCCGCCTGATTTCTACAGTTAGCTTGGTCCTAAACAATAGGCCCCCTCTGAAGATAACTCACTGTTATAACTCTCAGATATTCGGGCAGCACCGTGGATCTTCTCTCCAAAGCTTGCTTGTCAAGCAGGCATCAGTTCTCCACCAAATTTTCACATTAGATTAGCATTTGGAAAATCAATGGTTTCTCTTATCACCATGCTGATGATCTACTTTTATTCTTGGGGCTGCTTACACTCCTTGGGGACTTGCCTTGTGCTTGGAGCATTGAGTCCCCTTCCCACAGAGCTGTAGTTGAAGTGGCAGACTGCTCTGAACTCTTTTTCTCCGGCTGCCTTTCTGTTTCTCCTGCAGACCTTCTTTCTTCCTGTAGGCTATGAAGACAATGCTTCATAGCTTTCCCATCATCTTTTCCTTAATTCCGAGAATTCTCTTTGTCCTCTAGGAATATCGCTTTTCCTTTGTTGTCCAGAATCTTCTCACCCAAAGGCTAGTAAAGGATATTTACACTCCTTCATCTTCTTCCCCCCCCTTTAAATTCAGTTCTTTTCCGCGTTTTATATACAGCAGAAGAGAAAAGCAAACCTTAGAAGTTAGAGACTGATAGTGGTACCATTGACCCCCATTCCTCTGAACATTGGCCTTTTTAAGGAGAGCAATAATATTTACCTCAAGAGACTCAAACAATAGCCAGTAGACTTATAGTGACTTTGCCTATTGGAGTTTTGAGGTTGGGGGGTAGAATAAACTGTTTACTCAAGATCACATGGTTAGAAAGTTGTAGAACAAGAATCTGTATCCAGATTCAGTTAACTCCCAGGCAGTTGACTGATGCCTGCCTCTCTCTGGCAGAACTACTGCAGGAAACCCCTTTCTCAGGAAGGTGATTAGAGGCTCCTACTCTCCCACAAGGCCATGCAATGCACCCATATCTCTTCCAGCAACACACAATAAAACATCTTTCAGCAAGGCTTGAAATGTTTTCTTGTCTTCTCAGATTTTATGTCCCTGGGATGACCTAGGTGTAGACCTTTGACTCTTGGCTATGACTGTACTCTCTTACCTGTCTCATGAGACTGTTGTAGAGTTCTGAGGTGCAGCTAGTGAAGAAACAGAGGTCCTCAAAGATGATCCTGAATTGCTTGTTTATTCTTTCTCATTAAAATTAGCACTTCATAATTCATAGTCTTTTCTGGCTGCCATAACAGGTAGCAAAAGCTGGGGAGGCTGAAACAATAGAAATTTTCTTACATTTGTGGAAGCTGAAAGTACACGATTATGGTATCAGTGGGGCAGATTTCTGAGGCTCCTTTCAGAGAGAGAGAGAGAGAGAGAGAGAGAGAGATCATTCTTCCTCTTCTTATAAGAACATTACCCTCGTGATGTCATTTAACAATTTTGTTTTTGAAACACAGTATCACTGTATAGCCCTTCCTGGCAGAGGACTTGCTATGTAGACCAGGCTGGCCTCAAACTCATAGAGATCTGCCTGCCTCTTACTCCTGAGTGCTGGGATTAAAGACATGGGCCACCATCCCTGACTGTAACCATGCCTCTTTAAAGACTTTACCTCCAATGCAGTCACATTAAAGATTAAGTTTTCAGATTATGAATTGGGGGTGAGGAGCTATACTTTGGTTTACAATAATTGTCCAGGTGGAAAGCATGACAATTACACAAAAGCCTAAGAATCTGACTTTGTGAGTCTGCCTGTTGGTAAGCTGAGATCTAGCTTTTCAGTGCATCCTTTTTCTGCTGCAAATGGAAAGGGAAGTCCTCATAGGAGCAACAGTTTTGTAAAAATGACATGCCATTTTTTTGTTTCTCATATTTACTTGTTTATGAATAATGTTTCTTCATTTTTGTGTTCAACCGTTTCCCTCATGTTGGATGAGTATCTATCTGACTGGCTGCATTCAGTAATATTGATTGTTGTGACTGATTGTTAATGGTGTTTCCTCTTTCTTCAAGTGGCCAGATGAGGCCTAGTGAGATGGCTTAGCAGATAATGGTGCTTGCTTCCAAACCTGGCCATCTGAGTTTCAACCCTGGAGCCCATGTAAAGGTGAAAGCAGAGAGATGACTCTGAAAGTTGCCCTTTGAGTACATGTGTGCATCATGTCTTGGGTATGTCCTCATAGACACATCATACACAGGTACACACCCTGATAATAAATACAAAAATTTTTTGAAGGCAAAATGATATAGACATCTTACCTATATTGAAGATTGCAAGATTTAATTATTTTTTTTAAATAACAAGCACCTTGAAACAATTTCATTTTTTCCCTTCACTAAATAAATGTATAACTTGACTCACCTGGGTTGAGGGAGCCTTCATTGGGGAATTGCCTTCATTGGGCTAGCCTGTTGCCATGTCCTTGAGGCATCTTCTTGATTGTTGAGTGATGTGGGAGGGCCCAGCCCACTGTGGGCGGTGCCACCCCTTGGCAGGTGGGCCTGTGTTGCACAAGAAAGCAGGCTGAGCAGGGGCCTGGGGAGCAAGTCAGTAAGCAGTGTTCCTCTATGGCCTGTGCTCCAGCTCCTGCCTCCAGGTTCCTGCCCTGAGTTCCTACCTTGGGCTCCCTGATTAACTGTGACCTGGGAGATGTAAGCTGTCACAACAATGGAGAAACAAACCAGGACAGTATCAATAGTTCCATATTAGTTATTTTTCTCTTTGTGGTGACCAAAAACCTGACAAAACCTTCTTACAGGAGGAAGTCACATTATTTTGGGTCACAGTTTGATGGGACAGAGTTCGTCCTGGTGGGGAAGGTGTGGCTACCATGGTGGGGAAGGTGTGGCTATGGAGCATGAGATGGCTAATCTCATTGTACGTGTCAGGGAACAGAGAAAACAGTGCTGGTGCTTTTTCCCCATTCTTACTCACTTCAGAGATCCAGCCCATTGGATAGTGCACAGCACATTTAGGGTGCACTTCCTCTCCTCTAAAAATGCTTCCACAGACACACCAAAGATATATCTCCTTAATGCCATAGGCATTTCTTAATCCCTATCCTGTTGATAACTAAAACCAATCATTACTTTGTATAGTGGATGGTGGTTAACGCAGAAACTCACAACTGTTCAATGTACAGAAAATAGGTGACTGTATCATGTTCAGCCACAAATGGGAACCTATATCATACCCCCACCCTGAGACTCAGGAAACATCAAGGAAGTAGGGGTGGAAAGATTATAAGAGCCAGAGGTTGGGAAGGACCAGAAGGAAACAATGTCCTCACTCATGAACTCATGAATCATAGTTGCCTACACAAGACCTACACAAGATCAAGCCAGTCAGCATTCTAGGTTGGAATGAGAAGGGGTGTATGAGCTGTGGAAAGTTGATGGCTTCTCCTCGAGGGAGATTAAATTTTCTTTAACAGTGTGGCTACTGTATAAGGGCAGCACAAGGTGGAGTCTAGGACATGAAGTTGGGGGATAGTGAGGTGGGGGTGGATCTGGGAGGAGTAAAGGGAGGAGTTGAGGGTGAGTACGGTCAACATACATTGTATGAAATTCTCAAGGAATTAATAATAAAAATATTTTAAAAAACCCGACCATTACAATATCTCATATCAGACTTACAATTTAATCTCTCTTCCTTTTTGAGCTTGCTGTTCCGATTTGCTCTTCCACTTGCATTTATGATTTTTCTTTTATTTTTATCCTGAATGTGCCTTCCTATATAATCAGACTCTCTGAAATCAGCTGCCAAGGAATTGGTTTCTTTGTGCCCTTTAATTCCAGTTATAATGTCTCACATTCAGTCATTGCTTTAAGGTTGAGAACATAAGAATAGTAGGCACATGACTCTTAACCAGATTTTAAAACGTGTGATACTAATTTCAGAAAAAAAATCCACACATACCTCCTGTTGGAGAAGCTAAGCTGCTTAATGCTTGGAGCTAATGAAGCTGACAACACTGTCCTTCTTCCTAAGGTGGTCCACTGAACTAGCCTTTTCTCTATCCGAGGCATGCATCTGTGGTCCTCCTTCTGACCAGCGATGTTTATTGTTGTAGCAGGAGGCCTGGGTGAGAAGGAGAATCAAAGTCTTTCTTGCTCCTAGCAAAACAACTCATGGCTTGGGGGAGGGAGGTGGGGCTCAGCAGAAACATCTTAAGGTCAATGCCATTATTAAATACTCTCCATGGGGAAGTGATTGGATGAATGTAAAGTGCTTTAGATTAATTATGATGCCTTGTTGGTCCACTTTGCAGATGATCTGCACTTGGTGAATCTGCTGGGAGGCCTGTGGAGCACAATGATATTCTTTCCCATTATCTCTACTCCCCATGAATGCTTACCCTTCTACCATGGATGAGTTTTGGCACTTTACAGCATTTACAAATATAATCTACCACTGTGACTTCTCAAACTTTGGTTCCTAAGAAAAACAGAGCAAGATAGCTAAGAAAATATTTTTAGGAGAATAGGAAGATTAGAAACATGAGATTAGAAAGCAGCCCACACTATTAATCATGTACCACCAAGCTAACAGAGACTGTAGGGCCCCATTGTAAAGGAGAAACAACAACCCAGAAGCAGAGTACAGTTACTGCTGCTAAGTCTGCAATGGATTGCTTGTTCCAAATGTGCAATTTAATCCCCCATATAGCACAAAGATTTGAGAGGTAGACAAGTAATTACTCCTGTCCCTGGAAGATCAGGCTTTTGTCCATTAAGAAATTACAGCCATCTCTAGGGATGATTTAAGGAGCTATCTGACATACACAGTATGCAAAATTGAATAACCCATAGTCCATCATGTCAGTACAGTTTACAATAGATGTTAAATAATGTATCTTTGCTAATGAATTTGCTGTGTTTAGTAGCCACACCTATCCTCTGTAAGCCGCAAGGGAACCTAATAAAATTTAAATATACAGCACTTGGTCTGATGTAGTGTAGAATTAATTAGATGCTCTTGACACCATCACTTTCAAGGTAAGATCTTTTGGAATGTCGGTAAAGGAATGTGAAATTAGATAATGAGGTATTTAGTATGGGAACCTCAAATGCTGTTTCCGTGTATATCTGGAGGTGAAATGAAGTGAGTCAGTAAAATCAAATGTTACAGGAAAAGGTATTTTAAAATATTTATTGATTTAAAGTAGAGAGCTAATCATGTTAGAGGAAAAGGATTTCTGCAAATGTTTACTTACATACCCTCAATCCCTCATTAGTCCCCACTTCTTCCCCAGATATGATCTGAAAAGGTCTAAAAGTGATCTCTAAGCCAGTGATGGTGAGCCAGTGAGAAATGACTATATGTCTGTGCTGAAGTCATGTTTGAAGAGCCTCTGTGTACAGCGTTTAAAAAGTTGCCTTTCTGGAGCAGTGTGTGTGTGTGTGTGTGTGTGTGTGTGTGTGTGTGGTGCACATAGCTAGAGATCAGAACCACCTCCTTGGGTGTCAGAGAAGGCAGGAGGGCTGGAATACAGCTGGAGCAGCATCTAGGAGTGGCTCTAAGATCACAAAACAGCTGAAACACAAGAATGTAAGAAAGGGATGCATAGAGAACAGCAGGCATTGACAGGGGTGTGAGAGAGGTGGGAGTGAATGGGGCTGAGTAAGCAGAATGTGTTATATTCATGCATGAAAGGGTCAAAGAATAATTTTAACAGTAACAATGACTAAAAAAAAAAACCCATACTTTTAATAATGGCTACCAGAATTTTAAATCACAGCGTTCAGGAGGCTGAGGCAGGAGGACCATGAGAATCTCTACAGGATAAGATCTTATCTAAAAAAAAAATCAAAAGGAAAAACTTAAAATTTCTGCAGAAGTGAAATTCTAAAGATGAGCTCATTCACTAAATCATATTAAGCATTTTAATAAAAATAATATTATTTTCAAAAGAAAAGAGAAATCAGGAAACTTGACCTGGTTGTGACCCCAGTTTCCTCAAGTAATTTCTCTATGTCCTTAGGTAGGTTATTTAATTTTCCTGGGCCTCTGTCTATTGATCTGTAAAACAGGGATGCTAATAGGTTGCTATAAAGATTAAAACACATAATTAAATATACATAGAACATTATAAATGTTATATAATTTTTTTTATTTTTTATTTTATGTATGAGTGTGTTGCTTGCATGTATGTGAGTGCACCTGTGTTGTGCAATGCCGCGGAGGTCAGCAGAGGGCTTTGGATTCCCCTGGAACTGGAGTTAAGGATGGTTTGTAGCTGCCATGTGGGTGCTGGGAATCGATCCTGGGTCCTCTGCAAGAACAATCAGTGCTCTTAACCACTGAGCCATCTCTCCAGCCACATAATATTTTTTTTAAATAAAAATTAAAAAGCTTTGGGGATAGAGTGATGGCTCACTGACTGCTCTTGCAGAGGATCTGGGTTTAATTCCCAGCATCCATATGTCAACTAACAGTCATCTGTAACACCAGTTCCAAGGCATCTGAAACCTTTTTCTAACCTCTCAGGGCATTACACAACATGACTGCACTTACACACATGCGGGCAATACACTCACACACATTATAAATAAAATATAAAAAATTAAATAACTTCCATTAACAAAATGCAATTTGTGTGGCCAAATAAAATATAAAACTTCCTATTATTAAAACTATGAAGGATATAGAAGGTCACCTTTCTAATCCATAACTGGAAATACATTAATCGTGGCTAGCTTTCATGCAATTAATTAAATTAGCCCTTGGGAAAAATAGTGTCATAGTTCAAATCAGGACTCTACTTTTATTGTATTCCAGTATTCTCCTCCTCTCCGAATCCGCTTTTTGTCCCTTAATATTTCCCATCGATGGCACTGTGATGGGGCACTCTGAGGGCTGACCATAGCTACACCATCTTACAGCCCTAACAGGTATCAGCAGCTGAAACTAGAGGCAGTTAACTGAAAGTGTGAGAATAGAGAAGTTTTTCCCAGTTGCACCAGGATGTGGGTTTGAGGAAAAGGCCAACATTTACCTGGCTGCTCTTGCCAACTGCTTGTTTTTGGCTTCTGTACATCCCATTCTGCTCCACTTGACTTGCACCTTCAGGAAGAAACTGTTGGGAACTTTCCCACCCCCGAGTTGTGAGAAACTGTTGGGGGTGCTTTCCACCCCTGAGTGGACAATGATATGGTTTTTCTGTATAAAAAGTCTACCCTGAATGCCCAGTGTGGTCACCAGTTGGATATAAAGACTTTCTTTTGGCAATTTTCTGTGTCTGAGTGGTCTTCTCTGGTGAGGCACAGCATAACAGCACCAATGTAATCTAGAATCAGTTGAGGTTTTCCTCTTTTCCTGAATTCACCCCTTGTCAGGTGAATGGACATGCACACAGCAGTCCCTCTCCATCACCACTGTCTTTGTGTGCTGTTTACTCACTTGGACCCTTTTACTCCCATTCTATATTGTGACTCCTCAGATTGTTTTATGGTCTGCTGTTGAATTAAATTTTCTTTCTTTTATTTTTAAGATTTTAGTTATTTTTATTCTATATATATCTATGTATGTTTTGACTGCATGTATGTAGTTGTAGCACGTGTGAGCATGACTTGCAGAGACCAGAAGAGGGCATCAGATCCTCCTGAAACTGGAGTTATGGGTGGTTGTTAGCTTCCATGTGAGTGCTGGGAACTGAACCAGGTCTTCTGCAAGAGTAGCCAGTGCTCTTAAGTGTTGAGCCATCTATCCAGTGCCGAATTTTCTTTTTTTAAAAAAAATATTTTATTTATTTTATTTTTTATTTTATGTGTAGAGTGTATTGCTTGCATGAGTGCATCTGTATGTGCAATGTCCAAGGAAGTCAGAAGAGGGCATCAAATCCCCTGGAACTGGAGTTACAGATGGTTGTTAGCTAGCATGTGGTGTTGGGAATTGAAACTAGGTCCTCTGCAAGAGCAGCCAGTGCTCTTAACTGCTGAGCCATTTCTTCAGCCCCCCCCCCCCACCAATCAATTTTCTTGAAGCATCATTCCATATGATTATAACTTTTCTGTCTGGCAAGTTTTTATAAGTTCTCAATCTTTCTTCTCAGGGAACTCTAGACTTCACAATATGCCCTCAGCCTAAATCCACAGTTTATTATGTAACTTGATAATCCTACCAAACTAGACAAATTACCCTTTTCCTCTACCCATTGCTCTTATTCCTAACTTCTCCACCTGATACTGCCCAATTCCAATCTGTTCTGTTTGAATTCTTTCCTTCCTCTATGACTTTTCACAGTTGTAATCTTCTTTAAGATACCACATGCACTCACATAGGACCACATATGGCAACAATCGGTGCTACAGTGTGGGAAGACATCTGTGTTTCTTCTACATAAGGGCATTTGAGGCTGCGCTATGTCTTCATCATTTTGATATTTTCTGCAGTTCTTTGAAGTGGTGCTGCATGAAAAAATATCTGACTCCTGGAGTTGCTTAACCAAGAGTGAACTGATCTGAACTGTTTTCTCTGAACTGTTCTCTCAAACAAAAGATGTCCTCCGTATTGACTGAATAGCATATCAATCAGGGTATAGGAAAGGAATGAGAAACTTTGTCTTAAAGAGTTTTTAACCAGAGAAGAAGTGTTTTTCTGACCCTACTGACCCAGAGCAGAATCCAAAACTACCAACAGACTTGTGCCCACATACTGCTTCCAAACATATCTTCTTTTCAGCTCCGTCAATGTTTTCAGTGGGTGGTTTTAGGTCTAATCACTACTTCTTATACACACATACTTGTTCTGCATTAGGAGCATGGAAGGGTCACAAGGGAGAAATAGGTATAAGATAAAAGCTACGCATTCAGCTTAGCTTGTAAAATTTAGTTACATCAAGAGCCCAAAGCATAGTAATATTGATTATACATGTTTTTTTTTAAATAAAGGCTAGTTAAATTTACACAAGCTGAGTGCGCAGTAAGAAAACAGCTTGAATACACAGTTCTAATGATCTCAATGTATATCATTAGCTTGCGGAAGTTCACTTTGTGATTCCCAGAAAAATTGTTTCCTTGTTGTTAAGGTATTTACTTGAAACCTGTGATAACTACATGAGACAAATTAATGAAAAATTGCCATTAGTTGACTGCATAAGCCAGGAAATATCACTTGGGCTTAAATGCTCTTATTTATAAAATAATGTTGAAGAATCTTGGTATTTGCATCCTTCCAAATTATAGACTATGATTCTATTCATGTTATCACAGGAAGTGAAACTGCAGTATATTTAAACAGATGTGAAGATAGTGTCTTTAAAATAGGAAGCCTTTTACTATCATTAGTATTTTGGTTTGCATTAGCTTCATAGTTTTATTGCTTTTAACTTCCTGCTAATGTTAATATATTAAGTGTAAAAGCCATTATTATTTTTTAAAAATAATTAATTTAAAAAACCCTTACTCAAATGGAGGAATAGAATGGGCTTTTCAGTGGGTAATAGGTTAACAGAATCTTCTTATACCAAGGTTTTCATAACCTGACAAATTTTCCCAAAATTTAAGGTTGTAATTTGGTAAGAAGTGGGGAGCATTTATATTTGCTTTTGTTTAAAATTTAAGTAACTTAATTAATGCTAGTGCTTATTTTCTTCCTTTGTAACTTTACTTTTCTAAGTATATATTGTGGCTGCTTTATTAGAGCTTCATCCACTCTCCTGTGGAGATGCCCAGGACTAATGATGGTCTCCTGCAGAGCTCTGTCTAAGTTACAGAGGGCTGTGCTCTAGTATGGAGAGTAATCACAACTGTGGAATAGCAAGAAACTTCTTGATGACACTTTGCTGTTTTGTGTAAAATGTTCTGATGAGTATGATTCAATTAATCAGATAGAAGCATGTGCTGGAGTTGTGACTTGAAATATATGAAAGTTATATTCATTTAATATTTTAATTTAAATGTTTTATTATCTAATATACAAGCAAAGTAACTCCAGTTTTCCTGGTACTGTGATAAAATTTTCTTACAAAGCACCTTAGGGGATAAGAGTTTATGTTAACTCACGGTTCACGTTCCAGGCCCTCGTAGCAGGAAAGTCACAGCAGCAGGGCCTTGAGGGAGCTGGTCCTATCACATCTGTAATAATTAGGAACAGAGAGCAATGAAATACATGGCTGCTGGCACTCAGCTTGCTTTCTCCATCTTACTCAGTTCAGGACTCCCTGCAGAGGGAATGGGGACACCCACAGTGGGCGGTTCTTCCTCCCTCAGTCAACCCATTGAAGAAAATCCCTATAGGTGTGCCTATAGGCCAACTTGACCTAGGTAATTCTTCATTGAAAGTGCCTTCTTAGGAGATTCTGCATTTTGTCAAGTTGACAATTAAAAGTAACCATCACTATAATAATTTTTATCATATATGTGTGCTAAGATTGGTATTTTGAAGGTTGTTTTATCACATGACCTGATTTTTATATATTTGTGAGACTCTATAGGAACTTGTTGTATCTCATCATGAAAGTGTTTCCACTGACAATTCCAGTTCCTTTGGAGGTTGGAAAAATTCCACATTCAACACTTAAATTTTTTTTAAATTTAATTTGTTCTCGAATTTTATGTGCGTGAGTGTTTTCCCCACATGTAGGTAAGTGCGTACTGTGAATGCAATGCCTGCAGAGGACAGAAGAGGGTGTTGAATCTCCTGGAACAGGAGCTATGGACAGTTGTTAGCTGCCATTTGGGTACTGAGAACAAAAGCCATTCCCTGTGCAAGAGCAGCCAGTGCACCTAACTGCTGAGCCATCTCTCCAACCCAAACATTCAAGCGTTCATTGCTTCTTTGCTTTGCTTTGTGTTGGAAGGAAGATTTTTTCCTATATATAATTTTAATGCTATTTTTAATTTTGTACTTGTATTTGTATGTATATAGAATATATTTTACTGTACAGAGGAGAGAATACATATTTAACCAACTGCTTAATTGTTAGTTCTAAGAGCATTATGTTTATCCTGTGTCAATTGCTTTTTAAAGTAGTACACAGTCATTATCCTTTAAAAATCCCCAACTCATTCATCCTATGGATATATTCAGTAAAAAGAGGAACAGTGATTCAGATAACACTTGCCAGTTTTCAAAATAGTCTGGCAAGTTCTCCTACCTGGTATAAAAGGGACTGTACTCAGGGGCATACACTGAGGAAATAACATTGTTTTTCTTAACATTTTTAGTTTTAGATGTTGAATTTGTCTTTAATGTCCTACATGAGACCTCCAGAAAATTTTCTGTTTCAGACACTTTGAAATTCAGAATATTCCTGTTTTTAAGACTTAAGGAGGCCTGTATTGTGTATATAACAACAGTTAGTAGAAAGCTCTCTGTTCACCCTGGCAGATTCCATGCTACAGCAGTGGAGGGTCAGGATTTTTCACTGATTTTTGTCCTGCTGATTCTTCCACTTGTTAGTTGTTGCTTCTGGCCCCTTCAGACTGTAGCAAAGAGGAAGAACCAGAGGAACAGAACTAGGTTTTATTTATTTGTTTTCTGCCAATGATAAAAGGACATTATGTTGGCAGATGCTCAAATGCTGGTTATTCATCTCAAAGGATGTGGTTTTGGACTTTACTGTCTCTTTCCTACTGCACTCTCCCTGCAAGCCAGGGACTGCTGGACCCATTCCTTCCTCTGAGGTGGATGACATGTTCTCCTATTGATATTCATCCCTTCGGGTCTTGCCCCTATGAATATACCCATGAACATATTTGCTCTTTTGAACATCCTTGCTTCAGAAGGCAGGTTTCCTAAACTGGGAGCTTTTCAGATATTTCAAACCCAGATACCATCTAATCCAAAAGGAAACTCAGAATCTTGGCCCTTGTATCAGAAGCTCGGACATGCTGTCTGTGCCACTGTAGCTTTCTCTAGAATTTGCCATCCCAAATCATTGCCAGGTGAGAGTCCAAATGCTAGTCAATGCAGCTGAATGTCCCAGAATTCTCTTCTATATCCAGGCTCACTATGGGTTGAATGCTTGTATCAGAAATGCTTTCAATTTCAGATTTTAGAATATTTGCATATACATAAGGAGCTAGGTTGAAGAGAGGGGCCAGAATCCAAACATAAAATTCATTTGTGTTTCATATACACCTGACATGTATACCCCCCAAGGTAATTTTATATATTTGAGCATACTTGTGTCTTGACCCACCCATCACATAAAGTCAATTGTTGAATTTTCCACTTGTCAAATGATGTTGGCACCGAAAGTGTTCTAAATTTTGGAGTATTTCTGAATTTGATTTTAGATTGGGGATGCTTAACGTGTCCCAACGTTAAAAGAAACTGTGAGTTTCTGTAGTTGAATAAGCATAGGAGCTGGGAGCCAAGAGGGTGAGGGAAAAGGGCATGAAATGTCGTTTTATCCTTTTCAACATGCAGCTGTCAGGCACAGTGGCACTGGAAACAGGAAACTCCGTTTAGCTTAACTTATTTTAGATTAATGACTATATTTTAGGAAAAAATTTCTATTTGATATTTTGAAATGAGCAATATATATATATAGACAGTGCAATATAGACATATATACATATACATATATACATATCAATACAATATATACATCAATTATATATATATATGTATCTCACCTACACATTCACACACAGGTACATATGCTATTACGATCTCAATCTTTGAGCTCCGTTCATATTTTTAAACTTAACTCACACCATGGTGGTATTAAAAGATAGGGCCTTTGGAAGGTAATTAAGTCACAAGAGACTCACCCTCACATATTGGAATTAGTGTCTTTTATAAAGGATACTTGAGAGATGTTTCCCAGTGGTGATACAACTCTCCAGACACTATGTTAACAGACATGTTGATCTTGAAATTCACAGCCTCTTGAACTATTGGAAGTTCTATTGTTTATAAATTACCAAAGTACCTTATTATAGTAGCTGGAACAGACTAAGACACACATGAACCTTATTATATAAGGCAGAATTAGGTTCTAGATTCAGACAAACATAAATATATTATGACCTTAAATAAGCTTAGATATGTTTTATGCCTATGTGAGAGTATTTGTTTGGGAATATCTGCTAGTTTGTGGTGCATGGAAATAGTCTCCATAGTACAGAATGGTTCTGAGCATTGCAGGATGCCTATTGTCCCCACTCACTTAAATGCCACTTTTCTTTGAGGAGTACCATCTCCACTGAGAATTACTGCATGCCACCCCTCCTTTTTTGGGGGAGCTTTCTTGAGACCTGGTCAATCTTGATATGCAGTGCAGGCTAACCTGGAATTCACTATGTGGTTCATGCTCTTCAGACCTACAATCCTCTTCCCTCGGTCTCCTGAGTACTAGGGTTACATGAGTGTGAACTGAGACTACAGGAATGTGCCTCTGTGCCTGGATAGTGAACTGGGACTAAAGGAGTGTGCCTCTACACCTGGATAGTACACTGGGATTACACAACTGTGTTACTATATTTGGTTAGTGCATGGGATTACAAGAGTGTGCCACTACCCCTGGATAGTGCAACCTGTTTTTGTTTTTGCAACATTTTAACTCATAGTGTAGAACTCTTCTACAAACCCTCTGCTCCACCTAGTTTGTTGAAATTCTTGGGAGACCTAGCCTTGACTTTTTGGTTTTCAAGAAATAATTGAAGTATTTAAAAAGCATGCCCACTTAGGTGCTTGATGAAAGACACCTGAAAACCACTGAAACTGAAACTCGTTTCTGAAACTCCCTTTAATATAGTGATGCAAATGCCTTTCCAAAATTCTGAAACGATTTGCTGCTTTGGGCCAAAAATGTAAGGATCTCAAAATATCTTATCCTGCTTCAACTTAGTGAAATTTAAGGAATGTTTCAAAGACCTCAAGTCTCAAAATCTCAGAAAGTACTACTTCTAGTACTTTCTGTACCTGTAGTGCAGTTCAAAGTCATCATTGGTAAATCATGAGGGATTTGTGTAGAGAGGTAGTATCCAAACACAATTTTCCTCTGAAATTCATTTAGGCTCCTCACTTCAGTTCTATTGGCATTTTTATAAATTCCATCTCAAGTCCATAGTTCTGCTCCATCACCTGAAGTCACAGCTTCTCCAGTGTCAGCACTGAGGTAGCCTCTACTCCAACATTAATGCTGAGATGTCTGTTATATCTTGCAGGCTTCTGAGACATCCATCTTCCATCTCTTCCCCCTCTGCTTTTCCTATATTTGAAAACTAGAGCTTGTCTGAAATATTTTCTTTTTCTTTGCCTCTGTTTTATAAGAAACTTCAGATTCGCATTTTTATCACTTCTCTCTCAAAACATGCTGGTGTTCTATTGGGTTTTAATGGCTTTTTATCGGTAGTGCTCAGAATTAGTGAGTGGTTAGTTATTGTCCAGGGTGGTTGGTATGCATGATATATTCTATGTTCTACCATTTTCCCCCTGACCTACTAGAGTCCTGGTATCTACCAGTCACCTATATAATTATGTGACTAGATGTAAATTTTTTAATATACACATACTAACATTTACCTTACTTGTATAAAACCCTACAAACAAACCTACATAAAGTAAATACAGGGTAGGTCAGGTAGTTTAGTGGATGAAGGCACTTGCCACCAAGCCTAATGACCTGAGTTCAATCCCCAAGACCTACACGTAGAAGGAGAGAACTAATTCCTGCAAGTTGTCCTCTGCATGTGCACTGTGGCATATGTGCATGCACACCCACAAACACACACACAAAATAAATAAATAAATGTAATTTTAAAAACATTTCTAGAGCCTTTATTCTTTCTGCTGTGCT
Organism: Nannospalax galili; assembly: GCF_000622305.1. NCBI lineage: Eukaryota > Metazoa > Chordata > Mammalia > Rodentia > Spalacidae > Nannospalax > Nannospalax galili. Next base: position 709,959 of record NW_008349130.1, on the reverse strand, counting down.
TATTGATTTATTTTCTGAACAATCACCATTGAATATATTATGCAGTGTGTTACATAATAGGGATGCTGATACAAGCAAGACCCCCGTGCTGACCTTGTAAGAAGAGTCAGATAAGAAAATCAAAGATTTTAATAAAATGTAATAAATAGCAGCTCAAACAATATATTTTGGTTTTATGTATAATATTATTAAAATATGAACTAAAATTACAGGCTTAGTATCCCTTATTTTAAATGCTAGGGGTCATTGTTTCTGATTTAGGATTATTTTCAGATGCTGGAATATATATATATGTGTGTGTGTGTGTGTGTGTGTGTGTGTGTGTGTGTAAAATGAGATATTTTTGGGTTGAGGCCCAAGTCTAAACACAGAATTTATTTATGTGCACCTTATGTACATAGGCTGAAGGTAATTTTACAATAAATTTTTAGTGTGCCTGCCATTTGACTATGTCCCATCACCTGAGGACAGATACCAAATTTTTCTCTTATGGCCTCAAAAAAGTTTGGAATTTGGAACATTTCAGATTTTAGATTTTTGAAATAGGGATATTCAACCTGTAAATATTTCTCCCAGTGCCCTGGCTACCCAAACATACATTCGTTGTCCTATTTTGGAAAATGTGCTTGAATTAAAATGGTATGGAAAGAATGTATTTATTGCTTATTACTAATGGACATAAGAACCCACAGTGTCCTCTGAAGTCTGTAGGGTGTCTTGCAAAGCTTGAGTTCCAGCTCTCCAGGTGTCCTTTCCTCTATTCATAGTCACGTTTCTTTTAGGATGGCTTAGGTCTTAGTTCTGTAAATGTAACTTTTAAAACTGGAATTAAATACGGTTAGTACTTTTTGTTTTATGTTTGCTTGCTTGATTTTCAGCGACAGGGTCTTGCCATGTGGCAGAAGCTTGTTTGGACCTTGTAATTCTTCAGCCACTGCATCCCGAGTGCTGGGACAGCAGGTCCCATTCCTGACCAGTTCTGTTCTGTGGGGTATAGTACCTCCCTAACAGGTCTTCTTGGGGTTTTATTCACATAGGTTTTGATAGATGTGAAACAGGTTAGCTTCCCGCACATATAAACAGTATTAGAAGTGTTGTCACTAGGATTAGACGGTGTGAATCTTGATCATGCCACATGCTGATCATGTGACCTAGAACAAATTAACCTCAAATATGCATAAGTTGTCTGTTCTATGGGGACTAAAAACAGGACCTACATCAGAGTGTTATAATGATTAAATGAGAAAATAAAGGGCTGGGGTGATGGCTCATTGGGTAAAGTGCTTGCTGCACAAGCATAAAGACCTGAGTTTGAATCCCTGGCACCCATGTCAAAAATCCAGGCATGACAGAGTGCATCTGTAACCCCAGGGTTGCAAGGATGTTGAGGGGAGACCAAGGGGCTTGCTGGCCAGTCAGTCTAGTTGAAATAGCAAGCTTCAGGTTAAGTGAGAGACACTGTCTGAAAAAATGAGAGAGGGGAGCAGTAGAGGAAGACATCTGATTTCAATCTCTATTTTCAGCATGCGCTACACAGACATGCGCACATGCATCACACACACACACACACACACACACAAATAATACATGGATAACTGTGTGGAAGAACATTAGATTTTAACTAGCCACTTCCCTTTTGTTTTCATGCAACTTCAAAATATGGTTCAATAACATCTCTCAGATTTATTCTGTTTTCAGTAGCTATTTACTGCAGTATTTTTCTTATCCATCTGCAATTCAAAACATTATAGCCACTTTCTGAATATGTTAGTCCAGAGACTGCTTTCTATAGCAGCATGATTTGACAACATTGTACAGATGTGCTTGTTTTCTATCTTCAAAAGCTAATTCTCTGCCCTTTAATTTGTTAATCGTCTTCTTTAAAGTGTTGAAAACCGCAATGAAAGCACTTGAGGGGCTTATAATTGTCTTTCAATTCTTTTTTCTCTCTTTTCTTTTTCTTCTTCACTCATTTATTCAGCCATTCATTTATTCTTGTGGCTGTTTTGTTTTCTGAGGCAAGGGGCCCTATGCTGCCCAGGCTGGCCTTCAACTCACAGACTTCCTACTTGAGGCTCCTATGTCATGGAATTACAGGCTTTTGCCCCCCCCCCCCCGCATGTCTCAAATCTTTTCTTTAAAACTACAAATGAAAAGTGCTCCAAATTCTCCCAAGTATGTGCATTTTCTCTTATTCCCACCAAAGGAGCACATAAAAGAAAACCTCCAAACAACCACTTTGTACAGTATTTTAACTCCTTTCTTTAAAGGTAATCAACACTTGCTATTCTTCCAAATCCAAATCTGTTAACTCAGGCTTGTCCTCTTTACCCCCATTACCATGTGTTATATGTATTTCTGACATAAAACTGTTATTAACTATGTTTAGTGGGTACAATTCTCATTAACTAATCAGAGTTATGAATACGCCCTTGTTCAGGTAATGGACTCCACTCCTGGCTTCCTTTGAACAGGCTAGGCCAATCACAGTGTCTCTGTTACCAGAGTTGTTAAGGTCAGAGCCTGGACCCTGGCAGCCCTAACCAATTAGAGACAAGTGATCACTGGGTATGGTGGTACACACCTGCAATTTCAGCACTCTGGACACTGAGACAGGAGGATCATGAATTTGAAGCCATCCTAGCCTCGGTCACTTGAGACTCATATGAGTGAAAGATCCCAGAAAAATGGCATCTTAAAACTGAATGCTCTGTAAAGTCTGATAAACTGATTAGAACTTCAGTGACTGTGGAGAGTTTGGAATGTTGCAGATCTAAAGCCTAATTACAACTTAGCTTGGGCTATGTATTCCCCTTACTAGCTACTCCTTGCCCACTTCTGGGCCTGACCTAGCATACTGTGACTAACAGATACCTTTTGGAATATATTAAATTAGCAGACTGCAGCTTTCGCCAACCAAAAGTCTGAGTGTCATCATCATCTGAAGCCTATAGCTGAAATCTCTCTTTTATCATAACCGTCTACTTAATGTTTCCACCAATGTATTTGGACAACGTCTCTATTTATGGCTTTCTTTGTTCTGTTACTATCAAAACTTAATGAAACTGTTTCCATGTTGGAACATGGAATTTGGGGTAATTGGAATCTGTGTTCCCGGACTATAGTCACTTATATTTGGCTCTAGAATAAACTATCTCTTATCCCCTTTGAGGTGAGAGTTGTGATTTTGTGTTGAGAAAGAGAGAAAGAGAGAGAGAGAAAGAGAGAGAGAAAGAGAAAGAGAGAAGGAGAGGGAGAGAGAGTGAAATTGTGGTTAAACTGGGATAAGGAATAAATAAAGGGGATATGCACAAAAGCACAATTCTCACCTCAAAGAAATAAGAAATAGTTTAGTCTGGAGCCAAATGTGAGTGATCATGGCCCAAGGACACAGATTTAGGTCACCCAAAATTCCATGTTCCAATGCAGAAACAGTTTCATGAAGCTTTTTTGTCGTTGTTTTGTTTTGTTGGTTTTTTGAGACAGGGTCTCCCTGTGGCCCCAGCTGGCCAGGAACTCCCTATGTAGGCCAGGCTGGCCTCAGTCTCACAGAGATCTGCCTGCCTCTTATAGTAACAGAGCAAAGAAAGGTATAAATCAAGGCACTTTTCAAATCCATTGATAGAAAAATTAAGGAGGAAATTACAATGACCTCAGATATGCCTCAGATACTACTTGAAGACACTCAGATTTTTGGTTTGTGGAAGGTAGGATTTTGTTAATATAGTCCAAAAGTTTTTATGTGTTAGTCACAGGATGTTAGGTCAGACATAGAGGTGGACAAGCAATGACTATTTAGGGGGTAAAGATGGCCCAAGATAAGTAGTAAATAGGTTTTGGACCTGCACCATTCCAAATGCTCCACAATCATTGCACTGTCTATGACAACTGAAATTCTAGTTGATCAACCTTGCAGAAGATTTGATTTGAAGATGCACATTTTTTCCAGGAACTTTTATTTCTATCTTTGGGGTCTGTGCTGGATAGCTTTAGTGTCAACTTGACACACCTGGGTTGATGGAGCCTCAATTGGGGAATTGCCTCTATTGGACTGGCCTGTGGCCATGTCTGAAGGGCATCTTCTTGATGAGTGATGTGGGAGCCCAGCCCATTGTGGGTGGTGCCACCTCTGGGCAGGTGGGCCTGTGTTGCATAAGAAAGCAGGCTGAGCAGGGGCCAAGGGAGCAAGCCAGTAAGCAGCGTTCCTCCATGGCCTGTGTTCCAGCTCCTGCCTCCAGGTTCCTGCCCTGAGTTCTTACCTTGGGCTCCCTGATGACTGCGACCTGGGAGATGTAAGCTAAATGAACCCTTTCCTCCCCAAGTTGGTAGTGGTCAGAGTGTTTTGTCACAGCAATGAAGAAAGAAACCAGGACAGGGTCTTAACATGAGTTTAGGTTGAAATAGAAAGCAAGAGGTATGTATAACTCAGCAGTCCTGGTGGTGATGTGGTCCCACCTCCATTCACTCATCACAGTTTCGGCTCCATTATGTTCTGGAAGGTGCTCCAAGAAGGCATGAAATTTCTTTCCCCAGACAAGTGCTCCCCCCCCAATAGCTGGCAGGAGACTTCAGCCTTTTCTTTTCCCCAACATGAGGTTCTTGGTGAATACTAATTTCTTAGGGACTATTGCTTCAATAGTCTGATAGCCAAAGGGAAGGGCACAAGTCTCTCACTGTAGAACATCTTCCCTCTTGTCAGGAAGATCGTACTTCCTCCTGATACAGACCAGGGTACTATCTATCCCTGGGAAAGGGATGGATCTAAAGCATTGTTAATTCACTATTGTGATTAATGATAAGCCCTTTCAATCTATGTTTGTAAACCCTGTGTGTCCACACTGCCCAGCGGCAAGTCCACACCCTGCCGAGGGCAAGTGGGACGGAGTAAAGAACACTCCGGGAGCGGGTCAGAGGGCGGAGCTCAACTTTATTTTTCAGCAGGCTGTATATATACACATAATCATCCAATAACATGAAAGTGCACCCATTGTGAACCAATGGTAGCAAAGGTCATGCTGATCACATGCTTACATCTAGCATTGAGGATCATGTGCCAATCACATGCCAGTCATAAAGAGGCAGACCAATCAAAGTGCAGCGGAAGCATGATGCACTCTCAGGCCTCCTGTGAGGAAAGATGTGGAAGGAGGTGCGGCTGTGCGGGGGAGGAAATGCCATGTTGATGGCAAAGCTTAAATTCTGATACAGGAAACAGGCCTAAGCTATGAAATGGCCCTAGCAGGGCTAGAATTTGGCCTACAAGCCCATTTTGGGATTTTTTTTTTTTTTTTTTTTTAAATAAAAAAAGGCTTATTAAACACTCTCTTTTCTCC
>NW_008349130.1:659963-704578 GCF_000622305.1 Nannospalax galili | reverse complement strand
TTTTGTCTCATCTTTATATATCATAACAAACCTACACAGACCTTCATCACTTTCTTAGTTTTGGGTTTTTTTTTTTTTTTTTTTTGTAAATAAACAAAGGCTCATTGAATACTCTCTTGCTGCCAGAACTACCTTGAAATAAAAGACTGTCAGTAACATTAGCTGGACTGCTCTTGTGCCAGCACCAGCCATCTTGAACACTCCACTGATACCCTGAGGTAACTTTACAAAAGATTGCAGCTGATTACCTGGTCCCTGAAGGCAGAGCTGCAGCCAGGGCTACCTAAAACCTTTGTACAAGACTTCTTGAAAGCAAGCACTTCAGTGAACCATTTCCAACTTAGCAAGAGGGGAAGCACTTTCTCTGGTGGAGGGATTAATATGATCAATGGCAAGGTGGCAATTAGTCCAAAACACATGCTTTAATGCCGGTGATTAGTCCACGTTGAATAGCTGTGACTGGACAAACACATGACTGATAGATATAGCCACCTTTCTGAGGCTACATATTCTGACTGTTGAGACCCAGTTACTGATTTTCTGGGGACACGCCTGTCACCTGTGTTGCTACTTTCCTTGGTGTTTCAATGTAGGGTGCAATAAAGACTTCTCTTGAGTTTTCCTTGCCTACTGTCAGTAATTCAGGTTGAGGTGGTAACACCAAGAAAGAAGCAGGGGGTGAAGGAGCAAGTAGCAGGGACAGTGGCAGCACCATGGAGAGCGGCAGGCACAGCTTGACCCAGGAATGAACACTAGCCTTGGGCAGGTGCACTGACCTGGGGTGGGGCTTAACGCTGTGGGAAAACCTGGTCTTACAAAGGCAGTGCACACTGCCCTGCATGGCAGCTGAAGATCCTAAAAGGCCTTGCATCGCCTATGATACACAAGGACTCAATGCCACCTGATTCCTGGTGTCAAGTGCCTGCAACCACCACTACCTGCTGAAGAAATGGCCACTTGCAGAGGCCCTGGACTAGCGCAGTAGCCCACAGCCCTGACTCCACATTCAGGATTGGGATCCTACCTTGGGTGGGTTGCAAGACTGCACCCCCTGCACCCAAGTGATCCCAGCTACTCTAGGTGCCCCAGATCCTGAACTATTCAGAACTAGGTGTCCTGAGTCCTGGCAGCAGCCACCAAAGGTACAGCAGGAGTTTGAGGGACCCCAGGGAAGGAAGACAGGAAACTGAATTAGAAAGATGGCTGTAAAGAGCCAGAGAACCTGCAGGCCTTCATCCTCGAAGAGTTCCAGAGAGCTGCCAAACTTTTAGGACCAAGGATCTCAGACCCAGGCTCAGAACCGTAACACTGGCTGCTGCCAAGGGCTTAGGCCAAAGCAGACACTGGAACATGTGGTGAGCTAGGGGCATCACCCCTCAGGCTGTACTGCACTGTGACTTGTTTTGGTTTCTGCTTCCTTCTGCTGTCAAAAATAGAAGAAAGCGAAAGCTGTTAAAGGCCAGTGTTTGAGCCTGTTTGAACTGTGTCTTGCCTACCTATGGTTAATGACCAAGTGGAACAATAGAACCCCCAGCCAGCTGATTTTTTGATAAATCAGCTACAAGCAATTAGATATCCAAAAAGTAATGAGAACATGCAACCTGGTCAGATTTGCTTGTGAATTTTATAGACTTGAGAAAGGAATCCTACTTTTATCTTTTAATTGCTTCTGTCAGTAGCAGTAAGATGTTAGCTTGCTACTTCCTCCATGTCACCTGGACTGAGAACAGGAAGAAACTTACAAAAAGGAAGCACCTGCATAGTCTAGCACTGGGTTCCTGGATTCCTTAAGTAAAGCCAGATCCAGTCCCATTGTACCTTGGAAATGTAGTTTTAGATTTAGCTTGTTTGTTTGTTACTTCAAAATAGAAGAACAAAAACTCAGTTTAATCTTTAACATCAAAGTCAATGAAAGGGATTTGATTATTTTTGAAGATTTATTTATGTGTATGCATATGTGTGTGTCTGTGTGTGGGTACGTGCACATTATTCTGGTCTACAAAGGCCACAAGAGGGCATCAGATCACCTGGACCTGTAATTATGAGCAGTTCTGGGCCACCCTATATGAATGCTGGAAACTGAATCCAGGTCCTTTGTAAGTGCAGTAAGTACTTTTAACTGCAGAGCCATCTCACCAGCTCTGGGTTTTAATATTTTAATTTAACCCTAAATGACAGTTTAAGATAGACTACCTCTGGGGCCGAAGAGCTGGATCAGCAGTTCAGAGCACTGGCTGCTTTTGCAAGAGAACCTGGGTTCAATTCCCAGTACCCACATGGCAGCTAACAACTGTTCATAATTCCAGTTCCAAGGAAATCCAATGCCCTCTTCTGACTTCCATGAGCTTTTCATGACACAGGTGCACTTACATATGCAGGTAATACACTTATACACATACAATAATAAATACACTTTTTAAAAAAGATAGAACATCTCTGTCAGAATTCAGCTAATCTACCTCAGAGAGAATTTACAACTTGTGTGAAAGCTCCCGACCATTGCCTATGCAAACTGAAAGCAACAGTCTAGAGGTCGGTTGAGCTCACTCACATGCTGTGTCCTTTTTGAACATAAAAACAAAACAGGTCAGATCTAGGGTCAAACCCTAATGGCAACTTTCTGTCAGGTGATCTTGGCCTTATTGTTTCCATTTTTCCTTTAATAAAATGAGATTATACTGACCTACAATGTAATCCTGAGGAATAAATGATGTAATGGATAAAGGAGAGCTTAACAGGTGTTTTCCCTCAAGTAAAGATATCTTATATCTTTCTGCCCTTTTGCTGGTATTCAAGCCTCTGTTCTGGTCTTTTATTTTGCTGGAAATCTTTGTGTGGGCAGCACAGGGGTAAAGCTGATCTTGGCAGTAGACCATAAGAGTTTTTCTTCACCTGGCCTTTTGGGTTACTGAGACCTTTTCACTGTTATTCAAACCAAAATAGTTTTCTGATTCTTCCACTGTAGCATGCTCCCCAATACCCATTTTGTTCTGTACGCCACACCTGCTTCTTATGTCAGTGATGTTTGACAGAGCACCTGAAAATAGGTTTTCCTGTAGCAGAACCTCCTCATCACCTTAGTCCATTTTCTCATTAGTATTTGTTCTCACTGTCTTGTCTAAGGGCTGAGTTCAGTTTTGCTTTGTTTTCCATGCCTAGAATTCCCCAGTCCATAAACAGCTCCACATTTCCTGGTCACCAGTCACCACAGACTGACATTAGTAGCAAAGTCTATTCAAGGTGTGCACCTCCCTTTCTTGCTTTGGGTCCACGAGGTCTTGGCACATTTGAAGCATGGAGTAAATAGTAATCATAGTTACCATTGTCAGAGATACTCATTGTGTTTCCAAGTGCTCAGACACTAATGAACTGACATCTCTCATTCCACTAGTCACGAGAATCTATGACTTTGATTGGTGTAATGGATGGGGTGAGTGTTTCCTTCCTGTCCATACCAGGTGAGTCTTATTGGTAACCATTTACTTAGATTCCTTCAGAGCAGAGGACTTTTCTCTGAACAAAAGTGAGTTAAGCTTTCTCCTACTGGAATTTTCAAACAAGGTTTTTGTTTTAGAGCTATAGGTATAGTATTCATAGTAATTAAAGTTAAAATCTCTGTGTCAGCCCACTCAGCCTGAATGTAGAGAATATCACATACATGCTAGGAATAAACCTATTAGTTAATTCTGGTGTGTTTTATATCTTGGTAAGAAAATAATATTTGTGATATTTCTCATTGAAAATAATTCTCAAGTTCAAGAATTCTTTTTATTGCCTTTTGTAATATTTGGATGAACAGGCAGTCAGCAACATGTCCTTGCCCTAGTGCTAATAAACTTTGCAGAAATTTCGTCTGCTTTGAAGAATATTTGGGTCATCTATTAGAATAAGTAGATCCAAGTGTTTAAAGAGAAAGAACCAAGAAGTGATTTTTCCCTCAATTATACTGTGCTTTTTCTGAAGTAACCATGCATTAGGAAGAACTATGTTGGATATTAGATGCTGTACTCCCAGACTCTTTCTTCCAACTTCCCCCTACTGATTAAAAGTACGTACATTTGTGAGTCTTTCCTGCTGAGTTGAGTGTATTGGCTGCAGTGTGAAAAGATGATGTGTGGTAAGCATCACTGAGCATACCAAAGTAACATTAACAAAGAGAAAGTGAGTCAGTCCTGGAGACAAAGATACCTCAGGTGGGGCCATTTGTTAATGTTTGCACCAATTAGTCACAACCTCTACTAGTACATCATTATATTTCAAATTGTGCAAAATTGGCAGGCAATTTAAATAAGATTAGGCCCATTTGTCTCGTAAGAACTTCTGGAGAGAGGCTGCACCACTTGTTATCCCTTTCTTTGTTGTTAGGACCAGGAAAAATGCCTTTCAGTTCAGATTTTAGTTCCTGTAATTGGTCTGGTTTCAGGGGAATGTGGTGCTTGTGGCTCAGCTCCTCTGGACGATGGCTTCTGCCCTGAAGATAGGGATGAAGTGAAATGTTTAGTCAGCTTCAGATGATGGATGTAGCGTAGTACCAGGTTGCTAGTCCGGGGTGAGAACGTGGGTCTTTTGTGATGTCCCTCTTCAACTGCCACCCTGAGGACTGTTAGTGTCTCACAGGCCTGTCATTCTCAACTCTGTTACACCTAAGTGACTTGGTTCATCTACTCTTGATATCTGTTTATGAAATATTTGTAGAAAAGGGTAAAATCCGTTTATAATATTTGCAGTTGTTCTGTGATCTGTGCAAGTGCTGTGTTACATACAGTCAAGTGTTGGGCAAATTGGATGTTTTCTTTGTTGTAAACAATAGGGTACAGAGTCTTTCACAAGGGTTGAGCCCACTGTTTGGCCCATTAAAAATTCAAACCTAGTAAGAAACTGTAAACAAATGTACAAACATCCTTTGGTGCCCTGATTTAGGTTTCTGAGAAAGCTAGCTCATTGGTTAAAGAGAGGATACTTGTATTTTTTGTTGTTGTTGACAAAATGGTGGCTTAAATACAACTGAACTATTTCTTATTTCATGAGAAATTGTAATACTTCAATAAGTCATATTAGCTTTCCATTTCTACCATAACAAATTGTTATGAAACCATAACAAATTATCATGGATATGTAGCATTTCCCCACTTCACAGTTCTAGAAGCCAGAAATCTGAAATCAGTTTCACAGGGAAAAAAGTCCAGGCTGTGTGCTCTCTGGAGGTTTCAGGGCCGAGTCTGTTCCTTGCCTCTTCCAGCCTCCAATATCTGCCAATATTTCTTGACCTGTGATGACATCACTCCAATCTCTGCCTCCAATCAATTGCCTTTTAATCTTTTGTATAGTAAAATCTCTCTGTCTTGAACTGATGAAGATACCAGTGATTGATTTAGGATCCACTTAGATATCCCATGGTAACTGTCCTAGATCAAAATTCCCAGGCACCGTTGTAAATTTCTTTTTGCTGCATAAGGTAATGTTCATATGTTCTAGGGATTGGAATGCACTTACCATTGATAGACTCATTATTAAGCTTACAGGCAAATGTTATCTGGATGTTTGATAAATTAGTAAGTCTGATCTAAATTACTAACAATGCTTTCCAAGAATTAGCAACACTTTTCATTAAGAACATAATCTGAAGCTGCAAATTTGAGGAACAACGAACCACCATCAAAAAACACAACTAAAGGTAAAAAGTTCCAGAGTTTGTGTAAATTTAAGCCCATGTGCAATAGTGCATTTAAATTTAATAAGTTTTGGATTTGGTATTTGCCTGTCTTTTTCATTGAATGTGTTCTTTAAAATAGAGCAACTATATTGAGATTTCATCTCACACCAGTCAGACTGGCAACAACATTATGTAAATTACAACAAGCCTGGAGAGATGGCTCAGCAGTTAAGATCTCTTACTACTCTTCCAGAGGACTGGAGTTCAGTTCCCAGCATCCACATGTAGCTAAAAATTGCCCATAACTCCAGTTCCAAGAGATCCAATGCCCTCTTCTTGCCTCTATGGGTACTGCATGCATGTGGTGCACTTAACATCCATGCAGGCAAAACATTCATAGACATAAAATAAAAATAAATAAATCTTTTTAAAAGTTAAAGAAAAGGGAACCACTAACAACAAATGCTAGTGAGGCTGTGGACAAAAAGGAACTCTTACACACTGCTGATGGGAGTGTAAACTATTCTAGCCACTCTGGAAGTCAGTCTGGGGGTGTCCCTCCCCAAACTAAAAGTAGACCTAGCATATGACCCAGCTATACCATTCCTGGGTATTTATTCAAAAGACTGTAAGTCAGTATATTACAAAGATACTTGAAGATCACTGTGTATTGTAGCTCAATTCACAATAGCTAAGTAATGCAATCAATCTTGGTGATCAACAGAGGAATGGGAAAACAAAATGTTTTTCATACATATATGTGTATGTGTATTTCATATATGAAAGTTTAAAAAAGATTTTAAGAATTATTCTGAATTCTATGTGTATCTGTGTGTGCATGTGTGTGCATGTGCAGGAGAATGGGGATGTCCACTGAGGCCAGCCAGAAGTGTCAGATCCCCTGAAGCAAGAGTAAAGGCAGCTTAGAGCTGCCTGATACAGGTGTTGAGACCTGAACTCTGGTCCTCTGCAAGAGCAGTAAGCTCTATTACCAACTGAGTCTCCAGCCCCCATAATGGTATTTATTTTCAGCTATAAAGAAAAATGAAATTGTCATTTCCAGGAAAATGGATGCGACTGGAAATAGTCATGTTAAGTGAATAAGTAAGTTTCAGAAAGATAAATGTGTTTTCTTTTACTTGTGACTCCTATAATTTGTATCAATATATAGAATCAAATATGTGTATAGGACATAAAAGTAGAAGCAAAACTGTCGAGAACCAAAAGGACTAATGGGAGTGGAGAGAGGGGAGGTTGGAGAGTACCAGGGCAGTGTCCTTACTGTATGTATATACTTGTGTGGAACTGTCCTTACAGTGTCCACACAGTACCATGTTCAATGAATACATGCAAATAAAATAAAATATATATATAAAACATACACAAATATATGATTTTTGTTGTTGTTGTTTTTGGTTTTGAGACAAGGTTTCCCTGTGGCCCCATTTGACCGGAAATTCACTATGTAGACTAGGGTGGCATCAACCTCATGGAGATCTGCCTTCCTCTGCCTCCTGAGTGCTGGGATTAAAGAGATGTGCCACACATTCAAATATATATAATATATATACAATTACATAATATATATAAAATATGTGTATGTGTGTGCATGTCTGTGTATGTGCAGGAGGATGGGAATAACCACTGAGGTCAGCCAGAGGTGTCAGATCCCCTGAAGCTAGAGTTAAGGCAGTTTAGAGCTGTCTGATATGGGTGTTCATATATATATATATGAAGTCTGTCTCCTAGACCAGTATATTTGTCCTACAGATACTGTTTGAAATACCAAATTTAAAACTGACTCTGTTTTTCATTAAAGACTTGAAATATATTTTCAGATTCCTGAAACTATGAAAAACGCTACTGAAAATGTTGTGTTTAAGGGTCTTTTTACGTAATTCAAACCAAGGTCTGATACACAGTGGCAATCACTAATCACTGGATTCTCCAGGGAAATGAAAACTTCGTCTCCGGTCCTAGTTCTTGATTAAATCATGTCTCCAATTTTGAGGTCTTGGTTGTGATTCAGTTGATTGCTGCCACCATTGTTTTGATGCTGGACACAGACCAGAGGCTGATTTCATGTTGCATACATACAGATATTCCAAGGCAGTGGCTAATTCTCATCCTTATGCTCCCTGGTAGTCTCAGGTGTCTCAAGGTAAGATAATGCTTCAGGGCTGGGGAGATGACTCAGTGGTTAAGAGCACTGACTGATCTTGTAGAGTACCCAGGTTCGAATCCCAGCACCCACATGGCAGTTAACAACCATCTGTAACAGTTCCAGGGGATTCAACTCCCTCTTCTGACCTCTGAGGGCATTGCATAACACAGGTGCACTTACAGACATGTAGGCAATACAGTCATACACATAAAATAAAAATAATAAATAAGATATTTTTAAAAGATTCTGCTTCCTTTAGTACCTCAATTAAGGCATGTAAACAACAATGATGTGGAAAAACATAGACTATAGGAAGTAGCTTGAAAAGTTTTATTTTCTGTAATGTTTCTAAGCCACATTACAGTTTTACCTGAGTAAGAAACAGCCCAACTCTTAGCATTCAGAAGGATGGATGGGAACTCTGAGAAGCACATGTTCCTTCAGATCTCTCATGCAACTTCCTTCTTCAGCCAGGTCTCAACTCATACTTTTATTCAAACAGTATCTCTAGTATGAACTAGGGAACTAGAAGCTAGGATTCACCATTATTTTATCAGAGAATCTTGCCCTTTGATCTGTGAAAGAAAAGTTCCCCAAAAGAACTCCCGCACCTTGGACTGAATTTCCTGCAAGGCTGACTGTGGAGAGTTTGGAATGTTGCAGGTCCAGAGTCTAATTACCATTTATCTCAGACCATATTTAGCCCACTAAACAGCCACTCCTTACCCACCTCTTTCTGATCTAACATCCTGTGTACCAACAGATAAAAAACCTTTTAAAATGTTTTATCCTAGAGACCGCCTGATCTCACCAATCAAAATGCTAAGAATGTCATCAGATAGCATCTGAGACCTATAGCAAAAAACCCCTCACTTTGCTGTGACCTGCCTACTAAATGTATCCTCCAATGTATTTGAAAAGTGTCTTGATTTATGACTTTTCTTTGTTCTGTTACTATAAAAATGTAAGGCAACTGTTGTCACCCTGGAACATGGAATTTAGGGTAACCTGAATCTGTGTTCCTGGGCCATGGTCACTCATATTTGGCTCCAGAATAAACTATTACTCATCCCCTTTGAGGTGAGAGTTATGCTTTTGTGTTGACAGATCGATAAGCCTAGAATATCACACATGCAATTACGCAGACTTCTCTATTCTTCTCATCTCAGCTCTTTAATATGTTACACAAACACACCCGCATTCTTTCACTACCTTGGGTTCAGGGCAATGCAGGGTCCTGAGTGACTAAGGTCAGGTGCCCAGGTTCTCAGAGGAGCACATGGCTCAGTGAGCTTGTTTACATTATAAACAGTAACTTTTCTGTTGCAAGGTTAGGTAAAACTCATTATAGTCCAGATTGTGACCATATTGTAAAAGTCATTCCTACATTTTCTGTAAATTGTTAAATCAAATTACTCAGGCTTCTAGGTTACTGGCAATACTAAATGTGGAATACAAGAAACAGTGATCTCATTGACCTGTGTTTTGGAAAAAGACTGACATGCAGACACTCATTGATTAATTCAACAAGAAAGAATATTTTCTATCTCCCTCATTTTTGCTAGATGATGGTGATCCTGGATAGAAAGACAGGACAATCTGGGGGATTTGAGGAGGGAAATGAACCCCTTGACTAAGGGGTGTCTCTCATTAAAGGGTTTCTCAACAGCCGAGAAGCAGGAATTCCAGCACAATTAATATTTGCTCTGGAGGTTGTTAACACATTGCTGATACTTCTTTCATACTCAGACATTTTTGTTTTAAAATAACAGTGGACCTGGCTTAAGGAATAAGCCTACATGACTTCTGGTAAAGCCTCATTCCTTTCTTCAGATATTTGCTAAAATTCTCAAATAAGGCTATTTACCTTGTTTACAATATGATTATCCTATCTTTCCTGGATCTGTGTGATCTAAATTTTGACCTTATCAGTTGTAATGATGTCAGGTGTCCCTCAGAAAATGTGATGGCAGTAAAAGTTTACTAACAATGAGATGGTTGCTAAGAACTGTGGAAAGCCTGGAGAATGAGGAACGTAAATAGGAATCTTCCCTATTACCAGTAAACCTACCACATAACCCATTTAAAATTTTGTTTTCCAAACTACTACATTCTTGTGATCTTTGTAACCACGTGTTTGTGTGTAACCACTTGCTTAACTATCAAGCACAGGCTTGCTTCTGGAATCCCCTACTTGCTTGCTTAACTTCTGCGTATGAGTTTACTATAAATTTCCCTATAAACTTGAGCTGGGGGCTGGTACAATTATCGAATGATCCAGATGTCAGCCTGACAGTGTGAATAAACTTCCTCTTCTTTACCTGGTTTCTGTTCTCTTGACTCCCAGAAGTTCCATTACAGAAACACTGTCTGATCTGATCTCATTTAAATTGCTTAGCACTCCTTTGAAAAGAGTAACTTCAAACTCCACCAAAATCCTATTGTATAAAGCAATGAAGCTGGGGCTGGAGAGATGACTCAATGGTTATGAGCACTGGCTGCTCTTGCAGAAGACCTGAGTTTGGTTCCCAGCACTTACAAGGCATCCATAACTTCAGTTCCAGAGGATCCAATCCCCCCTTCTGACATTGAGGGCACTGTACAACATAGGCACACTTACATAATTCAGGCAATACACTCACACACATAAAAAATATTTTTTTTAAAGCAATTAACTGCAATTCTAAGAGAAGTCAGAACATGCCTTTGGTTTGTTTCTTCTTAAGCGCCACTCTCTCTTAACCCTATGCTTACATTTGTAAATTGTCTTTAGTAAAGTATCTTTATTTTTCTAACTTTCTAAAAAATTTTATTTATTATTTTTATTTTATATGTGTGCGTGTATTGCCTGCATGTTTGTAAGTGTACCCGTGTCATACAATGCCCACAGAGGACAGAAGAGTCTGTCGGATCCCCTGGGACTGGTGTTACAGACAGTTGTTAGCTGCCATGTAGGTGCTGGGAGTTGAACCCCGGTCTTCTGCAAGAACAACCAGTGTTCTTAACTGCTGAGCTGTCTCTCCAGGCCCTTAAAATATCTTTATTAAACACCAACTCTGCTTTATCCTGCATAGCCCTGGAATTCTTTTCTGAGTCAGGTTTGGTCTGAGTTGAAGTCCCTCAAACAATAGTCCTTGGGCTGCTGTGGCAACAGAGTGGAGTTGTGCCTCTGGCCTTGTTCTCCTACCCCTGCTGAAAATGGGACACATTTTAAGTAAAAATAGGCTTGCTTTGTGCCCTTCAGCAGTACACATGCTAGTGAGAAGAATCAGATATTAGATAATTATAAAAGATTGCGCATTACAATTATGAATGAATAAAAGACCTATTCAGGGAAAATATGGAGTGTGTAGTTGGTAACTCAGATTAACTGGAGAGAAGCATTCATGGCATGGCAGTTCCCTGAAGAGGCCAAAATCTGTGTGGGAAGATGAGGGATGAATGGGAAGCAGCAGGAGTGATTATCAGGTAGGCATTGGGCATAGGGGGCAGTTGTGCAACTGCTGCAGGAAGGGGGAGCATGCTACCTTGAAAGAGACCCAAGGAGTCTGGAATAAACACTATGTAGTAAAGTAAAACTGCAAGAGGTAGGCATAAATCCAGACTATTCTAGAAGCCACAAACCTCTTAAGGATTGCAGCAGAAGCTGATGGGATCACATATACATTGTATTTTAATTCCAGTTACTTAATTTGCATGTCAGTTATTTTGCTCTAGAGGACCTCCCAGCTGCAATGGGAGAGTCTGACAGATGGTAACTCAGAGTTACCTTTGCTTTTCCCGCCAGTGCATGGTGCATCCACAGCTCTCCCTCTTCTTATTGCCTTTGTCTTACATGGCTCAGGGCTTTATTGATTAACTGATGTATTGTGAAATTTTTGTTTTATTGTGGTGGGATCGCTTAAAATAAGACTTACTGTCTTAAGGCACTTATAAGTATATGATGTATTATTGTCATACAGCAGCGGTGTTATACGGAAGATCTCCCCAGAGAGTATATTCATTCTAACCGAAACTTTTTGCCTGCTGATTAGTAATTCTTTATTTACCTAGAAGGGAAGAAACAGTCATCAGATTAATGTTATAAAAGGACGCTCCTGGTAGAGGGGAATTTGCCGGGAAGCAGGAGTGCACACAAGAAATTTAGATAGATTACTGTAAAAATGAAAATGAAGAATGACTTACTCTGCTTTTCTATATTCTTTGTTCTTACCCTTTTTTGGTCCTCAGCATTTTGCCTGGACCAATAGGTATTTGTCGAAGGAACAATAGAAGATTTGTGAATGGATAAATTCATTGGTGGCTGATAAAGACGCTAAGCTATGTTGCATGTTTTCAGACTTGATTTGGTTTGTCACTGACACTCAGAAGTTCCATAGCATCATCAAAATACAGACATTGAAAACTTGCAGATATAAAGAAGTTACAGAATTTATATGGATATAGGGCAGACATCCCATATCTCAATTCTTGTAGGCCAGCAGATGATTAAACAAAATTAAAGGTCTGATTAAGACTGCAAAGAGTAGAGAGATTCCCGAAGTTCTTGGTAATTATGCAGTAGAAATTTAATCCAAATCGGCAGGAAATTAGTCTTTGAAGGAGAAGAAGATGATAACTAGGTCAGTGCTAATACAGTCTGAATATTTCACCTGAGTTTAAGAACAGGTCATTCTAACTGCTTTGTTAAGACTCAGTATTGTATTCAAATGAAAATATTCCAAGTTGGTCAGGCTTTAGAAAAAAATACAAGAATCACAAAGATATTTTGAATTGCAAATGCTTAGTGCCCACATAGAAATGAATATGATAACCTTAGAAACAGAAAGTTGTTAAGGTAGCAAAAAAAAAACCATAAAAACAAACAAAACAAAACAACAAAAAATGCTTATAACTGGTTAAGAGACTAGGCATAGTGATGCACACCTCTAATGCCAGCATTCAGGAGGGAGGCAGAGGCAGGTGGATCTCTGTGAATTTGAGGTCAACCTGGTCTACATAGCAAGTTCCAGGCCAGCTGGGGCTATAGCCTGTCTCAACAAACGAAAGGCTGGTTAAGAGAGTAACTATTTCTGGCCCGGATGGAACCTGAACTTCCCAGTTTCTCAGATCACCTGATCACAGAAACATCCTAAAGAAGGTGGGTTCACCTTAAGTTATACTAAAGCAATGGGCAGAACACCTAGTGCGTAATGAGGTGGTGAAGTTTTCCTGCCCAGAATCTCCACCTTTTAGCGCAGTGCTTCTTGACAGCTTTATAGACAAGTGGCTTGCTGTGTGAAGTCTGTGCACTTTTCTGAAGTCTTCAGAAAAGCATAAATTCTCCTTTTCTTCTTTATATCTCTTTTCTAACCATGCTTTCCCTAATGCTCTGGGATGCCCAAAATCTTGTATTTCTTTGCTTTTTCTCTGAAACTTCCTTCTTCTCCTTGCTAGTCTGCCATGTTTCTGACATCCATGTGGGCTCTAAATCCACATGGCTTCATGGCTCTTTTCCTTTTCCCCTCCATTCTCCTCCTCAAGGCAGCTGCTGAGATTTACAGATTGCCTGCCCTGAAGATTTTTCTTAAATTCTAATAAAATTGTCCTCAATTTTCCATTTGAGTCTATCCTTAAGTTCTTTTATGAATGAGACTAAGAACCCTAAAAGGGGAGATCCCGTTTTCCCTTGTAGCAAAATGACTCCTCCTGCTGGAAATTCTCTTAGATTTACCATCAGAATAAATAAAATACTACAAATCAAAATAAAGTTGAGGCCTGAAGGCCTTCAGATGCCCCTACTGCTGTTGAGAGTTGGTCTACGGGCATGAGTATCACCATAAACATCCTGCTAGTGTCCTTGACAGCAGAGCAAGGCTGCCAAGAGGGACATGTCTGGCTTTTTCCAGAACTGGTATGTTTCCACAAGTTTTTCAGAGACCAGATTCAGAATCTTACAGCCTTGTTCACTTAGAAAAGTGAACTCTAGGTTCTATAATAAAAGGCTGAAAACACAATCTTAAGGGGTAGGAAAATATGATGACATTTAGATTCTTGTTTATAAAAACTTGACTTTACTTCATACCCACAAATAGGAAGAATTTAGCATAGCGAAAAGCAAATGCTACACCTCATGGCAAAGTCCTTCTAAACTTCCTGAGAAAGAAGACAGCTGGGAAAATAACACCAAAGGACTTAATTCCAGTACCCAGAGAAAATTCTTCAGCTTACTAAATAAAATTAGTTTCCAGGATCTATTGGCGTACACTACAGAAGATAAACTTATTGGATTTAGCCCTACATTCTCATTCTTTTAAAAGGCTTTATATTATTTGTTTGTTTGTTTTGTTTTGGTGTGTGTGTGTGTGTGTGTGTGTGTGTGTGTGTGTGTCAGAGGGCAACTTGCAGGAGTTGGTCCTCTCCTTCTACCATATGGATTCTGAGTATTTAACTCAGGTCATCAGGCTTGACAGCACATGGCCTTATCCACAGAGCAATCTTTCCAGGGTCCTTGTCCTATATTCTTTAGGCAAACTTAGCAATGAGACCTTGGCCAATTGCTTAGCTTTTAGGCATTTGTCATTTTTGAAGTGGGAAAAGAATCAGATGATTTCATAAAAATGAAGAATTTAGTATAGCATATGACACAGATTAAGCTCTAAATACTTAGAGAAACTTCTATTAGGGAGTTCTTTAAGATATTTGTTCAGTTTTCAAGTACAGACAGAATGAAATGAAAAGTTTTCATAGATTATCCTACTTACATAAGCATAATGAATATTCTGTGAAATGAACACAAATTTTCTGAGATAGTTATACAATTTTAGGAGAAAACACTATTTCAAAATGCACCATTAAGGCAGTATTATAAACTGCAATTAAAACTATTGACTGACTCAGTTAAACATTTGCAGGATGCCTCACCTTCACAGCTGTGGATGGTGAGGTGTTAATGACACACTGCAGGTGTTTCTAATATAAAGAAATAGTTTATCCTCAGGATGGATAAGCAAATTCTGAAAAGTTAGTGACTGGAGGGAATAAACCTAATGCATGCATTGACTATCCTAGTGTTTTCTTGATTTATTTAAATGGGATAAATCAAGTGATTTTTTGAAAAATGCAATTTATATGAAAATGTAATTTCTAGACATTCAGCACCCATTCATATGGTAAAAATTGTTGTTATAATTCCAAAAAATGCAATCTTATGTTCTCATGACTATCAAAAATGAAATATTTTTCTGCAGGCATGACAGACAACTTATTATTATACATTTGGGGTGTTTAAAGATTTATATTTGTTTCAGAAACAGGCTATTATTTCTGATTGACTGCTTTGGATTTTACAACCAATATTGTCATTAGCAAAGAAGTATGCCAAGCTATATAAGCATAAATAAAACCAGGCTATATTTGAACAGTACCTCATGCGAAGTTTCTTAAGAACTCATTTAGATAATTCAGAAATTATTTTTGTTACTGATGTTCTGATGTGCTGGGCTACAAGAGTTTCATTGCCTTGTATCTGAGCCTGCTCAGGATTGTACAATAGTATCATATGTAGGGTAGCTTATAAACAAAAGAATTACTTCTCACAGTTTAAGATTAAGGTGTAGTTCAATCTGGAGCAGTCCCACTGTTCTGTATTCCAGGTGTGTACCTGAGTCCCAGGGAACCCATTGCAATTTTAAGGTTCTTGCATCTCAGGTCAAAAAAGTGGATCAGGAACACATGATTAGAAGTAGAGAAAGTTTATTAAGAAAAGGAAAGTGGAAGCTGGAGAGTTGGCTCAGTGGTTAAGAGTACTGGCTGCTCTTGTAAAGGACTGGGGTTTGATTCCCAGCACCCACAGAGTGGCTAACAACCATCTGTAACTCCAATTCCAGGGGATCCAATGCCCTCTCTGGCCTCTGAGGTCATTGCCTGACACAGATGTACTTACATACATGCAGGCAAAACACTCAAACACAGAAAATAAACATAAAATTTTTCAAAAAGGAAGATGAGTGGGTCAGTGAGCAGGGAAAGGCATTCACTCAGAAGTCCTGTTTGCAGAGACTCGTGGCCCTTTGCAAATCATTTACATAGCATACACCTCTCTCACATTTGTATCCTGTAGGCTTTTCTTGAGCATGCTCTGTTTGTTGTATGTAGCTCAGGTAAGGAAGGCTTTCCAGTCTTTCTCTGTCAAGTGGTTTTTTAAATATGTTAATCTCGATGTCCCTTTGTTTAGTCCCCACTCTCCTGCCACAACTACCCCTTGAGATCTGTGGTCCTCAAATCTTGCAGAAGGGTGATGATGATTCAACCTCTAATAACTGTTCCTGTAAAGAATATAGTCCCTATCTAAGAGGGACCACACAGATCCTTTCCTTACTTTGTTGGTTGGAGAGGAAGAGGAAAGTTTGAATTTCCTGTAGTAAGAGGTATGTTGAATCCCTGAATCATAAGTTTAGTTTGAAATTGTTACATGTCCTAGAAGACACAAATTTTACAAGATTAAAAATGCAAGGTTAAGGCCAGGTGTGGTGGCACACACCTTTAATCCCAGCACTCTGGAGGCAGAGGCAGGTAATCTCCATGAGTTTGAGGCTAGCCTGGACTACATAGTGAGTTCCAGACCAGCTAGGGCTACAGGGAGACCCTGTCTCAAAAATACCAAAATAATATAAAATAAAATAAAAATGCAAAGTTAAGTAAGTAAGTAACATCAGTCAATGCCCTAGAAAGGGCAAGAACCATAAAAGCCACATCTATACTTGTTCTAGGAGAGTAATTCTTTATAGTTTATTATGGAGTATGATCCCTTGAATTGTTAAAAAACAATATGAAACACTAATGGTTATATAATGAAAATGTGGCAAAATACAAAGGATTCCAGAAACTAAAAGGAAATCAGTGTGAGGCTGTAAATTTTGAATGCCAATAATGCCCAAATACAAATACGTCTACATTTACTGATAGGTTTAGAGGTGAAACTGACCTTTCCTGTGCATTTGGGGTGGCTGTGGTTGTCTTTTCTGGCATGTCAATAATCCATACTCAGCATTTGATGGGAAGGTCTGTGTATTACTTTTCTGTTGCTTAATAAAAACAACACAACCAAGAGAACTTAGAGAAGAGTTTAGACAGCTTACAGTTCCAAGTTCTAGAGGGATTAGAGTCTGTCATAGTGGAGAGACATGGTGGCAAGACGTGGCCAGAGCAGGAGCAGAAAGCTAAGCATGATCACAATCACATCTTCAAGCAGGCATAGGAAGCAGAGAGGGACTAGGATCAAGCAAGGCTTAGGAACTCTCAATGCCTGCCCCTGGCAAAGTACTTCCTCCAGCAAGGCTACACCTTCTAAAACCTTCCATAACAACACCACCAACTGCAGACAAAAATGTTCAACTACTTGGAGCCTATGGGGATCATTCTCATTCAAACCACCACAGCCTGTAAGAACTACACCATTGTTTGTTCCTTTAAAAAAGAATAGTTTACTTTTTTTGTTGTTGTTTTGTATTATTATCAAGAAATTTGCTCTATTGTGGGAATGACTTTTTCTAGGAATACCTTACTTTTGCTCAGTCTTATAACCAAGTTAATCATATGCTTGTAGAGCATTTAGTGCTTGCCCCTGACACAGAATAATGTGGGGTGAGGGGAAAGAAGGGGGAGGTGCAAATATAATATTATAGCTGAAAGCAGCAATGCTGTAAGCAATGAAAGCAATGAATTACCCACAATACATGCAAGCAACATGTGGGCATATGCTGATAACATCTGTTTGTGGTTTTGTGTACTGTTCTGAGTCAGTAGGGGTCAAAACACAACTTCTTTCCTTGCAAAACCTTGGGTAGATGTTCTTTAAGACAAAGTTCCTCATTCCTTTCCTACACCATGTTTGATATGATGTTTAATAAATATAGAGAAAATTCTTTGTTCAGGAAGAAGGAAGAACAGTTCTCAGAGATTTCAGCATACTTCAGAATTCTTATTTAAATGATAGCAGGAGTTAGTTTACTTCAGTGCAGCACTTTTACAAGCTACACTTTGCTGCTGGGTGCCTACCATGTAGGCAGTCCCAAATAGATTATTTGAGGCTTTGAGGGGATTATTCTTAGGGATTTTGGAGGAATGCCTTGGCGTCTATAAAAGTTCTTTGTAGCTGTGGCATCTGTTGGGATGAGTCAAGGTATAGCTGACTATGCAGCTTCCCTTGGAAGCCCTGAAAACAGTCCATGCTAAGCAGATCCTTCTATTTGCAGAATGTATACTGGTTCATGCTCAACCTCTAGGATCTTCATGGTTGCTTTTCTGTTCAAGAGGACAGGTGATTCACAAGAGCTGAAAACCACTTTTTGAGGTATTTCTAAACCACAATAAAGTTATACCTGAATAAAAAAATTAGCCTGACTCTTAGCATTTAAGGCCGACAGTTGACCCGAACTCTGAGAACCACCTGTTCCTTCTGCTGACTCTCAGAACTGTGTTCTCTAGTTGGACTTCAATCATATGTTTATTGAAGCAGTATTTCCCAAAACAATCTGGAAAGGAGAGGCTAGGATCTATCCTTATCTGAGAATTTTCCTTTTTATCCCTAGGTCTAAAATATCTCTCTCACACAATATCAAGCAGACTTCATAATTCTCACTGTTTTCAATGAGGATATCACACCGTTTACTTTCTGTTTTGATATGTTAAATAAACACACCAACATTCATTCAGTATCTTGGGTTGACGGCAAAGTGGGGTCCTAAGGGACTAAGATCTGGTACCCAGATCATAAGAAAAGCACATGGATTTGTGAGCTTGTTTACATTAAAAACAGCCACTTTTTGCTGCAAGGTTAAGAAAAAGTCATTAGTCCAGATTCTGTCCTATTGTTAAACTGATTCCTATGGGTAGAGATTCATGAAGTCTTGTTCATAAGGTGATTTAAACCATTCTCCTAGATTCCAACAAAACAAGCCCAGCTGTAGGAAGGCAGTATAGTTTAAGCCTCAATCTTGGACCATGTTTTCCCCATTATTCAGCTTGTACTGAGGCCATTTATAGTCAAATATTAGTCTTTACATTTTAGAGTCTCAGGATCAACCTTATTTTAATTTCTGAGGCTGCATCATATATAGCCCAAGGGACACTAAGTGACCAGAACAGGTGCCAGGGCCTCTGGCGTGGAAAGCAGAGTCCCTCTCATCCATTCTCAGAGTCCTGAAGATCCGATGGGCTGGCACTCTCCTTCCGTCCTATCCTGGTGTCTCTGAGAAAGTCTGAACATGCCCACAGAAGAATAAGAGATGCTGGCCATGGTTTAAACCAGTTGCCTTCTGTTGTATCCCTCCCATAATTAAGTTGTTGCCATAGGAATAGGTCCATCTTCCTATAAAGCTCTAAAACATGTAAATAAGTCAGTAAAAAAAAAAAAAAGCCTGAAATATTAGACTGCTGGGTTCAGAGAAGAGATTTCTTTCAAAGAATGGTTTTGTTGTTTTTGTTTTGTTTATTAAGTCACTATTCATGTAAATAGTGCAAACAGATGGAGATTTTCTCCTTTGGAATTAATTCTCAAAGGAGTGTCTTTTTCCCTGATAATTGTCTCTATACACCTCAGGGTCAAAACTGTCTATGGTAGGTGAACAAGCTGGAGTTGAGAGGTGTTAGGGTATGCTGGGGGCCCCAAGGGGAAATAACATGTTGTCCCTGTCTGATTGCGTGTTCCCTGGCTACAGGATCCAGCATCTAGTCTCTGGATCAGGCCCATTGCAACAGTGTCAGCATTCCCAGTGGCCAAGCCCAGAGCACCTAGCTGCCTGTGTATGCAGGTCACCGTATCCTGGGCAGCATCTGAGAAGGTAGAAGGAAGACTGGGGTGCAGAAATAAATGCAGTGGCACAAGGAAGTCTGAGGTGTGATAGTCCTCTGGAAACACAGTGCCACTGGGGATCTGAGCAACGACATGGGAAGGGCCATCTTGGCTTGTCGTTACTTGTGTTACCCTGCACATGCTGCCATTGTGCCCAATCTTCCCACTGGTGGCAGTTGTATGCAAGTGAGGGCCCATTTACAGGGGTCCATGCATCTCCAGGCTGTCACTGGTAGCTGCCTTCTAATCTTAAATCTGAGCTTCTTTGCCTGGGAATAAGGAATAAATTTAGTTAATGCCCTGCAGAGGAGTGGAGAGGGTTCAGGAGCATCTTGGGTCCACAGGAAGCATAAGCTGCAGAAAGAAAAATGGAAGGGAAAGAGAATGGGACAATGCCCCCAGCTCGGAGCCTCCCGAAGGAGTTTTCCCTGCCTCCTGCCAGCTGTTACAGGTTCAAATCTGAGTCCTAGGGCACCTGCTGCAGTTTCCAGGTTCTTCTGTTACAGGACAAAGAATTGATCAGGGACATGTGGTTAGAAATTGAAATAGTTTATTAAGAAAGTGAAAGTTAGAGTAAGAATGGGAATAGACTAGTGGGCAGGGAAATGGGTCCACTCAAAAGTGCTGGGCCAAGAGACTGATGACCCTTTGTAGGTCATTTACATGGCAGTCTCTCTTGCATTTGTGTATTGGAATTTAGTGGTGCATACTCTGTTTGATTTATGTAGCCCAGATGGGGAAGGGTTTCTAGTCTTTCTCTGCCAACTGTCTACTTGTATATTAATCTCGATGTCACTTTCTTCAGTCCCTTCTCTCCTGCTGGGCTTGTTCACAGGTGATGTCTTCTTCCTGTGAGCTGCAATTCTGGAAGGTCAAGGCAAGTTTCTGGAGCCTCTTTTAAAAGGCACTAATCCTGTTCATAAATGTTCTGCTCCGATGACCTAACTACTTCCTGGATGCCTGGACTCCTACCACAATCACACAGGCAATTAGGGTTCAACATATGAATTTGGCAGGAGGTATAGGGAGACATAAACACTCATACCATCAGATTGTCCTCCTTGGGCAATTGATTTTTAAAGATAGGGTTTTCACTATGCAGTTCTGGTTGATGAGGAACTTGTAATCCTCCTGTTTTAGTCTCCTAAGAGTTAGGATGGAAGGTATTCACTAGCACACCTGGCTCTTGAGTGATCATTTTTAAAGGAATCATAAAACTCAAATTTTAATCTCTTAATATTTATCTCATAAAGATCCTTGGTGATCAACTGGTTTACATCTTCTTAGCTAGTTAACCCTAGAGAGATTCCTCTAAATATTGCCTACTTCATCATCAAGTATCAATTGCAGTTTCTAGGGAAAAGGCCAAGATCAGTGTTTCCCTCTTTTGGTGAAAGTCATGAAATCCATGCGTAATTTTAGGAGTAACCAACCACTGACAAAACATTATTTCCTAGACCAGGAAAAGTTTGTCAGTGTGATGGTTTGAATGAGAATGATCCCCCATAGGCTCCAAGTATTTGAACACTTAGTCAGTTGGTTGTGCTGTTTTGGGAAGGTCATAGAACCTTTAGGAGACGTAGTCTTGCTGGGGGAAGAAATGTCCTTGGTATTTGGCTTTGAGAGTATACAGATTCATGCTGCTTATAATCTGTCTTTCTCTGCGTCTTGTCTATACTTGAAGATGTGAGTGCTCAGCTCTCTGCCCCAACTGCCTCTTGCCATGCCTCCCCCATCATGCACTCTTATCCCTTGAGAACACAATCAAATGAGCTTTTCCTTTTAAAACTGGTCTTGGTCATGGTGTTTATCACAGTAACAGAAAAGTGTTTAAAACAAAAGTTGGTACCAGAGAGTGGGCTGTTGCTGTCAATAACCTGACCATATTGATTTTTAGAGGAATGTGGAAAACCTTAGAAGTTTGGACTAGAAAAGTGGTTGAAGGTTGTAAGCAGAGCTTAATGAGCTGTTCTAGTAAAGACCCAGCTCGAGGTGTTACAGAGGGAGAGGAAAATAAGGACTTACATAGCAACTGGGATGTTTTGGCACAGCATCTGGCTGCCTTCTGTCCACAGCCTACCAGCTTGCCCAAGGCTAAATTAAAACATAATGGACTAATTCCTTTGGTGGAGGAAACTTCAAGACAGCTTAATGGTGAATTGGTCACATTATTATTAATAGTGAATATTATTCATATCTATAATGAGAAAAAGCAAGTAGGGCAGTAAGAGAGACAAAATATAAAAGACAAAGAGAGCACTAGGGAACTTAATATTAGAACCAAGGCAGCCAAGGTATGTCCTGAAAGATGCTCCCATTGTTAAGGAGATTATGGCCATTAATGAGAGGCCTCCAGATTTGCAGTTGAGCAATGGAAGATGTATATTCAGGGCAAGACACTACACAGCTAAGCTTCCAGCTTGTGAAACAAAAGACCCAAGGAGTCTTCTGCTCCCAGAAAACTACAACATAACAAAAGTTGCTGCTGATAATATGGATGAAGAGGGTCAAGTTCCATGTCAAGCTGGTCACCAAACTTGGCAGTGTTGTTCACATGCTGCTGGCTTTGGAGGCATAAAAGACACAGTCATTAGTTCTTTCTCCCCAGTTTCAGAGAGCTGCTGAAGCTAGGCAGTGTGTAGCATGGGAATCCCTGCTTAAAGAAGACACTGATAGGCCAAGAGGCCCTGAGAGGCCATTGTGTGAAGCCTGAAGGTCAAACCTAGTTGGCAATGGAGACCCCAAGATGTAGGAGATGCCAGAGCACTGAGACATCTGCTGTTTACAGGAGAGCTGTCCTGAGAGAGATGTTTGTTGCAGGCAGTGAAACTGGAGGGGCTGAGCCACCTAAGTCCTTTGGAATGAAAGTCTCAGACAACAGACAAAGAGCTACAGAATATGATGTTTTCCCTGCTGATTTTAAGTCTTGCTTTGGTTCAATATTTCAACATGCTTCCATTCCTCCCTTTTTGAATGGAAATGTATAGTTTGTTGTATGTTGGAAGTATGCAATTTACTTTTTGATTTTACAGGGTCTTGTAGTTAAGAGATCTCCTTGAGTCTCAGAAGAGACTTTGGATGCTGGACTTTTGAATAGTGTTGAAACTGTTCAAGACCATGGGGACTTCTAAAATTGGAGTAAATGCATTTCGCACTAGGACATGGTCATGAGCCTCTGGGAGCCAGGGAGTAGAATGTGGTGGTTTGAATGAGAATGTCTCCCACAGACTCAAGTATTTGAACACTTGGTTATTTGATGGTATTGTTTGGGAACAGTCATAGAATCAGTAGACGTAGACTTGCTGGAGGAAGTATGTCAGTGGGGTGGGCTGTGAGAATTCATTCTCTCTCTCTCTTTCTTCCATCCCCCCACTATCTGTGCCTGCCTGAAGATATGAGTGTTTAGCTTTCTGCTTCAACTATGCCGCCTCACCATGATGGACTCTTATCCCTGTAAAATCATAAGGCAAATAAATGCATTCTTCCTCCTATAAGTGACCTTAGTCATCGTGTTTTATCACAGCAACAACAAAGTAACTAACATAGTCAGCATCGTCATCTTTGAGTAAGAATATACAGGAGTCATTTATAAAACAATGAGAAAAATAGTGAAGGATTAACTTTGGCAACTAGAGATTTTTGCTTCTGATATTGGACTCTACCTTTTAATGTAAGGTGTAACTTGATTGCACATAATTTCAGAGAGAATGTAATTAATTTCCCTAAAGTCATAGTGTTTGTGTGGTAGAACTGATATCAACAGTGACAATGTTTCACATTTTCCTGGTTACTTTGCTATTTTTCCTACTTAGGTGATGTAAAATTTGGAGGGTTAACCAGTTTAACTCCTTCAGAAGTACATTTTTGTTCAATTAATAACATGTTCTAGAAAAGGATAGAACTGAAGGAAGTTTCTGATTTCTTTGTTCCTTTTAGGTATTCATCTATCATCAACTCTGCCCCCTTCCCAGGCTCAGCTCACTAGAGAGTAAAGCATTTGGTATTGCCATTATGTAGAGTATGTTAACTACCAACCACTTAGCTTTACTGCTCTTCCTCTATTTTTGTTGTAATTCAGTAGGACTAGAAGTCATACTTGAGATATTTGAAAGTAGAGTTTTCTGAGAATATTTTAAAGGAAAGAGCATTCTGGTATAAGGCATTTGCTTCTTTTTCAAACAAAGATTTATCTTATTTTTACTTATGTGTATTTATGTGTGTGAAGGGGTGGGTTTGTGCACATATCCACAAATGCCAGAAAAGGGTGTCAAATTTCCTGGAGCTAGAGTTACAGGCAGATGTGAGCTGCCCAGTGTAGGTGTTAGGAACCAAACTCAGGTCCTCTGCAAGGGCAGTACTTACTCTTAAATGCTGAGCCATCTTGGCAGGCCCTGGCATCTGCTTCTTTATGTACTGCATATGGCAGTGAGTGAATACCTATCTCTGTGTACTATTACTATTTAACATTATATCCTAAAGATGTACTACTTCTTATTACTTTAAATAAAGCCAATTCTGTCAGGAGATTCTGGTATGATTTTTAGAGTATATCTAGGTGGCTATCTCTAGTTGACAGTAACAAATGAGCATAGCTTAGGGTTCTTTTCATATTTATTGATCCAAGCTAAAAAGACCAATATAGCTCTTAGTGCAATGTGTTGTGAGTCTAAAAAACAATGGGGAAATTTATGATGAGTCAGTTACTTGAACTATAGCAAAATACATTAGTCTTTTTTGATGAATGCAAGAATAAACACCATAGCTACTATAATTACTGAAAACATCTTCAATAGAATTGCTATTTTTTTTCAATTAGAGAAACCTGATACCATACCATCTGAGATAATTCTTTTAGCACCACGGTTTTATTTAGATAGAGAGATTGTAAGCAAGTTGCAGAAGTTATGCCTTCCATGAATCTAGCAAGGAAAAGGAGAAACATTAGCAGTAATTGATAGAAAAGGAATGAGAGGGATAAAAAGAGATGGACTGGGAAGAATTTAATGACTCTTTGTGGCTTTACATCATCACAGTTTTTGTGCTACATTAAAGGTTCATTATTCTCACATTTTCTGTTTTCATATTTTCCATCCCCTTCTTTCTGCTAAATTTACCAAGTAATACAATATAGATAATGGAGAGCTATTTCTGCAAATGTCATCGTCTTTGTAACTGGAAGTGAATATAGCATGTCGGTGATGCATCACCTTCAAAATACATTTTCAATTAGCAGGAGAGGATTGTATACAAAACATGCTTTTCATAAAATTACACTAAAATAGGCCAGGGTACAAAAAAATTTAAATGTAAAATCATGTGTTTTTGTCTTTTTGTTGAATGACTAACCATTGGCTTTAGCAACTTCATTTTCTTAAAAAATTTAGAATTTACCCAAAAATGCAATCTTTCTCAGCTCCTTGAACTCCACTTGACACATGATACATCTTCATAGAGATTTTTCTTAATTTTAGGAATGGTTAAGGTTGAATATGTTTTATGCATAAATATTTGAGAGCGTTTATTGTCATGATTTCCCCTGTATAATTATTTCTATGGAATAAATGTTCATTCAGAATAAGGAGGAATGTGGATTCTAGTTTGTTTCTAGGCTTCGTCATGTAACCTTTTACAAGCACTTGAATTTTGGGGGGCTTTAGCTGTCACAAGTGAAAGTGAATAATTTGTCCTATGACTGTGTGAAGGAGTAATCTAACTCAAAACACTCTTACTTTGATTAGTCCCTGATTTGCTACTGGACTGATGCTTCAGAAAGATACAGGAGGAGGGCACCATGTCCTCCTTCACCATGTGCTTTTTTCCTTCCTTATCTTACTTGCTGCAGATGGGAAATCTACTTAGCTTTAGGAACCACATGAAACAGCATTATTGGGTGAGTATTCTGCTTATGCATCTGTATTCTTATCTCCTTTCTTACAGAGGAACTACTAATTAAACGCTTATTAAATGTATTTCTGAGGCTCACTTTTTTAAATTTATTTTTGGAAAATTTTATGAGTATCCCTCTCATTTCCATCCCTCTCAGTCCTCCTATGCCTCCAACTCCCCTCCCAATTACTTGTCCTCTTCTTTATTATTGCTACATATATATACATAGACTTATAAATATACACATCCACATATCTATCTATAAGCTATCTATCTATCTATCTATCATCTATCTATCATCATCTATCTATCATCTATCTGTCTATCATCTATCTATCATCATTATCTATCATCTATCTATCTATCTATCTATCTATCTATATATCTATCACCTATCTATCATCTATCTATCTATATCTATCTATCTATCTATCTATCATCTATCTATCATCATTATCTATCATCTATCTATCTATCTATCTATATATCTATCACTATCTATCTATCAATCAGCTATCTATCATCATCTATCTGTCTATATCTATCTATCTATCTACATCTATCATCTATCTATCTATATCTATCTATCTATCTATCTATCTATCATTTTTTTTACCATCTATCTATCATCTATCTATCTATCATCTATCTATCTATCTATCTATCTATCATCTATCTATCTATCTATCTATCTATCTAACATCTATCAGTCATCTATCTATGCACTGAATATATTTAGTGGTGCTTGTATGTTTAGGGCTGACCATTTGTGATTAGATAACCTCTCAGGGACCTTGTCCCTGGAGAACTGTCCCTCTATCAGCATCCATTGATTGCTTGTAGCTCTTCATCTTGAGGTGAGACATCATGAAACTTCCCCCATCCACCTTGGCATGTCAACAAGTTTTGTCATTATACAGATCTCATTAGACTACCATTCTGTGGAGATTTCATTATTGTGGCTTCCCTATCATGTCTAGAATGCATTAACTAGTAGCAGGTATCTTGTCCCTCTGGCTTTTACATTTTTTCTGCCTCCTATTCCACATGTTCTCTGAAGGTTCACTTTTTATATTCAACTTTATTTATTTGGATATGTGAAAAAATCTACAATAACATCAAGTACATGGAGCACCTGATGTTGAATCTAGTAAGAATAAAATTATTGTCAAGTTTCACTGCCTTGTTCATTCTTGAATGGGCCAGTGCCTCTTCTTTACTTATTCATGTGCTGTGATGTGACAGATGGAGATTTGGTTCATGAAACTAAATGATGGAAATATCTGTGACACTTTGCTGAACATCGACCTTTTCTTCCCCAGCAAATCTTACTGAACCAATACTACTTTTTAGTATAATGCATTCTTTTGAGGTACTTTCACCCAGACATTATGGTCTCTTTTATCTATTCTAATATTGTTATAATAATATTTTCTAATATCCAGCATGCTTTTCTTGAGAAAAGTAGTTCATACCTGCTGCATGAAGTATTATAGCAAGTCAAAGAACAATTTGAATGGGAGCACTGACATCTATTGGAATCGTACGGTCATGATGTGAGCAGTATTATGCACAATCAGAACAGTTTGTATATTCATATGCCTTAGATCATTTTTTCTTCACAATTTATTTATTTATTTATTTATTTATTTATTTATTTATTTAATTAATGTGTATGAGTGTTTTGCCTCCATGTATCCATGTTGTCCACGGATACCACAAAAGGGTGTCTGATTTCCTGGAATTGGAGTTACAGACAGTTGTTAGCTGCTATGTGGGTGCTTTGAATAGAACCCAGGTCTTCTGCAAGAGCAGCCAGTACTCTTGACTGTTAAGCCTTCTCTCCAGCTCCTGTAGCTGATTTTTAAATTGCTTTTGACAAACATTTATTATAACATTCATTTTGTCACTAAGTTCCATGAAGATAAAACCATTGTTAGAGGTGCCAGGGTTCTTGTGTGCCCAGGGGCTTATACCTTCACACTTAATGGTCACACTCATATGTACCTGTATTTGAACTTCCTAGGGAGTGAAAAAGCCATAGGCTTGGGGCTGAAAAGTCTGTCTGAAATCCAGGCTATGTGTTACAGTTTTAGTTAAATCCCCTTTCTTTCTTGAGGCTCAATATTCTCTTATGTCAAAGCACAAATATACTTACTTAGGTTTGTGTGTAATAATGCATGAAAAGTATTTGTAAATTCTAGGGATGCCCCCAATTTAAGATATTAGAATTATTATGAAATGTTCAGGAAGTTATTGTGATGGAGCAAATGAAAACCTTTTCAATGAAAATGTCATGCCAGCAGAGATCTTGCCAGAATATCTTACCCAAGGCTTCTTTGAAAACTGGATTCCAGCTGGACTCAGCTCCTTGATTGACAGCAGCATGCTTGGGGCACTACATGGCTCTGCTTCAGTGCTCCCACTGTGTTTTCACACAGCCTGCTCATTGTTAATTAAACCAAGCCAAGAGTGTCCACATTCATTAGGCTGGACTCTGGACATGCATGGAACTGTGAAAGCTAAAATGGATTTAAAATTTCTGAAAGGTTATTTAAAATACATAGGCTTGGAGGTTTGCATACCTTTCCTTCTTGTGTAATATAATGTAAAGTAGGCATCTTGCCCAAACAGAAAAAATGCAAAGGAAATGTCCATCCTCTGTAATGCTGTCAGGCATGTGGGTCTTTCAGTGCACTGAAGCGTTTAGATTTTTATCCCCAGGAGGCCTGCACTCTTCGGAGCTGGAGCAAGTGGAAAAGGATTTTATAGATAACAATGTTATAGCCAGGATGTTCAGAGTCATTCTTGTCTGCTTG
Source organism: Nannospalax galili (assembly GCF_000622305.1). Taxonomy (NCBI): domain Eukaryota; kingdom Metazoa; phylum Chordata; class Mammalia; order Rodentia; family Spalacidae; genus Nannospalax; species Nannospalax galili. The sequence continues at coordinate 676,223 of NW_008349130.1, read as the reverse complement.
GTGTGTTTTACTTTCTGCATCTTTAAAACAGAGGGAAAGAGAGGCCCTCCCCCACTCTGTTTAACCCAATTGACTGGCACAACTCCCATCTTGAAAACCTGTTGACAGCCTCCTATTTCTGTGCTATATTTAACCAGAAGGGTCTCTTGACAACAAGAGATCATTTACGGATACTTTCAAAGGTGGAAGTTAAAGAATGTGGGAATAAAAGGAGAAATTATTCATATTCCTTATTATGACTTCCCGTTAAAAGATTTTCAGCCTTGTCTGAAAGAAACCCGACTTGTTCACCTGCCTGGTGATTACGGAGGGCTCTGACTTCCATCTTTACCATGCAGGCATTAAAATGTCCTATTTTAAAATCTTTATGAATACACCATTTTTTGAGTCATTAAAGTTGGATATGAAGGGTATATCCCACCCCCGTTCTTCAAAGGAGAACACAGCCAATTTGAAAGATTCAATATACAAACATGCTCTAGTTTTGTCCTTCTTTAATTACTAGAAGAAACTGGACAATATCCTTGCAATTAGCGGAGGAAATGATCACATCAAACAAGATGTAAAAGAAAACAAATATTTCTTAGAAGGATGAACTAATCGCTGATGTGCAGGAGTACCTGAGTGTCTGGGGACATGGGACAGTTGCATGATATTATCACCAGTTTCCATTTTTGATTGTCAGTATTTCCAATTTATACAAGGTTTTATGCTGATTTTTAGATTTTTAAAAACATATAAAGAATTTTAAAAAATATTAGATTGTTGCTTATTATAAACCAATAATTATAATGAATTGATGGACTCCGAATTATATTAAAGTATCATTTTTAAAGCAGGTGAACAAACAGTATGCAACTGGTTTAGACAATTTGGTTAATTTTATCATGAATTACTTTGAGAGCATTCTCTTGCATTGCTTGTTTTTTTAATAGGTCAGGCATGAGATCATGATTTGTAATGTTTCTAATTCTCAAAATGGTTATGATTTTAACAATTAAAAAATTTTAACCTATTCTACCTACTTATAAATATTAATAAGTAGAATAGATCTGACTAAGAGATGCCCATTAATAGACCAGTATACAGAGATGAGGAAAGCGTCCGATCACAAAGCATGGATGGCATTTGGTATCCAAGTCCACTTTCATACAAAATTAGCCAAGGCTCCAGTGAAGTTAAAGCCTGCTGGTTGCAAAATTGGAAATTGGTTTCCTGGGGCTTCCTGTAAACTCTTCATTACTTTACTCAATCATGGTTCATTAACAAGTTAACAGACAGAGGACCAGTGCACATTGGCATATATGTGAGGCCAATCCTTCCAACTCCTTGAGCATCACTTAAAAACCTGAATGTCACGGCAGATTAGACATCACATCAAGTAGCATTTTCATGCAGTGTTGTACATGCTCAGCAGCAGATCATATCTATTCAACCTCTGAATAGTGTCAGGTGCTTTTGTTTTACAGTGCTGGCGTTTCATAGAACAGCAAATGTTTAAATTCAGAATGACTCTGATGGAACAAGTAAAAAATCTCAGAAGGCATCTGAGAAAGAAACTACTTGAAGAAACTTGGTTAAGAGACTCGGCTTAAGGAGATTTAATGGCTCCCATTAACTTGGATCTAATTCACCGGAGGAGAAAAAATCCATAGAGACAATAGAGCATTTAAATGTGTTTCTGAAAATGACTGGATGAACTGTAGCCTTGGTGTATTTGCTCAACTTGAGCAAATGGCTTTGACTCTCAGACTAAAACAATTCATTTTATGTAGCTTATATTTCAGGGAATTATTTTTCTTGTCCAGTACCAAGCCAAAAATCATAACGAGGAAATGTATGCAACTCTCAAGGATGCACTAGAAGTTGCATATTTCTGTTTTGGTTTAATAGGTATTTGTATTATCAGAAGATATGTTATTCCTTGTTTAGACTATCCATTATTCAAATCTTATGTGTGCCTTATATTCTGAGAGTGTTACCTGTGGAGGAAATAGGCCTCATAAATGAAATAAGTGGGCTAGATAGAAGAGGATTGGGGTTGATAGGAAGAAAAAAATAGGTGCCTCAGGACAGATTGTACATTGTTTTCAAAAAGGTCATCCTGTGACTGGCCCAGCAAACTCTCTCTACTGGTGCAGTAGTGGCACTTTTGTCTTGGGGATAAGCAAAGCTGTCTAATTATACTTAAATAAAGGAAAATCCATATATGACACTGTAAACATAGCCAAGTACATGTGTCTGGAGAGGTCAATGACCCTAGAGAAGAACCTACTTCTGTCACTTCCCTAGACAAACATAGTTTCTTACTATATTCTAAATATGTATCTTTATATATGCAGACAACTGTACCTCTCACCAGTCACCAAAGAAGCTTCTTTTTGCAATAGATGGAGACTATTACAAAGTTCCACAATTGGTCAAATTCAGAGAATAAGTGACTGGGAACGTGCCCAGCCCTAAGTGATACATCTACAATCCAATGTGTACCCTGGGGTTCAGGAAACATCTTGGAAAAGGGGACAGAAAGAATGTAAGAGCCAGAGAAACAAGACACCTGCTGCTAGTTAATGCATTCAGGACATGGTAGGGAAGTTGAACCAATGAAACCTTCACAGTATGGTAGTCTAACAAGATTTGAATAATGACAAAACCAGTAGATGGGAGGGATGTCACAGGGTTCTACCTCAAGATGAAGAGCTACAGGCAATCAATGGACGCTGAGGGAGGGAGAATCAGTTTTCTCTAGGGACTAACTCCCTGAAATGTTATCTAATCCCAAATGGGCAACACTAAACATGGGTACACATGAGCACCACTAAATGGACTAAGTCATATATATATATATATATATATATTAGATACGTGTCTACATATTTAAATGTATACATATATATGTTTATAAGTGTATGAATATCTAACAATAATATTTGAAGAAGAAGAAAAAAAATTGAGAGGGAATCAGGGGACACAGAAAAAGTTGGTGGAGGATTGGGAGGGATGGAAATAATGCAAAGGCAATATTCATGTATGAAAGTCTCTAAAAAAAGAGACCACTATATTCATCCTTAATTTCCAGAAATAGTAATCAAAGCAAAAATGGTATTTTATTTGGCATTTTTTTAGTAGGGAGAAGCATGGCAATGATTTATCTTGACTTTCCTATGAGAACAATAGGTTTTCTTGTTTTCACTATATTTTCAGTTGTGTTTCTTGCATTTATTTTATGATTCATAGGTCAACCTTCTCTATATGATTTTCATGTTAATGTAGAGAATTTTAAGGAACAGTGTACATACTTGAAAGCCTTTTGGCATTCCTGATGGCTTAAAGTATATAGATTAGATTGTGTTCACTTAAATGTTTTCAACTTCCGGTAAGGTTTGATTAGATAGTTAGCAGCTGAAGTATTAGTGTGTGTTCCTTTACATTAGGTGACAGAATCTCACTGCCATGTAGCCTTTCTTGGTGCTAATAAATGATAGAGTTAGTTCCTCTGTAAATCTCTCTCCACAGGGATATCCTGCTGTGAGGTAAGATCACTTCTTTGTGTTTCTTGGGAAAATTTGACTGATTCTGGGTTGAATTACAAAGAACAGAAATGACTCAGAAGCAGCCGAAACTGGGGAGGTACTTGAGAGTCTGAGAAGGTCTGGGGCAGTTTGGACTTCAGGCTTCTTCTGCTCTGTATCTAGAGGGACTCATGAACATCTTCTATATTGGCCTCAAATTAATCCAGATTCTAGGTGATGCCTCAGATTCATGCAGGAGGGACAAAGATTTGAACTGGCCCTGAGACCTGCATCATTGGATGTACTTATTTGTTAGGTTTTGAGTCTCAGAGAATTTCCATACCATGCATCAACTCTGCCATTTTGTTCTCAGTTACTCTGTTTTCTTCCCATGCACTTTTTCCCCTCACGAGAGAATTCAATCACAGTACAGTATGATTTTTGTTTTGTTTGTTTGTGATAGTCTCATAGGATAGCCTTGAATTTACTGTGTAGCTGAAGATGACTTTGAGTTTCTGATTGACCTGCCTCTACCTCGCTATTATCACAACCTGTATATTTTGTGCTTAGGATGGAACTCAGGGCTTTCTGCATACTGGGCAGTACTTTGTCAACCGAGCTCCATCTCCAGCCCCCTACAGCATGATTTGAAATTACTCCCTGTGCTGGATAGCTCAGTTATCAACTTGACACACCTGGGAACAGGGAACCTCAGTTGGTGAATTTCCTCTATCAGATTGGCCTGTGGGTATGTCTATTGGATATTTTCTTGATTGTTGGGTGATGCGGGAGTACCCAGCTCACTGTAGGTGATGGCACCCCTAGGCAAGTGGTCCTGGGTTGTATAGGAAGTAGACTGAGCACAGGCCAGGGAAGCAAGCCAGTAAGTAGTGTTCCCCTGTGGCCTGGGCTTCAGTTGCTGTCTCCAGGTTCCTGCCTTGAGTTCCTGTCTTGGCTTCCCTCCATAAGCCTTTTTCTCCTCCAAGGTACTTTGGGGTCAGTGTTTTATCGCAGTAATAGGAAGTAACTAGGACACTTTCAAATAGTAAAATAAAGCTATTATAAAAGACTTCTTTGCATAAATCAGATTGGCTTCTTTTATGTTTATGCCTTTGGCACTATTGTTCTAGAATATAAACTCTTAACAAGCCAGGATAATGCAAACTTTGATTAGCTTTTATTTAACCTTAAGATATATTAACTCTTTTATTCATTAGCATAACCTTATTTTCTCTGCTTTATTTTAATTCCTATTTCTTTAGTTAATATTATATTATGTACATTTTCAGTCACTTTTTAAAATTTTTATAATTTACTTATAGGGGAGTTTTACTTATCAGTATTTGCCTACTCCTTCTCCATTCTTTCAGAGACAAATACTTCCTCCATTAGCAAACATTACTTTGTTATTTTCAGCAGGATTCTCTTTGACTATGCTTTTTGGTTACTAGCTACTCTGTTTACAAGAGTCTCAAGAAATACCATTCCTCTCTTGTACAGAGTGAGTGCTCAGTCCCTATCTGACAACTAAATGCCTGAGGGAACTAACAGTGTAGCTGTCATTGTTCTTTATTCTCTTGATGTAACAAATTTATCTCAGTGTCACAGCTCCTGTTTGTGGGGTTGTACCAGAGCTTGATGGATTCTGACCTAATTTCTTTAGTGACACCTAACCTGTAGAGAAATATTTTTATCTTATTCCCTGGAAATAGCTACCTAATGAAACAATTAATCACCTTCTAAATCAAATGCAAAACTTTCAATTAACAAGACTGAAGAAATGGAAGCTATAGGTAGTACATCCTGAGTTTGAGAATGAGAGAGGGAGAGAGAGCCCAGCCTAGGAATTGACTAATGATAATAATAATAATAATCTGTTTCAAGGAGAAGAATTGAGTTGGTATTCAGACTAATGATAGGACTTGAATCATTAGTTTAGATTGTATGTGTTGAACAATTCATCATATACAGCATTCCTAGGATGGGAGAAGGGAAATATGGTGATGATTTTATTTATTTATTTTTGTACACAGGATTTCTAGAGTAGGAGAAGAATAGTATGAGAAATTAGAGATAAGCACATCACTCTTTCTTTCTTCAAGAAAGATTGGCAGGGAGAGAGGGATGGGGTGAATTAAAACTAAGGATGTATAGAAAAACTGTACTAGGTGCACTTTGTTTTTTATGTGCTGGCAGTAGCAATCAATTAGAAAAGTTACTTAAACAAGTAATGTGAATATTTAAAAAATTACTTAACAAGGGAATATACTCTTTTGAGATGTTTTTCACCCATTTCTAAAAAGCTTGGCTCCCACATAAACAGAGATGCTTGATGCAGAAGCACTAAATATTGTCCTTTTACTTCCATTGAAAAGAAATTGTATAAAAATACTGAAATAGTATTGAAAATGAATATGGTGCATGTGCCCATCTCGGTTTTAATTTTTTTTATTTAATTATTTTTATTTTATGTGTATGAGTGTTTTGCCTTCATCTATGTAATTGTACACCTGTATGCAATGCCCATGGAGGTCAGAAGAGGATGTCAACCTGAAACCTGCCTATCTGATGTTTCCACCAGTGTATTTATCAAGTTTTTTGATTTATGGCCTTCTTTGTTCTGTTTTGGGGAGACCTAAACCTATATTCCCCAGCCATGGTCAATCATATTTGAGCCCGCAATGAACCATCTCTTTTATTCCTTTGAGGTGAGAATTGTTTTTTTTCAATTAATGCAATATTTTTAGTTTGCTGAATTTTGATTGTGATCTGCCGCTCGAAGTCTAGTGTGCAATTTTCCACTTGTGGTATGTTGGTGCTTACAAAGTTTCTGATTTGGGGGCATTTAGGATTTTCAGGGATGTTCACTCTGTAGCCTTTTTACTGGATAGAACTAAGGAACCAATAGTTAGAATGTTTGAACTAAGAAAGAAGATGAATTCTCAGGATAACATTTAAAATAATCTGTAATTCTTCACTAAACATGCAGAATGCTGTATGACTGGCTGTTTCTCAAAGGACTTACGTTATAGGAGAGTGTTGTCTATAAATATAACATATAATACATAATGACTAATCTATAGTTTATTTGTAATGGGTAAGACCTGTGTGAAGTACAAGATAGGTTAAGTTTATATCACAGCCTAGTTTGCAAATATGGTATAACTTAGGTGGTGGGCAGAATAACATCCTTTGAAGTACTTTAAAACGAATTTGTGTGGGGACTGGAGAGGTGGCTCAGCGGTTAAGAGTACTGGCTGCTCTTGCAGAAGACCCAGGTTAGATTGCCAGCATCCACATGGTGGCACAACACAGGTTACACCTAAATACATACAGGCAATACACTTATACACATAAATTTAAAAAATCATAAATAAAATTTTTTTAAAATTATGTGTATGCATGTTTTGAATGCATGTATGTAAGTGTACCACATGTGTACAATGCCTGGGGAGTCAGAAGAGGGGAATGGATCCCCTGGAACTGAGTGATGAACGGTCGCTAGGTTGTTAACCACCATGTGGGTGTGGGGAAGGAAACCCAGGTTCTCTGGAAGAGCAGCCAGTGCTTTTTAACTGCTGAGCTTTCTCTCCAGCCCCCAGTATAGTACCCTTAATTCTCCTAAATGCTAATTCCTGGAATTTGTGAATGTTACCTTATGCAAAGACTTTGCAGATGTGAATAATGGATTAGAACTGGATATAAGGAACTTATCCTATATTATTTGGGTGTGCTCAATCTAAACACAGCAGTTCTCAAAGTAGATAATCTTTCTTGTGCCAAAGAGATGAGACAGCAGAAAGACAATTCTAAGCATGGGAAGGGTTAATGTTCAATTTCTCATGACTGACTTGAAATTAGAAGGTGACTACTGTAAGTCAAGGTGCATGGTTGACCTCTGAGGACTAACCTTCAGCTAACAACCACTGAGAAAAATCTAGAGGTTATAATCTGTAGAATTTGACAAGGCTGAGTTTGCAATTTTTCATTCTTTAAAAATTAAGTAAACATTTCTGGATCCCATATAACAGAAGTTATATGAAATGTTTTCCCACCTGTCTCCCCACCCCTCAGATCTATGCCCAGAAGGCCCCTTGGAAAATTACTTAACCTTTCTTAGGAGGATGATCTTAGTTAGGTAACGTGTTTTTAACTTGTTAATTTGACTAATCAGTTATAGAACCTTGCTTATTGATTATCTACCATGAAAAATACAGATTGGTAACTCCCCAATCTTAAATTCTTTGCTTCTAGGTATATTTTCTATTATAATGTATACAGCCAATATTGTAACTGCCCACCCTGGCAGGAGCAAAGGTTTTCTAAAGAAAGACGCTTGTGCCCTGTCTTTGGCTAACAGACTGTTGTCCCTAAGGAATAGGAATTTCCCAGAACTCTCATGCTGAGGGAAGGAAAAGGCTGAGCCTGGTGCCAGCTGGAGGAGGAACTTGTCTCCTAGGGAGAGACTTCACATAATTGTGACAGCTTGTCAGATCGCCTTGCAGTAAAGACTGGAGCTGAGACCACAGTCTGCTAATGCTGCGTGAGAACAAGCCTTGACCGGAACTACTTAATATGCACACTTTTGCTCTTTATTTAAACCTAAGCCTCATGTTAGGTTTAGTACCTGTAAGATGACTTGGAGGAAGTTGAGGGCTTTGGGGACCTGTTTGTTCCTTTTCCCAATGTGGGCAAGATAAGAAATCTGTTTTCTCTGCTTTTCACTCTTGAATGTCTCTTTAATTGTATTGAAAACAAGTGACTGAACCTAAGTTCTCAGGGCTGCCGGGGCCCAGGCTTTTACCCTATGGATTCCAGCAACACTTTCTCCCTGTCCCTTCAGAGCAGATGAGAATAGGAATGCTGCTACTCTGTCCTCTTCCTGTTTCCTGGAATACTCCTTCCTTTTGCTTCTAAATTGAGGGTGGGAAATTAACGGGGTGTGGAATGGAAAGGAGACTGGAGACAGGTTGAAGACTTTCCTAGCTGAGAAATAATAATTCCAGCACAATTAACACTTGCTATGAGGATTGTTTGTACAGAAACAATATTCCTTCTACACATTTTTAAATAAGAATGTTAAAATGACCTTGAACCATATGATCTTCCAGAATAGCTTTTCTCTTTACCTGCTGTAAAGCTTCAATGTTTTGATGGTTTCAGAAACAAGACTGTAAACTTTGGTTTGCCGTAAGAGCATCCTAACTTCCTATGCAACCTCTGTGATGTGGGAGTGTCACCTCATCAATCGTAATCCTACCCAACACATCTCAGGAAACCACCCTGCTATCTCATTTAAATTCCCTAGCAACATGTTGAAGATGATAACTTCAAACCCCACCAAAATCATATTATTACTGTAAGGAAAATCCAATGCGATTCTCCTTTGAGAATCCTGCACTAATGTCTTAGTTTTCTCTTGAGCATCTCTTTTTCTATTATCATCCATACTTAAATCTATTTTAAAATCTCTTTTTAATAAACTCCAGCTCTTCTTCACTCTGGCTCATCCTGAATTCTTTTCTGCAGTGAGTGAAGTCAAGGTGTAAGAACTAGAAATGAAATGCACTGTCTTTTATTTCAGAAGGAGAGGTACCTTTACAATGTAAACTAAGATGATGATCTTCCATTTCTTTATCTCAGTTGCCCTCCTCAGTAGGAGGCTTGTTACCTCTCAGAGGCTCTGAGTCCTGGACTCACACGCTAACATATGTGTAAGGTTAAAGAGTGTATTCGAAGTTTCTCCCTGTGCTCAAAAGCCATTGTCTAAGTAATTTTTTTGGCCCATGTATAAAGATATTAATGTAAGAGATGAAATCTTCTCTGTCTGCCAAAACATTTTAAAACTATGTGCTTGCTTTTCTTTTCAGTAGTACCCTTGTTATAGAATTAATATCTATCTTAGTGTCATTTGTTTCTTGGCATGTCAGTTGTAACTTGTAGCATTAAAGTTTGTTTTCTCATCAACCTCCCACCCCCTTTATGACTCTGGCTGCTCCCTGGGCCTTCACACTTTACCTTTAAGAGTCTATGTGCTAGAACCCTACATCCCCAAATTTTAAAGATTCTTACTAGATTGCCCCTTCCCCTTATATTAGCCAACTGGGTTTAGATAGTGCAGCTAAACCTTGACTGATGAGGGACAGCCGAGTTCCCTGTGGTGTTAGGTATTAAAGGGAGCAGCCATGTTAGCAAGGTGTGCTTGCTGGATTCTGAGTGGCTTGGTAACCTCAGTAGGAAAACATTTTGCCTTGCTGAAATGTTTGGATTATGTGGTCATTTTCTAGCAGAGGGTCTGGTTTTCTATGAGTGGAGGCCTGTGAGGGGTAAGGTTGCTGCTCAAGCTCCCGGCAGCAGTGCTGGGCTGTGAGTCTACTGCCAAGCTTCCTCTACTATAAAGGACTTCAAATTATTTCCTAAGAGTCAGTGGAATGGGGGTCAGGTGAAAGGTCACTATTCTGTGTGCTTCCATATATGAAATGTCTTTATTTTTTTTACTCCATTTCAACTGATATACTTGCAATGCAGACATTCAGGTCTACTCTCAGAAACATGAAGACCATTGCTTCATTGCTTTCTGAGGTCTAGTTCATTGATGGGTATATTATATTAAAAAAAATTTTATTTCTTCATAGTAGTTTTGGGGTATTTTTCTTTAGCCTTGAGTTTCTAAAGTGTTATGAGGGCACATGACTGTCTGAGTATTCTTGCCATTCATTGCTTTGGGGAGTCCAGTCTAAATGTTTGCATACCAAACTTATTTATTTCTCTTATCTCTTTTTTTCTTCCCATTCCTTCTTTCTCAATATCTGTTGGTTAAAAGAGATCTGGAGAAAAATTAATTATAGAAAAGTTTAAGGTAAAAATAAGGATGGCCAAAGATTCCTTATAAAACATACAAAATAAAGCAATATCATTAAAATAGAATTAGTATAATATTTATAAGGAATATGAGGTACAATAATATTGTGGCTATATATATTCAAATCACAGAAAAATACAAAATTATATACATCTAAAACTGAAAATTATACAAAATGAAATAGGAAGTACAGCTACTATAGAAAACAGCTTGCAGTTTATTGAGCATGAAGTCATGGGCTAAGAGTTTAGTACATTAATATTTAATCATACAGTGGTGCTGATATATATTTTTCTCATTTTATAAGTAAGAAAGTTTAGTGTTAGAGGGTTTGAATGATATGCTGTGGGTCAAGCAACTATGAAGTAGTAAAGCTACTTTTCAAACTCCACTGCCTCTGGTTTTAGAGTCTGGGAAAATGAGCAGCGTGCTAAGGATTGTCTTTTATCTCTCCAAGTTGCCTCTTCTGTGGCAACTCTTTGCTCACGGGGTAAAATCTTTGCAGTCGCCCTGGAGAAGTGGAGAATTATGGACAGTTTTAAACTCAAAAGATGAGAGAGTATCCCATGAACACTGACATTTTGTGTCTTCTGTTTATTCTCACTGAATAACATTGGGGCAAATTGTAGTCATCTGATTTTTCATCCTCATAGGTCTCTAAAAATAAATATTTGTCTATATACTATTATCACACTACCAAAATTAAGATAATTTTCTAATATAAGTTAATAGCTAGCATAGGTGAAAATTTCCAAATTGTTCTCAAAATCTGTCTTCTTGATGGGACAGACAGTACAGGGCTACACTGGATGCTGTCTATTTCATTAGGATGCTTCTCAGCTTTGATTTCCTTGTGATACAAATTGTTTGAGGGAATATGTTTAGTAGTCCTATAATATGAATCACTTCACAGTGGTTGGTTTTCCTTATATTACAAAACATTTTTTTGTGTCTGTTTGGGGTTTACGGTATGATGTTGTGATATGAATTCAAACAGTAAAACTGCTACTATAGTGAAACAGATTAGCATATCTGTCACCTGATACACTTGTTATTTGACAAACTGTATTCTGCCTAACATGTGCAGCCCCTCTTCCCCAGTCCAGTACAGCTTCATCAAATCTATACCTTCATATTGTGTATTAGCTCTCTGGACCCATTTAGCCCTACACATCTACTTTTTAACCTAAGTCCCTCTGTTCCTTCCCTGCCAACTGTTCCTAGTAACTTCCATTTTACTCTCTCTCTCTCTCTCTCTCTCTCTGTGTGTGTGTGTGTGTGTGTATTTTATCTCTCTTCTCAGAAGAAAGCATTTATTCTTGACTTGTGACAGATGAAGGTAAACTTCTTCCTTAGAGGATGATAATAAATACAGAAACAATATGGAGCTAAAAGAAATCACAATTTTTCAAGCATTCTAAGACAAAATTATTCCATTAAGAATCATCAAATGATGTTAACTTTAAGGAATATAGTTAACAATATGGCCTCAAAGTTCCTTCTCACAAATTACTAACTGCAAAATGAAAAGTAGTCACTGTACGTGGGAGAAAGTGGACAACATCTTACTCATGTGACCAAATGGACATCACCAATAGGGAACAGTTTGTGCACCTGGATATGGTACCAGGGAGCATCACTTAATAGGATTCCCATTCACAGTGCATAATCCAAATCTAACCGGGAGGCAGCAACAGAATAAAACTCCAATTGAAGGATGTTCTATTAGGTTCTCCTCTATTTTTCAAATGTATTAACATTAGAAAAGACACAGAGGAGGGGCTGGAGAGATGACTCAGTGGTTAAGAGCACTGGCAACTTTTACAGAGAACCCAGGTTCTGTTCCCAGCACCCACATGGCGGCTAATAGCTGCCTGTAATTCCAGTTCTAGGAGATCTGATGCCTACTTCTGGTCTCAATGGGCTCCTGCATGCAAATGACAGAAACTCAAACACACACACATACACATAAAAATAATGAATAAATAAATCTTAAGACAGAGGAATTGCTCAGATCACCTTCATGATATACAATATGCAACCCTGGATTGGATCCTGTAGCTGAAAAGTTACCAGGGGAACTAATGAAAGTATCCTATAAATGTTAAATTGGTGAGTTTCCAAACAATACTTAGGTAAGATTGTGCGCTTGTTCTTATGAAATGCATGTGTAGTATTAAAGGGTAAGGGGTATGATAGCTGTACTATAATCTCAGAGGAGCCAAAGAAAAAAATATAAACTAAGAAATAAAAAATATGGGAAACATTAAAAAAAGAAGTTTAAGTGTGTAATGGCAAATAGATCTTTACTTAAAATTTCCCAAACATATATATGTAAATATATATTTCTAGAATGCTAAAATTTGGTGCTATCTATATTTCCTCAGGTAAGGGAGCTAAGAGCTAAAAGTATTAGGAGGTGGCACAAGGATGGAAAGGCTGTTTCTTCCAGAGAAAGCAGTACTAGAGCTTCTAGAGTTTTCCATGTTATACACAAACTTCTGCACACTTGTGTGAGTCTATCATTTTGACAGTGACATATTGTATAGGTTTTTATCACTTTCACAATTACTTTGATAAAATTGTGCTTGGCTTTAATTCTGATATCTTACTTTGCTATAGTTTGTTTTTGTCCCTTTCCCTTTAAAAGTATTTTGTGTTTATGCATTTTGGAACTTTTTTATCTTGTAACTTCTACTCTATAAGTCATATTATTATTTAAACAACATGAAGGCTATTGTTCTGAGAAATAATACCAACAAAAGCCTCCACAGGAGAACCCATAATGCATGAAAACTACTCAAGGCATGACTAGGAGAGGTGAGCTATGCAAGTCCAGGTCCCAGACTGACCCTGAGAAATGTAATTTTCAAAGGCAATCAACCCAATTTTAAATGGATCTGTTACCTATTTGGTCCTATTTTGAGTTCCTTGTTATTTAAGAATCCTAAATTGATTAAAACGTGGGGCGATACTTTTGCCTTCAGTTATATTATTTGCATTTTGTATACTCCTTGTACTCTTTGTGGTATGCACAAATAATGTAGTTTTGGAAAACATTATTGGAAAAATCTTGTAGATAAAATGAATTTAAAACCTCATATTTTTCATAGTAATTTAATAGGATAAAATTTCAATGACTACTTTCACAGTATCTATAGCAGTACACATATAGTGATAGATATGCCTTTATAGATACTGCAGTTGGAAACAGGAAACACATTTTTGGTTTAGTAGGCTGCAAGTTTTAAAAGCAGAAGGCACAAACCTATGAACGGGGTACAAGAAAAATTTGAAACCTCAAAACAGTCCTCTGGAAGTCTACATTACTTAAGGCAAAGGAGGTAGTCAAGATATTTGTTTTGTTGTATTTATTTCTTTCGGGTAGAGAGAGGTGGTGGTTTGAATGAGAATAACCCCCATAGGTTCTAAGTATTTGAATACTTGATCTTAGTTGGTGGCGCTGTTTTGGGAGGTTTAGGAGATGCGGCCTTGATGGAGGAAGCACATCACTGAGGGCAGGCTTTGAGAGATCATAGCCTTGCCCCATTTCCAGTTTGCTTTCTCTGCTTTCTGTGCCGATTTTCTGTGCTCATCTTTCTTCTCTGGCTGCCTCCTGCCATGCCTCCCCATGGAGATTCATTTTCATCACATAGGGACATGGACAAGCACTGTCATGGACAAACACTGTTCTGGCTTTCACGACAATTTGAATTCAAGATAATATGTATAATATACACTTTTCTGAAAATCAATATATTCATTCAGACAAATGAGTATTTCTTGTGTTCTTGTTCACATGGGAAAGGAACCAGAACTTTGATCCCAAGAACAATTTGTGTAAAAAATCAAAAAATATAATATGTAACTATTAAGGAACCATTCAGGAACAATGGTCAAACAGCAATTAATTGCAGATTGCCCTTTCTAAGAACAATGACATCTATTGTGAAGAAAAAGTCCTCAGGCTGAGTATCAAGTTCAAAGTACCACTCCACTTTTTCAACAGTACAAATAAAATGCATGGAGAGGGTAAGAATCATATGAATAATGTTGAACAAAAGTTGCAGAAACACTTAGGAATAATTTTTTCATTAATTTTGTCACTTACTCTAGTTCAAGAACATGTTCATAAGGAAAATAACCACTTAGGGCAGAATTAGTAACGTCTTTGCTACTCAGAACTTCTTGGGAGCCAAGGAATGAAGACCGATCAATGCTTAGTGCTTAAACATAACTGTGTGTCTTGAAGCTGTTATTTTGCAAGATGAGCATTTATGTTATATACTGACAGGTCAAAGCAGAAAGCACAATCATCATGTTGCGGTTGTTCTCACTATCAGTTTAGAGGCATTGTTGGATTCAGACAATTAAAAAATTAAAAGACAGGAAAATTTCACACCCGTAGGGAGTGTCAGCCAAACAGATTTTTATTGAAAGATAATCATAACCATGAACATAAAGAATCATACATATGTACACATATTCCTACAAAGATGAAGCACTCCACAAGTGGAGAGGGGACCCAGGAACTGAAATCCAGTGTCCCCCAGGGAGAATGTGGGTTTTAAGGGTTTTAGTTGTTTCCTCTCTCCTAATTTTGGATTTGTCAACTTGAAGAAGAAAAGGCTGATAGGTCACATCTCCATGCTGAGATATTCAGGGCTACTGAACTCTAAGCAGGAAAGTTGAAGGGGCCCTATTGCAGTTAAAACTAAGGCCTTTCTCCTGGAGACCAAGAAGAAGCAGGAAGTGTGCCATCTTTTTACTCCTGCCTTGCTTAATAAGAGGTTTATTCCCAAACAATAGAAAGTCAGAAACCTCATCAATACCTCTAGACAGAAATCTGTTTGTAATCTTCCTGCACAAAGCCTTTTTGCCATGCACCTCACAGACACATTTTTTTTTTTTTAGGCACAGCCCTGGCTGTAAGAAAACCCAGCTGATGCACAGAACTTTTATAAATTCTGCAAATGGGGAACTTCTTCTGTCCTTATGTTTTTTGAAGTCAAAGAATTATTTCTGTCTACCTTTCTTGCACCCTGTTCTATGTGCTCTTTGCACCATCTTTCCACGCCCCTGGAATAACTGTATCAAGCTTCTTCTCACGTTTTCCACACAACTGTCCTGAGAAAATGGCTTGTTCCCTCAGCAGCAGAAGCAGGAACAGCCATAAAACATCACACACACACACACACACACACACACACACACACACAAACACACATACCCCTCTCTCTCTCTCTCTCTCTCTCTCTCTCTCTCTCATCTCTCTCCTCCACCATGGAGTTATTTACTTGTGAAATTAATTTAAACAAAATGAACATCTTTTCCATTTACAAAGTACTGTTTTGATTATTTTGTGAGCTACTCAGTTCTGCAGTTGCATTGATGGTGTATGTGCTAACAGTGAGCAGATCCACACAGTACCTAAAAGCATACTATTCACTAATTTCAGAACCAGATATCTATGTCAAGCTCCTGTTATGACCTAAGTAAGGTGCCTTTATACTACATCTTTTTATAAGCTCATCAGCTCTGTGAAATAGTAGACCTTCTCCATTGTAAATGTTCTCCATTGAGGTAAGATAACAATTTTTAAAAATTTCATTGACTTTTTGCACACTGTCCTCTACAACCAACTAAGTTGTGGCAAATGGCAGAATTTCCTTGGTTTTTTTAAAGTCATTAATTTTAAAAAATTTTTTTAATAACTACATAATTAGAAAAAGCATTTCACTACAGCTTTAACATATTATTCAATATCATTTTCCAGAGCTAAGATGCATCTCTTTCAAAACTGGCTGTAGATTTTTAGGTTTACAGTTGAATTAATACAGTTATACAATATTGTACTCAGTATAAACCCTATAAGACATAAAATTA
>NW_008349130.1:659165-659860 GCF_000622305.1 Nannospalax galili | reverse complement strand
GCACATGCATCTCTAATCTGTGTGTATCTGATTATTACTAGTCATAATAGGTTGCACTCAGATCCTTGGTGCCCGTGTCATCGGGTAGATTTCAATGGTAATGTTTATCACCTCTACTAATTAACATGGCGTAAATTTCCATGCTTCCTCCTCAAATATAATACATTTAAAAAAATTTGTTGGTTTTTTGGGGGTCTTTATGTGTATATCATACAGAACATCCCAATCTATCTTATTCAACTATACACCCACTTCCCAGACAGCACCCTACCATAGCCTCCCTCCCCCCACTAAAGCCCTTATACTCTGATATCCCTGCTACTGTCTGCTGTGTTGTTGGCACCCCCAGCCATTCCCCACTACTTGTCCATCTGGTGAATCTAGTCAGCCTATCTAGAGGTCTTTGATTTAGGAGGGTAAGCTGTTCCTCATCTAGCAGCAATCAGTTGTAAATATTCCTTAGATAAGATTGGGGTTTGCTGTTCATTTTCCCAGTTCTATGCTGGGCTACTATCTGGGAGTCCCTTTGGCCACCATGGCCAACAACTCAAAAGAAGGTATCACCTGTCTGGCATTGTTACTTGTTATGTAGCCTTTAGCTATGCCTATGAACTCTTAAGAAATTATATTGGCCCCTTTAATCTTTGGTTATACTTTCCTTTTGGGTGTTTAAGGCCATACAGTTGGCCCAGATA
>NW_008349130.1:656057-659144 GCF_000622305.1 Nannospalax galili | reverse complement strand
TTACCAGTTCCGCCTATGTGAAGATAAGTCAAAGGTCCTACTTGACCACGGCTGGCTTTGCTTGGAAGCATGGAGGAAATGATTCCTCTGTGTTGACCCTCCTCTTTGTAGACTGGACACTGGTTCAAGTCCATCTGATGGGGTCTCCTTGGCCTCCTTGATCAAGAGGACAGGTGACTCCCCACAAGTACAGGACATTTTGAGAGATGCTCATAGTCCCCTGGAACTAGTTGATCTAGGAGGGAAAGGAGCGAAAACTGTCTTTATGTCCCTCTGACCAAATTATTATAGGCTTTGAAGTATGTCTGTTAAATATCCAAGAAGGTTAGTTCCACCAGTCTGGTACTTTTAATTACTGTGTGTCATGTATATAGATCTTGGGCAAAGACCAATTGTTCTCATATAAACCTTACATAGACATGTATTTCTTGATCTGCTATATATAATTTGTCAGTAGGATGTTGGAGTAATATGGTTCCCTCTGGTTTTTAAAACTAGCTAGGCATTACTTATCTCTCGCATTGTCTCACCCCTCCATCATGGTTTCCCCAATTAAGATGCCCCCATTTTTCTCCTTTCTCCCTTAATAATACCCTTCTCCTATGGTCCTAGCTCTCTTGAGCTCCTTCATTCCCTTTATACCCTACGTTCCTTGTATACCCTTCCCTCCCTGCTCCCTTAAACTAACCCAATTTTTATCCATATCTCCCTAATTACTGCCTGTTTCCTACTGTTCTTCTCTTTCAGGTTCTTTCTTTTCCTTTCCATTCCCAGGTTCCTTTCCATTATCCTGGTTCCCGTAGTTATGTCTAGATACATACTCACTTATAAGGTCACATATAAGGATTTGGTGCTAGGATCCACATATGAGGGAGAGCATATGTCATTTGTTTTTCTGGGTCTGTGTTACTTCACTTGGTATAACAGTTTCTAGTTCCATCCATTTACCCGCAAATTTCATGATTTTGGTATTTCTTCATTGCTGAGTAGAACTCCATCATATAAATGAACCACATTTTCATTATCCACTCGTCAGTCAAGGAACACTTAGGTTGCTTCCATCTCTGAGCTATTGTGAAAAGAGCAGCAACAAACACGGATGTACAAGTGTCTCTGCAATAGGATGAGTTCTTTGGGTATATGCCAAGGAGTGGTATAACTGGGTCAAATGGTAGTTTCATTTGTAGTTTTTTAAAGAGTTCTCCACACTGCTTTCCATAGGGGTTGAACCAGTTTGCATTCCCACCAGCAGTGGATAAGTGTTCCCCTTTCCCCACATCCTCTCCAACATTTGGTATCATTTGTTCTCTTGATCTTAGCCAGTCTGACTGGAGGAAGATGACATCTTAAAGTGGTTTTAATTTGCATTTCCCTAATTATTAGCCATATTGAACACCTTTACTTCTTCTTTTGAGAACTCTGTTCAACTCTTCAACCCATCTTTTAATTGGATTGCTTCTTGTCTTGATTCTCTGTTTTTTTGAGTTCATTATATATTACGGATATTAAACCTCTGTCAGATGTGTTGCTGGTGAATATTTTCTCTCATTCTGTGTGTTTTCTGTTCGCTTTCCTGGTTGCCTCCTTTGATGTACAGGAGCTTTTTAGTTTAATGAAGTACCATTTGTTAATTCATGCCCTTGTTTCCTGAGTAACTGATGTCCAGTTTAGAAAATCCCTTCCTATACCTATGTCTTGTAGGTTTTTCCCAGTGTTTTCTTCTAACAGTTTCAGAGTTTCAGGCTTTACGTTGAGGTCTTTAATCCACTTGGAATTGACTTTTGTGCAGGGTGAAAGATAAGGGTTAGTTTCATTCTTCTACAGGTGGAGATCCAGTTTTGCCAGCATCATTTGCTGAACATGCTGTCTTTCATCCAGTGAATATTCTTGGCCCCTTTGTCAAATATCAGGTGGCTGAAATTGCATTTACTTATATTTGCATCTTCAATTTTGTTCCATTGATCTATGGATTTTTTTGTGTGCCAGTACCATGTTGTTTTTATGACTATAACTCTGTAATACATCTTAAAATCTGGCATAGTAATCCCCCCGGCATTGCTCTTAGTGCTCAGGCTTGCTTTGGTTATCCAAGGTCTTTTGTGCTTTCATATGAATCTTAGGATGGTTTTTCCAATTCTGTGAAAAATGTCATGGGGATTTTGATTTTTCACAATATTAAATCTTCCAAACCATGAGCATGGGAGGTCGTTCCATCTTCTGGTGTCTTCCTCAATCTCTTTCTTTAAAGATTTAAAATTTTCATTGTAGAGGTCTTTAATGTCTTTGGTCAGGTTTATTCCAAGATATTTTATTTTTTTTGCAGTTATTGTGAAGGGGAGAGTTTCCATGTGCTCTTCTTTCTGATTGCTTGTTATTGGTATATAGAAAGCCTGCAGACTTTTGTAGGTTAATTTTTTAACCTGCCACTTTATTGAACATGTTAATAATTTCTTGGAGTTTTCTGGTGGAGTTTTTGGCATCTCTTAGATATAATATCATATCTCCAAATAGGGATAATTTGATCTCTTCCAATTATTACTCCTTTAAGTTCCTGCTCTTGTCTTATTGCTCTTGCAAGAGTTTCAAGTACTATGTTAAAGAGAAGTGGGAATAGTGGACAGCCTTGTCTGGTTCCTGATTTCAATGGGAATGCTTCCAGTTTTTCTCCATTTAGAATGATGTTGGCTGTGGGTTTGTTACATATGGCTTTAACGATGTTGAGGTAGGTTCCCTCCAGTCCAATTCTCTCTAGGACTTTGAACATAAGTGCATGCTGTATTTTGTCAAAGGCCTTCTCGGCATCTATTGATATGACCATGTTTTTCTTGTCTTTGAACCCATTTATATGATTTATGACATTTATTGACTTACATATATTGAACCATCCCTGCATCTCTGGGATAAAGCTTACTTGATCATGGTGGATGATCTTTTTGATGTGTGTCTGTATGAAGTTTGCAAGTATTTTGTTGAGAATTTTTGCATCTGTTCATTAAGGATTATGGGTCTATAGTTTTCTTTTTTGGTTGTGTCTTTACCTGGTTTGGGTATTAGAGTGATGTTGTCTTCATAGAAAGAATTTGGGAG
>NW_008349130.1:651279-652102 GCF_000622305.1 Nannospalax galili | reverse complement strand
GTCCTGGGCTTTTTATAATCAGAAGTTTTCATATTACTGTTTTAATGTCTTTATTTCTATAGGTCTATTTAAGCTGTTGCTATCTTCTTAGTTTATTTTGGTGGTTCCCATGCCTTTAGATAATCATCCATTTCTTTTAGGTTTTCGAATTTGGTAGCATATAGGTTTTCTGGTGTCTGTTGTGATGTGTTCTGTATCTTTCTGGTGTCTGTTGTGATGTTTCCCCTTTCATCTCTGATTTTGTTAATTTGGAGGTGCTCTTTCTTTCTTTTGGTTAATTGGGCTAGTGGTCTGTCAATCTTGTTTATCTTTTCAAAGAACCAGCTCTTGGAATTGTTGATTCTTTGTATTGTTTTCTTTGATTCAAAATGAAATAGCCCTCTTTGTCTTTATTTGCTGTTGCTTTTCAAGTGTCTTGAGTTGCAGTGTTAAGTCATTTATCTGTGTTTTTTCCGATTTTTTGACATAGGCACTTAGAGCTATAAGCTTCCCTCTGAGGAACGCTTTCAGTCTGTCCCAGAGGTTTTGTTGTGTTGTATTGTCCTTTTCATTTAGTTCCAGGAATACTTTTACTTCTTTCTTAATTTCTCTTTTGACCCATTCATCATTTATGAGTGTGTTGTTTAATCTCCACGTGTTCATGTGGTGATTCGGGCTTCTTCCAGCGTTCATTTTAAGCTTTATTTCTTTGTGGTCTGATAGAATGCATACAGTTATTTCAATCTTTTTGTATTTGTTGAGGTTTGTTTTGTGCGCCAGTATATGGTCAATTTTGGAGAAGGTTCCATGGGGTCCTGAGAAGAAAGTATGTCCTTTGTTGCTT
>NW_008349130.1:617429-651078 GCF_000622305.1 Nannospalax galili | reverse complement strand
GCACTTGTTTGTGATTGTCATATCTTCTTGGTCAATTGTTCTTTTGATCAGAATGAAGTGGCCCTCTTTATGTCTTCTGATTAGTTTTAGTTTACAGTCTATTTTCTCAAATATTAGAATTGCTATGCCTGTTTTTTTTTAGTACCATTTTCTTGGTATATTTTTTTCCATCCTTTCAGTTTAAGATAGTGTCTGTCCTTGAAAGTGAGATGAGTTTCTTGCAAACAACAAAATGATGGGTTTTGTTTCTTAATCCATTCACATAGTCTGTGTCTTTTGACAGGGGAGTTCAGTCCGTTAATATTTAAAGTTATTAACGAAAGATGAATATTGAATGCTGTCATTTTTATTTCTGTTTACATTCTTGATATAGCTTTACCTTTTCAAAGTTATATCTTCATTGAATTTCTATCTGCAACCCCTTGGGCATAGTCATTCTTTCTTTAGTTTTCCAGAACTCTCTGGATAACTGTACATGAATTCCTTCATCGTATTTATGTCATGGAAGATTTTTCTTTCCCCTTCGACTATAATAGTCTTTTTTGTTGGGTAAAGTAATCTGGGCTGGCATCTGTGGTCATTTAAAACTGGGAATACTCTGGTCCAGGCTCTTCTGGCTTTCATAGTTTGCAGTGAAAAGTCAGCTGTAATCCTAATGGATTTTCCTTTATGTGTGACTTGTTGTTTCTCTTTTGCAGTCTCTCTTTTTTTTTTTTTTTTTTGTACGTTTAGTGTTTTTACTATGATGTGCCATCGACAGTTTCTTTTCTGATCCTGTCTGGTGTTCTATATGCTTCTTGTATTTGTGTGGGCATGTCTTTAATTGTGGGACTTTTTCTTCCATGATTCTGTTGAAGATCTAGTCCATGCCATTATCTTGGGATTCTTCTCCTTCCTGTATGCCTATGATTCATAAGTTTGGTCTTTTATGTCACACAATTCCTGCATCTTCCATTCTTGTGATTTCTTAAATTTTTCATAATCTTTGCTTGAATGATCTCATTTGTCCACTTCATCTTCCAGTCTTGATACTGTTTTCCATTTCATTCATCCTATTGGTGATGCTTTCTCCTGTCATTTCTAATTGGCTCACTGAGTATTTCATTTCTGTTGCAGGTGTCTTGGGGCCCTCTGGGTGGGGGTAGAGTCTGCGCGGAGTTACGAAACAGACACTGTGAGTCAGGTGAGAAGCAGGCAGTGCGAGCAGCTGCAGACTCGTTTACTGTGGATATGGGGCTCCCTTATATCCCCCCTTCTAGTGTCCCGTTGGTCCATAGATAGGTCATGTCTGTTCCTCATTGGCTCTCTGTATCAGGCCATTTTCGCATCAGCTGTCTCTATGTCTTTTGGCAGAACACAGGTTTGCCTCAGTTGGATGTTTTTGGCACATTTGCAGCACATGCTGGTTGTTCAGGCCGTACTTCCTCCTATACTCTTCCTTCTTCATTTCAGCCTGAGTATTCTTCAATATTTCTCTTTTCTAAATTCCTCCAGAAGTTTATCCCTATCTTCCTTCAGTTCTTTGATTTCTTTGTGTGTTCTTTAAATTCACTGAATTCTTCTATCATGTTTATAATTGTTTTGAGTTCTATGTCCTTCATTATCCCTAGGGGGTTCTCACTGTACTTCTCTAGAGGACTGTTGGTATTTGGTGGGGATATGTTATTTTGGTTTTTCACGTTATTATTTTTTCTCTGTGATTTTGACATGTGAATTTCTTTTGTAGTTTCTGTTTCTTGTGTGAGACACAAGCCTTCAAGTCTGCTTAAGTATGCTTCTTTTTGTGAACTTTATGTGTCTTTGTGGTTTACTTTTTGGGCATGAAAAGCTGGTTCCTCTAAGCTTCCAGTTCTCTCTTTTGATTTTATATTGGAGTGGCCAGATTGCTTTTGTCTTCAGGAGTTCCCACAGAGGCCAAAGTCAGATGAGGATCAGATGCTCTCAGGCTTTCAAGTTCTTGATCCCTCTGGGAAAGATTTTGGCCTCAGGAATTTGGGGGTTGGACTGGCCTGGGAGTCAGGCCCAGGAAAGATGCTGGTCTAGGGCAGCTGGTGGGTGTGCCACCCAGAGATGCAAAGGAAGATGGGGGCTGGAAGCAGCTCTAAGGCCTCCTGGGGACTGCACTGAGGAGCTGGGTTGGTCTGAATGCAAAGGATCAGGAAGAGAAAAGGTCAGCCCTTGCATCCAGGAAAGAGGCTGGCTGGTGGTGCAGGCCCAGGGAAGTAGAGGGAGGTGAGGGTGGGGCCAGGCCTAGAGTGCTCCTGGGGACCCCAGAAGGAACTCAGTTGGTCTGGATGCAAAGGATCAGGAAGCAGTGGTGGTTTCCCTTAGTGTCTGGGGCCCCAAGAGAAGGAATGGAACAGGACCCAGGGTAGGAGGAGAGATGGGTGGGGGAGATGGGAGGGTGAATGAGGCTAAGGGAGTCAAGGCCCGGAGGGCAGGATTGACTTACCCTGGAGTGAGAGGCATGTGGGTGGCTCTGAGAGAGGCATGTGGGTTGTGCAGGCCCAGAGAAGCACAGGGAGGTGAGGGTGGGGGCAGGCCCAGAGTTCTCCTGGGGACTGGAGAAGGAATTGAGTTGGTGTGGATGCAAATGATCAGGAAGCAGTGGTGGTTCTCCAGGTGTCTGGGGCACCAAGACAAGGAATGGGACAGGACCCAGGCTAGGAGGAGAGACAGTCAGGGGAGATGGGAGGGTGAATGAGGCTGGGGGAGTCAAGGTGAGGAGGGCACGGTCATCTTACCCCAGAGAGAGAGGCCTGTGGGTCGGAGAGAGCTATTTATTTTAATCTTATGTATATGAGTGTTTTACCTGCATATATGTAAGTACACCCATGCATGCAATGCCTGTGGATGCCAGAATAGGATGTTGGATCCCCTGGAACTGGAGTTATGGATGGTTGTTAGCCACCCTGTGGGAGCTAGGAACTGAACCTGAGTCCTCTGTAAGAGCAGCCACTGCTTTTAACTACTGAGTTACCTCTGTAACCCCATAGAATTGGTTATTTCTCAAAAAAAAAATCCATTTCTTTTGATTGAAGAATAATATTGCTAACAAATATCTCAGCATTTGGCATGTTGTTGCTAATGCACTATTCTAATCAAGGCCCTTTCAAGCTAACAGAGCAAGGAAATATGTGGGTGAATACTGATCCTTCAGTACATACATATCTATATCTGTATTGATCCAGCTGAGCATGAGTTCATATTGATGTCTCTAAATCTAATCTGTTACTTCATGAATCATTTCAAACTTATCAGATAATGTTAAATATGAAAGTAGCAAAATTATACACACATGTGTAGCTTGGTTTTCTTAGTTTTCAAACTGACAATTACCAGAAAAGAGAGAACCAAGTGAGTCAACTGTGTATATGAGTTTAAAGTGCACAGACTATTCAGTGGCAAAGAAGAGAGGTGATTGGCTCCGTTAGGTAACTTCCAGTCCCAGGGATGATGATGCAGGTGTGTGTGTACTGCTCTGGGTTGTCATGCAGTTACTAACACTATTTTAAGAATATTTAGTGATTGTAGAATATGTTCATGAAATATGTTCATTAGAGATATTGATCTGCATGTAGTTTTTTTTTCTAATATAGTTTCAAGGTAACAGTGACCTCAGAAGGTGAGTCAAAGGCTTTCTCTTCTTTGCTTTTTCTTCCTCTTCCTCTTCCTCTTCCTCTTCCTCCTCCTCCTCTTCTTTTTTGTAAAGAGTCTATAAAGTTGGAATAATTCCTTCCTTAAGTATTTTATAAAACTGACCAGTGAAACTCTCTAAGCCTAAAGTTTTTCTTGATAGAAAATTTTAAATTGCATATTTAATCTTCTAAATAGATATAGGATCATTCATGTTATTTATTTCTTCTTTAGTAAATTTTAATAGTTTGTATCCTTTAAGCAGTGGCGTTTTATGGAAGTTTTAAAAAGGAAGCACATATTTTAGAATACAATTACTCATCATTCTTAAAATGCCTTAATTTTTCCTGTATAGGCTTATTTTAGTAGTTTTCTTTTTCAGATTCTTATGCTCCATTTGCAAGATTCAGGCAATATCAATGTAGCTGAAAATTTTAGCTCAGCTGTAGCGATGAGATTTTTCAATTGAGGAACCATTCCACCAGTCACAAGTATTTATAATTCACTGCACACTATGCCTATTCTTCCATCTTGTTTAAGCAGATGGGACCCAGTGAGACACAAAGGACACGAGGAGGGAAAATGCAGCTCCTGCGTGTGATGCACCTGCAGCATAGCGCCCATAGCACAGTCATGCCTGAGTTTCCCGGGATCGTGGCACAATTGATTTGATTTTCTCTTCTTTAGAAGAAAAGCTCTTCTTAATCTCCCCCTTTCAGTGTAGAAGCTTGTTTAAATTAATTACATTCAATGCTTAATTAGTTAACTAATATGCAATAGGTTTGTCTTAGCAACATTTAGCGACCAACATTTAAAAGCTAGTTAAGCTTTAGTTGGACAAGAACACCACTCTCCACACCAAAACAGCACATCTTGTTAAAGAAAAAAGAAAGTTTGAACTTCAAAGTCATCAAGATTCAAAATTATTCTATCACACTTTTTATGAGTTACTTTTAATATTAAGCATTTGAACAACTAGAATTTTTAGTAATTTGATAGATTATCCAGCAAATTTCTCCCAGTTGATTGACTTCATTTCCATTTTAAAGCCACTTTTGTTGCAGATACTCTTGTTCTATGTTCAGTAAAATTTACCCACTTTAGTATATATTACTGATTTTATAAGTATTTTTGGCTCTTTACTGCTTATTCTTGTATCTAGAATCTTTTATTGCTGTTCTTTTTCCTGTTCTTCCCACCCAGTACTACAGAGAGTGTTTGAAATAAAAGATAGACATTATACTTAATATGGAAAGTTCTCTGGTAGAGACATAAAATGCCAATTTCTTAAAACTTAATCACTTATCCTGAAATTGTGGAAGAGTCTTTAAAAAGTGTTTCTGGAAGTGACAGCATGTTTTTCTCAATGTTTTTGCTTTGCTCTCTGGACCTGCTGTTCTTCATATGATTGGGTGTGATGTGAACACTCCAGACAGCTATGGTCCCATGTTCTGAGAGTCCTGCAGCACATCTCCTGTTGTACAAAGGAGGGGAAGATTATTTTCTATTTGCTTATGGTAAGAATACTTTCTTCTTTTCTCCCATGGCCTTTTCTTTTTCTTTATGGATTCTTCCTGAATTTCTCTCTAGCAGTTCTCTAAGGGCCCTTTTTTAATAATCCTCTAAACTGTTCTGTACTTCAAGAAAATATTTTACAGCCACTTTATATGCTGAGAGAAGAGAGTAACAAACATATACACACTTCGTCTTAAAGGAGGCTTATAAATTTAAAATGAACAACTGTGCATATGTATTGAGCTTAACTTGTGAAATTTCTGAATCAGGGTATTATCTTTTCAAGGTATGTCTCTACACATGTTCTCTTGAAATATTTAACTATTAAGGGGGCAGGAGAGATGGCTCGGCGGTTAAGAACACTGACTGCTCTTGCAGAGGACCTGGGTTCGATTCCCAGCAACCACAGGGAGGCTATGAATCGTCCTTAACTCCAGTTCCAGGGGAATCCGAAGTTGCTTTCTGACCTCCATGGCATTGCATGACATAGGTGCACTCACAGACATGTACGCAATACACTCATACACATAAAATAAAAAATAATAAAATATTTTTAAAAAGAAATATTTAACTATTAAGTACCCAGCAGGGTGTGAAAAAAATATTTCTCAAATTTCTTGCATGTTTTGCCTCATGTTTATATTTCCTATGCTTGATACATTTCTGACTTCAGTAACTACAGGATAAATATTTGCTTAACTCATTTGAACTGTAAGTATCCTTGCCAGTCATATGCAATTTAAGAGAGGACTGTTTATATTACTAAATTAGAAGAACAGATAACCTCAAAATTAATAAATATTGTTTTCTAACTGGTTATAATACTATAGTAAAAATTGCTTTAGGTGGAATTTAGAATTCACCTTGCTTGCTGTTCTTCCAGAGGACCTGGGTTCGATTCCCAGCACCCACACAGCAGCTAACAACCATCCATAACTCCAGTTCCAGGGAATCTGACAACCTCTTTTAGCCTCTACAGGCACTGCATGCATGTGCACTTGCGTACATGCAGGCAAAACACTCATAAACATAAAATAAAAAGATAATAAATAAAATACTCAAAAAATATTGAAGTGGTGGCTCCCACATAAAAATACTATGTGGTATTTCCTAAAATAATTGTTCCTATTCTGCTATTTCATTTCTGCTTATTATCAAAAGTGTCAACTCCCATCCATTTCTCTTACATACACTTTGGGAATTTTCCCAAAAATTAATACTATTTTGTATCATTCAATGCATTATTAATTCCCATAAATGTGCAGTGAAAAAAACTACTCTGTTTCTCCAAAGTATATAGGTTGCTGAATGCTGTGAGAGCAGCAACATTATGAGCATGACAGAGGCCATTGTACTAGCGTACGTTTTGACAACTTAGTCACGGTAGGTCCAAAACATAGCTTCTCTAGATGCTCAAATTTACCTTCTGATAACACCAACTGAAAAGGTAGAATTTCCATAGAATGAGACTTCTGTTACAACCAGGAAACAAATTCAAATCTGTAGTGATGGCTACATTATCTCCTAAAAGACAGCTTTTCTTGAGGGAAAGAAAAAATAGAAATCTAAAAATTCAAGTGATTCTGAATTTGGTTGCATGATTGATTGGTCACCTTATCAAACTACTTTCTAAATATTTATATTTAGACTCCTAGCCCTGGGGCTGCTCTCAACCTTGGTCAGAGAAGCTTCTTTTTTGCAGTGAGCAGCAGCCAGTGTAGAGTCTCAGAACTGAGAATAGTTGACTGTGAGTGCTTAGCCATGGACGAGACATCTTTTTGAAACCTCC
Source organism: Nannospalax galili (assembly GCF_000622305.1). Lineage (NCBI taxonomy): Eukaryota > Metazoa > Chordata > Mammalia > Rodentia > Spalacidae > Nannospalax > Nannospalax galili. The sequence continues at coordinate 644,138 of NW_008349130.1, read as the reverse complement.
ATCCAGCCCACCCTCCACCCAGGCTCTCAGAAGGGAGGTAGAAAGAATGTAAGAGCCAGAGGATGGGGAGGAGTGCTGTGAAACGCTGTCTTCTGGACAAGGTATGGCTACTGTACTCATGAACTCACAGCACCTGTGATTGCCTGCACGATGTCAAATCAGCCAAAAAGCTCACAAGGCCCTAGCCCTAAGGCGTTTGATAGGTGCCAAGGGAGGGTTATTCTTTTCTGAGGGCGTTCCTACTGGTAAATGTTCCCATTCTCCAGAGGCTAGCCCCAAACCCATGCACAAATGGGCAGCACTGATGGATGGACTTAGCGTGTTATTAAAGATAAAGAAGATGTGAAGTTGGGAGGGGGACATCTTGGGGGATTTAGGAGAAGCTGGAAGAGGGAGATAGGGAGTGGAAATTATCTTATTTGATTGAACACATATATGAGATTCTCAATCGATCAACAAATAAAAAAGCCTTTATTCAAACAGCAAGCGAAGTGGAGATTCAAATATTTCTGTACAAACAATTGAGGTAAATTCAAGGCCAATGCAGGGGTTTCGTGTCAATATACTGAATACACGAGTTGGTGCTTAAGTTGTCAGTGTGTACACAGGAAACCAAAGCATTTTAAAGGACTAATAGCTTTATCTGAAGAATAGCTTAGTACGGGAAGAAGTGAAAGGATGCTTTTGGAAAGAAGTCCAATGTTTCAAAGATCTGTGCGAAGTAACTGAGCTGAAATAGATTTTAAGCTTCTAAAATCTCTTCACTTCAGTAGGTTTAGGAGGGAGGGGGAGGGGGAGAGGGAGGGAGAAAGAGAGACGGAGAGAGAGAGAGAGAGAGAGAGAGAGAGAAAGAAAGAGAGAGAGAGAGAAAGAGAGAAAATAAAAACCTGAAGTTAAAAGCAGCAAAACTATTTTTAATGCTCAGAAGTGTTAGGTATTGCTCTGTGTTCAGTTTGATAACAGAAATCATCTTCAATGTTGCTTATGGCAGAAATCCAGCAGGCACCTCCTCTTAGAAGCTCCAAGTCTCCCTTGTATGTATCCCTTTGCACATTGCTTGTTTAGAACAGATCCTTTTCTTTTATTGTAACCTAGAAACCTCCCCTCAGTGCTTTTATAAACATAGGTATTCTGTGAGTCTGCTGCAGTGACAACCTGTCAAAAGAAGACTGATAGTAAGCCAAGACTGAGCAGCAGGAAGAAAATCAAGAAACCATGAACCACCTGGGACATAACCTCCTTATCTAAACTGTGACTCCTAAATTCACTTTACATTTTATTCAAATCCCAAATTCCCAGAACAGAGAGAGTCACATTTGAAGATCACATTTAAAAATAAATTGGTAATATGCAAAAATTGGCTGGTAGAGTTTTTTACTGTCAGTAATATGAATATTTGTTCTTTGTTGTTTTTGTTTTTTGAGATAAGATCCTACTATGTAGCCTAGGCTAGCCTCAAACTTGCTAGCCTCTTCCTAAGCTTCTCTAATGCTGTGGATATGCCACTGTCTTTGGATTTGTTGTTGTTTGCTGAGACAGGGTCTCCCATCACAGCTGACTTGGAACTCACTGTGTAACTGAGGCTGGCCTTGATCGCACAGAGATTCACCTTCCTCTGCCTCCCGAGTACTGGGATTAAAGGCATGTACCACCATGCTTGGCTTTGGATTTCGTTTTTATGGAAGAAAAATGTGTATTAGTTTAGATGATCTCAGTTTTGTGGGCAACATCTAAAGCATCATCCAGAGCCCATGGAACAGATACCTTCTCTCCATCAGGCCTGACTGGGGTACTGATTTTGGCCTCATCAATGCCACAGAGTGTCTTCATAGACCATTTGATCTGGTGCTTGTTGGCCTTGACATCTGCAATGAACACAGTGTGTCCTTGTTTTCTGTCTTCATGACTCCCTGAGCCATCAGGGGATCTTGACAATGGGATAGTGGTCAAGCCTAGGGGGCTTGAGAAGAGGAATAAAAAGGAGTGAGTTGCCCAGGGAACAGCGTTCAAAAGGATCGGCCTAATTTTGTAGCCCAATTCTCACCTATATCTCGACATTCAGATTTTTCCTATGAACACTTTTAAATCATTTCAGTGTTGGCATTAAGAAACACTGACTCCACATGGAATTTAAAAAATATTTTATTTATTTTTATTTTATGTGTATGAGTGTATTGCCTGCATGTGTGTAAATGCATCTGTGCTGTGCGTTGCCCATGGAGGTCTGAAGAGGGCACTGGATCCCCTGAAACTGGAGTTGTGGATACTTGTTAGCCACCATGTGGGTGTTGGAAATTGAACCCAGGTCTCCTGCAAGAGCAGTCAGTGCTCTTAGCTGCTAAGCCATCTCTCCAGCTTCCTATGGAAGTTTGAATATTAAGTTATGACAGCAGGTCCTAATGTCATGTATATTTAGTGCAGTGATTGAAATAAATATCACCTTTGCTTGTGATACCCCCACTCTTTATTCTGTGTGATTTTGAGAAAGTTATTTAACTTCTTTCCACTTCTTTTCAGATCAGTTTAGGTGGAATAAATAATACAATGTCAGTAGGTGCTAATATCATGTGTGTTATTGTGGTGGTTAAAGTATGTATCCCCTTTAGCCATGTGATAGAATTTCCACATTCTTTACTCTGTGATTATGAGGGAGTCATTTTATTTTTCATAACTGTATTTTCCATTTCTGTTTAAATGATGTAATATAATGGTAACATATTATAGAATGTTATAATTTTAATGACGATTGTATTTATAATAAATCTGCTACATAGAAAGTTAAAAAAAAAAAGAGTTGATGCAGTTGGACCTGTCAGTTAGCAGTCAGTTCAGTAGACCGTGCCACAGGAAGACATACTAACAGGATTGGTGGCATAATTATCCCTTCATGAGCTATTGTACTTCTAATACAGAGTGATGAGTTTCCCCAAAACACATAAGACAGAAAAGCATAACTTTTTCTTGTTTCTTCTTGTCTATCTCTTTCCTAAGCATGCTTTGCCTACTAACACTTGAGGCCTCCTCACTCTCCGAAGCTCCTCCCTGCCCCTTTCATCACGTGCCTACTTGTCTGTCATGTAGCTGCTTAAAAAAGAACACGGCTTCCTTTCTTCCAACATGTGCAGCTTCCCTGCCTTGTTTTTCTCTTAAACTCTAGTCAATGTCCTCAGGCATCCTTCTGAGTGAACTTTTAAATTCTTTTATTAAGGAGACTAAGAATTCAAAGAAGGAACTGCAATTTCCTCAGTAACAATGGGATTTGAAAGTTAGCACCAACCTCCCTCATTTCCCCAGTGCTCTCCCCTCTTCCTCCCCATGCCTGTCTTCCTCTTCCAAGTCCAGGTCCTCTCCTAGGATAGATAGGGGCAGCTTGCCAGCCTGGGCCTTGTCTTCTGTGCTTACTTTAAAAATATTTTATCTATTATTTTTATTTTGTGGGAATGACTGCACTGCTTGCATGTATGTATGTGCACCTATGTCCTGAAACACCCACGGAAGTCAGAAGAGGGCATCAGATTCCCCGGAAACGGGAGATATGCGTGGTTGTTAGCTACCTTGTGGTGCTGGGAACTGAACCTGCGTCCTCTGCAAGAGCAGTCAGTGCGCTTAACTGCTGAGCCGTCTCTCCAGTTCCATGGATGTTTTTTAAACAAGCACAGAATTGGGTTAAGAGCACTGATATGGCATCTAAGAACCATCAGTAACTCCAGTTCTAGGGGATAGGATACCTTCTTCTGACCTTCCTGGGCATTACACAGCACAGGTGTATGTACACACATGAAGGCAATATATGCATACACATAAAGTAAAAATAATAAAATATTTAAAAATAAATAAATAAAAGATGGATCCAATGCAAACTCAATCACTAGCCCTGCATGATGTGCCAACAACTAAGGAAACTGTGTTTACTAAAGTAATTGTGGTAATAAGAATGTGCTAGCCTTGGAAGATCCTGAGGTGGCTCAGTCTATCCTGGTATAGTACTCAAACAAACACACAAACAAACTGATCAATGTTTTCCTTTCCTCAGATTTTGTCAGTTCTTTTCTGTTTATTTTCTGTCTTCTGAAATTTCAAATCTGCTGACTCTGCTCCCTTATAGTCTACCCTAAGATTTCAACTTTTGAAAAAACTATCATTTTTGTGAAGAAGAAAGGAAATAATCAAATTCCATTCAATTCTCTTTTTAAAATATTTTATTATTCTTATGTTATGTGTGTGAGTGTACTGCCTGCATGTATGTGAGTGCACCTGTGTTGTGCAATGCCGCAGAGGTCAGAAGAGGGCTTCAGATTCCCCTGGAACTGGAGTTAAGGATGGTTCGTAGTGCCATGTGGGTGCTGGGAATCAAACTGGGGTCCTCTGCAAGAGCAGTCAGTGCTCTTAACCACTGAGTCATCTCTTCAGCCCTCAATTCTCTATCTTATACTGGAAAGTTTTACCAATACTATTAAACATTTTAATTAAAATTTTTAACATTAAGCCGGATGTGGTGGCACATGCCTTTAATCTCAGCACTTGGGAAGCAGAGGCAGGCAGATCTCAATGAGATCAAAGCCAACCTGGTCTACATAGCTAGTTCCAGGCCATCTGGGACTACAGGGAGACCATTTCAAAACGACAAAAAAAATTTTAACATTAACATTTAATGACAAATATATTGGTGTATGTTTTTCCCTAAACTGTCACAACTCTCTCAGGTATTTTTCTCCTATGTCACATGTAGAGACTTGATCCTTAATGACAGAATTTGTCAGTGTTTTCTCTAGATGTGTGTGGTTCTAACACCCTGCTCATTCACTTTGCCTCACTGGTCCACTGCAAATTATTCTTATGTTTATAATTAAATTTGCTTCTGGGAACCCTTAACAAAAGAGGTTCTATCAGGACAGAGTTTTTATTTATTTTTCTGTGGCAGTTTCATGTATATAATGAAATTTGGTTCTTTTTATCCCTGATTGCCCAGTCTCATCTTCCCTCCTCCCACTGAAATCCTTCTTCTCCCCAACAAGTCCTCCCCTTCCTTTCATGTCCTTTGTGTGTGTGACCCACTGAGTTTAGGTAGGGTTACTGCATGAGCTTGGGTGTGAGGTTATTCCTAGAGCATCAAGACAGATTTCTCACTGGAAAAGAAAGAAAAGCAAACTTCCAAGTCCCTACATGTAAATCTCCCCTTCTCAGGTTGTGGAAATGTAACTAGAGTGTTATTGGATACACAGGCTCATGATCATGATTCAGGATTATCTGAGATTTGGTGATTTCCAAGCCTCTCAAAATGGAAATATTTCAATTAATAAAAATGTATCGATTACCTATTAAGGTGAGACCATAAATGCTACAGTAACTAGAAAGATGAGAAGTTATAGTCTGTTTATGGAGAAAAACCTCAAGACACTACTCCAATAAAAAGAAATACATACACACAAAAGAGAAACAATGACATGCCAGAGAAATTCGGGAGGAGTTTTAGCAAGGGTCAGTGAGGGCCTTTCTGGAAGAGGGAAGTTTATTTATGAAACACTTCATGGATAAGATGCTCTTTGAAGTGGCTTTTGTTAGGTGGGTAGTATAAGACAGAAGGGAAGGACCCTGAATGCTGACCTGGAATGACCATCCATTTAATAGACAAGGGACTGTTCACTCTGTGTAAAGGAATGGCATATGAAAAAGTGTTGGTAAACCCCAAACATACTCAACAGAGGAATAGTCCAGATTCTTTTTTGGTCTTTTTGAGACAGGGTCTCCCTGTTGCCCCAGCTAGCTTGGAACTCACTATGTAGAGCAGACTGGCCTCAAACTCACAGAGCTCTGCCTACCTCTGCCTTCCAAGTACTGGGATTAAAGTAGCCCAGATTCTTGATCCATGGGAAATGCACAGTATAAAAACCAAGACCTTGCACATACTAAGAAGATATTGTTGAATTTCTCCTATACACAAAATATGAAGGATACATTAGTAAACTAAGGTGGTATCATGTGAAATACACCAAATAAGGAATTAAACACACATATTAGGTACAGGAGGTGTGTAGCTGAAAATGATTTATTTCTCCAGGACTTCTGAAGAACCATGGGCTAGCACAGGGCACCCTGGGAAGAAGGGTGGAGCCTAGCGTGGGGAGAGAGTGGAAGGAAAGGATTTGGCACCAATTCTGGGAAGCAGGGAACATGGAGCAGGCGAGCCAGCCTGCCCTGGACCCTGTGGGGCACTGGGGGACCTTGCGAGGACCCTGTGGACCCCTCACGGAACTCTGTGGGGTGAATGGACATGTGGGGACACGAGATGAGGCAGACCGTGGGCAAAAGCGATCCGGAAGGGCAGGCTTACCCTGCAGAGCTGAGTGCCAGGTGTCAGGTGTTTGTTTCTTTGTAAGTTTCTCCCCCCCCCACAAAAGTATAAACTATGCAAAATTCAGATGAAGATGTGTTACGCCGTGGTTTGTCTACCTGTGCCAGGAGTAAGGGACCCTAAGAGAACTCGGCAACAAGGTGCTAGATGTCATTAAAGAATAATGCTAGTCTCACCGAATTGTGCACAATACATATTATATACATAAAACTTCTAGAACCCCAACAAGATCGTTCACACTATAATTTTTTGTTGCATTGTCAAGAAGTCAGTCAACAATTGCTTTTTCCCTTTTGGATAAGATCAAGTAAACATAGAATATTACAATGAATACAGGGCCACAAGTATGACATACAGGGTTAGGAATGATCTTTTCTCTCATGCAGTATTTACGGAGTTAAAGTATGAGAAGTTGAGTCGTGCAAACCACGAGTGAAAGGGAGATTCAGCTGAGAACTAGAGGGCAAATGACAGAGGCAAAGTGTTTGGGGAGGAGGTTATCTGAAGTTCACATTAGGCCGCAGCAGTTATGTGGGGGAGGAATCAGTTCAGAAAAGCAGGCAGAAGTATACTGCACCAATCCTTGAAAGTCCCGATAATATTAAATAATGATTTGTGGACAAATGAAGACATGAAGAAATAAACTCCATTCCCTCTGCCATTACTGAAAGCTCTGGAGAAGGGTACAGAGCCATGCTGTAAAAGATGCTGAGTGCTAATCTGTAGTTTACCTCATGATCAATAAAGGGGCTCCTTGTTCATAAACAAAAAAACTTCAAGATGATCATTAAAAAAATTGAATGAAGCACAGAGTATTTTAATGTAGAGTTTGTGTACCTGGTGGTGGGTTGGGGGGATGTCAGATGAAACCAGCTCTTGGCATAGGCAAGAGTCATTTAGATCAGTAGTTCAGGCTGCAATGCCAGTACAAGGACACTCCCGAACAAATAAATAAAATACTCTTTGTGTGAAGTGGTAAGGAGAAGCTGAATAGTTTAGAGAAAAGACAAAAAGTCAACTCATGAAAAATTAACTGCAGAAAGTTAGATAAGGAAAATTCAAAGGTGCTCCAGATATTGGGACTGGAGTGACTGTGGGGAATGAGATCTGCTGTTTATTTACTGAGATCTGTTGTTTATTTACTGTGTGCCGAAATCTTAGAGGGATTTAGGACATGCTCCTCAAAAAATACTACTTCCATGAATTGATTACTCTGGGCTGAATATACTTGAAGAACAGCAAGTGCAGGGATGGATTTTTTTGGAATTGCTTATTTGTCTAAAGAGGTCCACAAAAGGGTCCAGCTGTCAACAGCCCTCTCCCAGAGGGTTCCATCAATCAGGGAAGACTAGACATCTGCCCTGAACCACATAGACATTCTCATAAAATATTATCTATTCTTCCAAAGGCCCATCCTTCTTTCTTACTCTGCCTGCTTGCTCCTCTTTCTCCCCCATGAAGGTTGTTGAGTCTTGCTGACTCTTGGGCATCTACTCTTCCTTGAGGTATCTCTATGCACATATTAAATATGCACAATTTTCTCTTGTTAATTGGCTAATTGTATTATTTTGTAGGCTCAATTATATCAGAAAGTAGAAGAAAAGTGTTCCTTCCCAAACTTTCTCTTAGAAAATTTATCAAAATTTAATGCTTTAAATAATTCGTTTGTGTCAATTATGATTGTTGGGATTTTAAAGGTGAGAAATAGTGTTTTTAAATAAAAATAATAAGTAAAATTTTTAAAAATGATTCCAATTAGAAAAAAATAATCTGAATAAGTTGCCTGAGGTCATAAATTTAATGAATGGTTTCAATAATTTCAACTTTAATTCTAGTTTACAGCATTGCCTTTTCTCACTGTAATAGACTATCTCTTTACGAGGACGATAGGGGTATCTGCCCAGCTGCTCCTCCTTAGATACAGAGTTGAAGTTGACCTCTGGATTTGCCTTCTTTGTCATTTATTTACTGGATTTATACTTCCCTAGTGCTACCTATTTGCCTAGACTCAGTCAGTGCTTGGCAATGGTGACCACAAGATGAAAGAGACAATGTTAGGAATTCCCATGTGACTAAGAACTCAATGGTACTACTTTTCAAAATAGAATTTACTTTAAAAATATCCACTCTTGATGACAATTTAATCTCTGCACCGTACCATGGGCATCTTTATATCACTGAATCTACCATATTTTATTGCTTTATGCACACATGGTGGTAGCATAGTATAGTAGTTACAATTACAAAGCCAAACTCTGTCATCACACTTGTGATCTTCACATGATCTTTAAGATAATTAAGTAGATGTGGGGAGTGAGGTACCTTGAAAGACTATTGCTAAGCAAAACATAAACCACCTTGTGGAACAGGTAGGAAAGGACAAAGACAAAATAAATTTGTGATTTTTATCTATTCTAGTGTATCAAATTTTCAATGGAGACTGTGGTGATAAAAAGTCTATTACATTATTTTTATTTCTCTCTCTCTCTCGTGTGTGTGTGTGTGTGTGTGTGTGTGTGTGTGTGTGTGTAGCTAGAGCCTCACATATGCTAGGCAACTGCTCTATCACTAAGCTATACACCCAGCCCTTATCTGTTACTGTTAGGACAGTAAATCCTAAACATGAAGGGTCTGTTTTGTTAAAAACCATTTTTTAGGCATCAGCATACTTTACAAGCAGTGACAATAACATTATTCACACAACAATCCACAAAGTTTTCTATACACAATAAAACAAAATATTAGTAATTAAACAATAAATCTGTGGTTTTAAAGATTATCAGTGGCAACTGGAGCAATGGCTCAGCAGTTAAGAGCACTGTCTACTCTTGCAAAGGACCTGGGTTTGGTTCCCAGCACCCACATGGCGACTCATAACCATCCATAACTCCAGTTCTAGGGGATCCAGAACTCTCTCTGGCCTCTGCAGGCATTGCAGGACACAGATGTACTTACATACATGCAGGCAATACACTCACACATAAAATAGAAATAAATTAAATTAAAAAATAAAAATAAAGTTTATCAGCATAGAAACATCCTTAGCAATTTTACATTTCCTCTGTGCTATACTTTATCTGCTTAGTTGAAATCAGATTATTTCAGTAGAAGCAAATCAGTAGTAATATTTTATAGCTCTTAAAAGTTGCACAGGAGGGGCTGGAGAGATGGCTCAGCGGTTAAGTGCACTGACTGCTCTTGCAGAAGACCTGGGTTTGATTCCCAGCACCCACATGGTGACTAAAAATTGTCCTTAACTCCAGTTTCAGGAGAATCTGATGCCCTCTTCTGACCTCTGCAGCATTGCAGAACATGGGTGCACTTACACACATTCAGGCAATATACTCATACACATAAAATAAAAATAATAAATAAAATATTAAAAACGTAGCACAAGCATTGTCTTTTTTATTTTCCCACCATGAAAAAGAGCATCTCTTTTGTATTATGAACTATTATGAATTTGCTCCATTGATATTTATCACAAAATAGAAATAATTGCTTTTAACCTTTAACTGTATAGCTAGCAAGTTATTTTAAAACATGTATTCCAAGTTTGTGGAATATTTCTCTGACCCTTCACTTTCACATCCTTAGTTCATGAATGGAAGTGCTACACTGAGCCCCTCTGCCCTGTTTGCCTCTTCAGAATCCTCTACTTCCTGGAGCCTTTCCATCTCTGAAACCTCAAGCATTCCAATTACTTTATCCTAAACAACTTCTTTGTCCATGTTCTCAATGTCCCTCATCTGTGCCTCTTTCAGATTATCACTTAGCATCACACTATGAAGGAGAACAAAGGCTGTCCTCTACACCTAGGAGACCAGATCCATCAGCTTTTCCTGACTGAGGCCTCCTGTGAGGCTCATGTTGCTTGCAGCCTATGAAGCAAGCCTAGGTGATAAATGTTAACTGAAGGACGTCAGTGGCTTTGTTATGACGCTTGAGATTTTGGGATCTGACTGTAGGGCACAAAATATCAAGTTTGTTTTAGTATAGCAGGTACTAAGAAAGCAAAATTATTTACCTGGTTTCAGGCAATAACTATGGATCGTGAAAATGCTCTTTATAATGTTAAAAATGCACAAATATACTATACATGCACACAAACATCTTGCTTGACAATATACAAATTGATCTATTAAAAATTAGTGGATTGAGTCAGGCATGGTGGTACATGCCTTTAATCTTGATACCAGGGAGGCAGGTGGACAGATTGAGGCCAGCCTTATCTACATAGTGTATTTAAGGTTAGCTGGGGCTACAAGGAGACTCTGTCTCAAAATAACAACAAATATACTGACTTGTATCGAATTAGAAATCTTAAAAATGGAAAGTGAGCCTCTATTTCCAGTGCCATCACTTGAGTCTCTGGGAAAGGCGGGGGGGGGGTTGGCTGAATGTGTTTGAGGTGGCAGTGCTGTGGAGGCCATGGTGCAGACAGACTAGACTATTGGATTATGATTTGCCAGCACACAACTCCACTGATTTGCATCTTCTACTTTTAAACAAGCTGCTGGAATTGGAGTTGAAGAAGAGGGAATTATGGGTCTGGAAGACTTAGAACACACATCATCAACTCTAATGGGATACTTCAAGTTCTGGGATTCCCCACTCAGGCTGCACCTGAAAGTTGGATAAGAATGAGTAGGATTGTTGCCGCCTCTTTTTTTAATTGCTTTTAGTTAAAGGAAGCATTGTCTGTTGAGGACGTGATATATTAAAAGTTCTGCTAAGATTAGTTGTAACCCATGTGCATTGATTATATACAGGAGTAAACTGTTTACCCCTTTCCATAAGTCCTATAAATTACATGACTACTTGGCTAAGTAAAGGAAAGAAAAGAATGTTGTCAGGAAGACAAAGTATCTAGAAACTAGATCAGAAGAAAATTAGCTGAATAATTATCTTTTAATCTGAAGAATAGAGAATTCAATGATTATCATTAACATACCAGATATTTAAATACATGTCATATATGATAGCTGTACTTTTTCTGTTTCAATAGAATAAGCGGCCTAAGGTTAGCAAACATCCTACAGAGAAGTGGACTTTAGCCTTTAGGAAGGGAAAAATAATAAATCACCAACCAACCAACAAAAACTTTTACCATAAGAGAAAAAAATTGCTTTCCTATAAGGTAATGAGTTTTGGGTCACTGGAGGTATTCAAGCAGAGACGGAACAGCCACTTTTAGGGAACAGTGCAGAATAGATTGCAACATCTGATAATGGTTGGGTTAAATGACCTGTAAGGTTTCTCTGAAATCTAATATTTTTATGTTTAAGAATGTACCAGGTTTTATGCCTTAGATATAAAGTTCATGAAGTCATATTATTTCTGAGCAATTTCTCATGTTCCATGTAGTAAAAAAGTAAGGATACAAACTAGAGCCTCAATTAGAGAGAAATGGAATTGGTGCTTTGTATTTTTCTGGTCAAAAGAGACCTTCAACATCTTTGGTCTCATGAAATCTGAGAAAATACAAAATGCACTAAATTCTAAGACCTTTTCTCTTTTTAATATTTCTTTTAGTGAAAGCTAGTTTCATTCTCACCTTGTAGGAAGGAGCCAACTCACCTTTCCTGATCCCTTTTACCTCAGGGAGCAGGTTTTTCTCAGTGTGCAGCCAAGGAACTACTTAATTCAGACCATCCAGTGGTGCTGAGTTAAAATTTATTCCTGGTTCCACTCAAGCATAAGGAATCAGAACTTCTGGCTTGGGACCCTTTGAGTCTTAATGTTAAACAAACACCTTCTGAGGATCCTGATACATTTTAAGTTCAGGAATATTTGTGGCAGACTTTCATGATGTGAGGTTTCAGTAAATAGATATTTTTTGTTTTCATGTTCTCAAATATATGAAAACTCTCTTCTTATATAATACCTGTATCTTCTTGTGTAAAAGCTTACAAAAATCCATAGTCATTCTCTAAAATACTTTTCTTAATGTAGTTCATTTCATTTACTTGTTTGCATTGATTAAATTGAGAATAAGAGAAGTCTGGAGAGACGGTCAGCAATTGAGAGTCCTGGCTGCTCTTGCAGAGGATTTGGGTTCAGTTCCCAGGACCCACATGACACCTAACAACTGTCCATAGCTCCACTTCCAGGTAATTCAATTCCTTTTCTGTCCTCCATGGGCTTTCCACACACAGGTACACTTATATACATGTAGGCAAAACACACGTACACATAACAAATAAAAATTACAAATAAGAGGGGCTGGGCATGGTGGTGCACGCCTTTAATCCGAGCACTTGGGAGGCAGAGGCAGGTGGATCTCTGTTAGTTCAAGGCCAGCCTGGTCTACATAGTGAGTTCCAGGACAGCTGGGGCTACAGGGAGACCCTGTCTCAAAAAGACCACAAAAAAAAAAATTACAAATAAGAAAAAATCATAATATATTTGTTTTGCATCTGAGTATTCACTGCTAATAGCAAAATCATGTCAAGAGATTTTCAAAAGGGATTAGGAAATTTTTTATCTTTCATTTTTCTTGTAAAATATTTGGTGGCACATTAAGTTATGATTTACAGCAGGGTATTACTAAATTCCAAGATATGCCTAATTCCTGTGTGGTCTGTAACTCCACGAACTTAAAAACTGATGCCCTTATTTGAAAGAGGTGCTGTGGTTTTTCAGGACTGCTTAAACATGTTAGGATAGATATAACATTTGAACTAGCTTAAGAAAAGAAAGAATTAGCATCCAGTGTGTTCTCACCTGGGGTTCAGGTGATATCATCAGAAGCCAGTCTTAGACCATCACTTAGCTATCATTTCTTTTCTGGATTAATATTATTCTGTAAGTATTCCATACACAGTAGCAACCTGTCTCCCTACCAGCCCCCCCCAAAAACCCCCAAAAAGGCTATTGCCAACTTTAGACTCTCATTGTTCTTACACATAATGGCCCCAAGGAACAGAGAGTGTATCTTTCCATATTACTCCTGAAAAGTTTCCAGGGATGAGCATGCCTCTCCGTCAATAAATTACTGCGGACAATGACCTGAAGTACTTGGAATTTCCTGAATGTTCTTTCCTGAGGCATACATCTAACATCAGAGTCAAGCTTTGTGTTATATCAGAGGGTCCTATAGGGGCTTTGTTGAACAACAGACAGATATGCCCCCCAGTAGAACTACTTACAAGCTTTTATTTTGATAGATATTTACGGGCCACAAAACATTGGAGACATAGAGGAATACCCCATACTTACCTCCTTTCAGGCTTAGTTCAGTGGTGGAACTGGTGTTTACTAATTGCCATATAAAGTGGTAAGGGCTATCCTGGAGGTAGAAATGAATTCTGAGGTCCTTAATAGGAGGGTGTAGATAAGTGGGGCTCAGAAATCTGAAAATATCCTAAGTGACTAGTGAGCTGGACTTGGAGAATGAGGTAGATGAGGAAGAAGAAACCTAGTTAAGAAAGAGAGAAAATTTACTTGGTAGCCAGCATATCATTAAAGCATGCTTTACACACTAGCAACTTGAGAAGAAATTCTGACTCAAGGCAAAATTTGAGCTGTTTATCCATTGTTGCTGAAAGCCAGTGCAACTTACCCTAGGTAGTTCAATTTTTATTAAACAGAATTGTGTTTCTACCTGTAAAAAAAGCCCTATAGTGGGAATAAATTTTTTTTAAAGACCAAATTGTTTAGATAAAATGTTAGGAAGCTCTTAAAAGGAATTGCTGTGCTGTTTAATACTTTTACTTCTTACTGAAGGGAAAAAAAATAATATAGCAGGATTCAGGAAAGACAAGTTTGTAATTTAGTGTAATGCAGAAATAGTAGAAGTTAAAGCAAAACACTTTTCTGTAAGTTTAAATTAATTTTAAAGGTGACAGGTCATTTCATCTGTATATGGCTGGTGATTACTTAAGTGTGGAATACAACACTGAATTAAAATATAAAACCTGAAGCTGGTTTTAAAGACCCTGAAGTAGGAAGGGGTATTGAGGAGTTGGGAAAGACAAACACATAAGGAAGTGACGATACAGAATGAGGGTTCAGAGAAGGAAGATGAAGGTAACAAAAACTGAAGTGCCGTTTACCCTAGGCCTGTGCTGTGTTGCATCTTCAAAACGGCTCTTTAATGCTACTGTATCAAATCTATTTTACAGACAAGAGACCAAAACACAGAAAGACTGAGTAACATGAGCAAGGTCAGGAAGCTGGTGCTGTTCCTGCAATTCTGGCTCACAGGGTGACACTGGAGCCCATATTTGGGTCAATAAGCTGGTATTTACTAAGTGTTTACTATGATACTGTGAGTTCAGATTTACATTTTGTGAACGACATCTTGTAAGTAAGTAGACACTTGTTCAAGAGTCATGAAAAAATATGCAAAACTTAAACTTCTTACATGTGGTTATCGCTGTTACCTAGCTCAGGAAAGAGATGACATAGAATAGTGATTCAAATGCAGCCTGTGAATTTGACCCCTATGCTTTTTAGCCCATGTTTGAGTGTACGAATTCTTCTCAGGCAATTTTCTCAGCAGCTCATTATTTTTATTATCTGTATAAAGGAGTGTAAAAATAATATTTATTAAGAGGGTCATAGTGGTGCATACCTTCAATCCCTGCACTCGGGAGGCAGAAGCAGGCAAATCGCTGAGATTGAGGCCAGCCTGGTTGTGCTGGATAGCTTTAGTTGTCAACTTGACAGACCCGGGTAGAGGAAGCCTCAACTGGGGAATTGCCTTCATTGGACTGGCCTGTGGTCATGTCTGTGGGGCATTTTCTTGATTGTCAAGTGATGTGGGAGGGCCGTGTCACTGCTGGGCAGGTTGTTCTGTACAGTAAAAGGAAGCAGGCTGAGCAAGGCCAGGGAGCAAGCCAGTAAGCAGCATTCCTCCAAGGCCTGTGCTTCAGCTCCTTCCTCCAGGTTCCTGCCCTGAGTCCCTGCCTTGGGCTCCCTCAGTGATAAACTGTGACCCAGGAGATGTGAGCCTAATAAACCTTTTCCTCCTGTAGTTAGTATTGGTCAGAGTGTTTTGTCACAAAAATTGAAAGCAACCTAAGACACTGGTCTACAGAGTGAGGTCTGGGCCTGCTGGGGCTACAGGGAGACATTGTCTCAAAAAAAAGTGTGTGGAGAAATAGGTGACACTATACTAAGACTTTAATAGTAAAGAACAGTAACTGAAGTGACAGGGTAAAGCCAACATTAGTAAATCCCACCTAAATAGGAAATAATTGTTCTAAGAAACAGCCGCCTCTTCCTCTGACCAGCAGCAGATCCTTCCTGTGTTTCTTAACCCTTGCTTCTGCTTCTGCAAGTTATGCTTATTGCTAAAGAACTTCACTTTTGTCTCTGATCATGTTGTCTGGAACAACCCTATGCCCTCCCTCATCCCTCTGTCTCCTACCCCTATGACTGGTCCCCTGGTCTGCAGTCATGTAGCTGAAATATAAACTTGTCCTCCAGTGGGAATAAAAATTGTAAAGGAGCTAAGGTTGGAGTTTGAGTTTTCAGGAGGAAACTCCAAGTCCACTGGTATAAATAAATTTTTCCCAATTTCTCCATGTGAGTCTCTTGGGTGCTCTTTCTGCGTGTGGCAGGTCCCATGCCTCACTTTGCTGTAACAGAAGTACTTAAATATGCCAGTTTTAAGATAAGTTAAAGTAACTTATGTCTGTGCTTTAAAGAACGGTATATAATTTATAATTTCAATTTATACATGAAAATTTGTATTGCTCTATGTCCTATACACTAGTTTTCAATTTCTATGTGAATTTTTGTTTTTATAAAATGTTTTAGAATTTTGATACTTATTTTAAATATAAAGTTATTAAATCTCTAGGTAAGTGTAGCTGTTGGCTTGTATTCGTCTTAAAAAACAGCACAGTCTCAGATGTGGCAGATGGAACCTGTACTTATATCCACTACTGTGCCCAGAACTCCTTATAAGAACAGCACAAATTCCTACGGAAGTAAACAGCAGAGAGAGGTAGTGTGTAGAGTTTGAAAGATATTATCAAACCTAATGAGAGGTAAAGAACGGGTGAATGAGTAGCAATGGCTTAACAAGGACAGAGAAAAAAAAAGTAGCTTAGAAATTGCTCCTAGGGGGATGCAAGTCAGAAAAGTTTTACCTTTCAATCCTGGTGGTTGAGGGAGACTTGATAATGGTGTTTCACAGACCTTCCAATCTTCCACGTCTTTCATTCTTTCCATTCCTTCTTGTATGATGTTCCTTGATCCTCAGAGGAGGTGGTATAAATGTCTGCTTTAAGGCTGAGTACTCAACTGTCACTTAAACACCGTGATCAGCCAGGAGCCTACATTTGCTGCCTCTCATTGCAATGAGGCTTCTGTGGTTAAGGCATAGAGCAGGATTTATTTATGAGTACAAGCATAGATGTTTAGAAGGCAGGTTGACATTGTCTGTTTAACTAGACAACAATAATGTTTCTCCAAAGAGCTCTTGCTTTTTTGACAGGGTTTACAGGACCAAGCATAGGTTCCCTCCTGTACAGCAGGCCTCAAAAGTATATAGAGAGAGTGGTTGGTTATCTCCAACATTGCCTGGCAAGTTGATGTTGAGTTTGTAGGGTTTATATTTAGGTAAGACCACTGACGCTTTTTTTTTTTTTTGTACAAGCCTACATAGCACTGTTCCTCACTACGAAAGCTAGCCGTCAGCTCCAGTTTGGTTTCTCTATATCATACAACCAGGGTTTGTGGTGTCTTCAGCCATAGGGTCTTATTATTTAGGTCCAGTGGGCAAGCAAGAGAAACTTCAAGCACTTCTATTACTTTGGGGGCTTCTGTGACCTCCTTAACTGACGTCTTATACAGAGAGAGCCCATACCTGGTACTGGAATTTTTGTTTAGTTTCTAGGAGCACTGTTATTCAGTCATGTAGAGTATATCTTTTTTTAAGTCGTTTTAAAATGCTGTATTTTTAATTTTGTTACAAGGTAGTAGGTTTCCATATAACTTTTTCATACACCCTTCATTTTAGTTACCCCTCCCCATTCCATCCCCGTGCCCCCATTCCCCTTCCTGCTCAAACTTTTTTACCTCCAGGATTCTCCCCTTTATGTTCATTTTACCTATGGCCTAGTATATTTTTTTTGAGATAGGGTCTCCATATATCCCCAGATGACCTGAACCCCCTATATAGACCATGCTGACCTTGATTTCACTGATAGCCACCTGCCTCTGCTTCCTGAGTTCTGGGATTAAAGGTGTGAACCACCATGCCTGGCATTGGTCTAATATTATTACTAAGAAGTCAGCTGTATTATTGTTTCATTGATGATAGTGAAAGACTTGTCATTACTTTCCGTTTTGTTCTCTTCAGTTTGGAATGTTGCCTCTGAGCATGGGTTGCAGTTTGTGAAGTTTGATTTTCATTTCCTGAATTTCTGGAATTTGTGTGTTCATCTCTTTTGTCAAATTAAAAAAAAAGTCAAGTACTATTTCCCAATATTTCTTTTTCTCATTTTGTTTTTTACTACCCTTTGAAGCTCTATTTTATACATGTTAAACTATATATTAAAATTTTCTGAAGATACTTCAAGTTTATCAATTCTTTTTTCAACTATTTCTAGTCTGCAATTAAGGCAACTTATTATTGATTTATAAATCCAAGCTGTTGTATATTTCAGTTCTATAATCTTGAAAAGCATTCCACATGGTTCTAATTCTCTGGTAAAAATTCTCTAAATTTTCTAAAAATCTCAGTTTAGAACATATTTCTAATTCTGTTTGAGGGGCTGGAGAGATGGCTCATCAGTTAAGAGCACTGGCTTTTCTTGAAGAAGACCTGGGTTCAGATCTAGCACCCACACAGTGGCTAACAACCATCTGTAACTCCAGTTCCAGGGGATCCAACATTCTCTTCTGACCTTCTCTGGCAATGAACCACATGGGTGCACTTACACATGTGCAGGCATAACACTTACAGACATAAAAATAAAACTCACTAAATAAATTTAAAAAATTGTGTTTGACATCCAATATATTTAGATGACTTTATTGTCTTTTTATTTGGATACTTCTCAATCCACACTGAGGGTTCTTCAGTATGATAAGAGTATCATAACCTTTGCTGTGGTTTGAGGAGCCTTTTCCTTACCTCCTCAGCTTCTCACTTTAGGCATCATCAGAGATTGGAAGATGAATTGAAAAGAAAATTGCCAAGTTTTAGGTTCACTGCTCTGCACCTTTTTCCTCTTCTGGATTTTGAAGTCCTGGCATCCTTTGCAACCAAAGACTGTGGTTTTTATCTCCATAACCCTCATATTCTTTGGGCCTTTATGCTTCTTAGCACTCCTTAGCTTCTAAGTTACAAAATTTAGCACACATCTAGGGAGACAAGCAGCTCGCAATGCTGTCTAATAAATGTCTCAGATTGTTTTTCTGAGGATATTGATACCTTGAGTTCTGGTTGTATTAGACAGCTCTTCAATGCCTTATAATAGGTGTTTTTTCATTGTACTTATTTTTCCCTGGTTGTTATCAAAGACACTGGTCTACCACAGATTACTTCACTGTGGCCAGGTATGTATTTCTCCAAAGACTCTTTGTGAGAGAGAGCATGTGAGCCAAATGAAAAAAGTTTTGTTACTGCATTGTTTTTTAAAATATTTTATTTATTATTTTATGTGTATGCGTGTATTGTCTGCATGTACGTAAGTGCACTCATGCTGTGCAATGCCCATGTTGATACACATGCTCTGTACAGTCTAAGAGCAATGGTAATTCCCATTTTTAGGAAATTTGTACTGTCAGAAAATCCCTGCCTCTCCTGCAATGCCCGCCTCCTTTTAAATGGAATAACTGCTAAACCTGTCTTTTCTAAGACTATTTCTGGCTTGACTGAGGAAGAGTTTTCAAATGCTCCTGCTCTTCCTCACCTCAACCCTCCTCCTGAGCCATCACCCCACAGAATGCAGACCTTTTGGTGTGGCCACTGATGTGCTGAGCGGAGCCTGAGCCAGGTGCACCTTGTAATCTCAGAAGGGTGCTCCAGGTAACACCTCTGGCACTTGTGAAATTTATATTTAGTAAAATACAAATAGCTTCGGAGTGGTGGTTGTGGACTCTGTTACAGTGACACAGAGAGACCACTCCAGTGACTGCCCTGCATTTCCTGTCTCTGCTTTGAAACGAAACTACATTATTTATAGATGTGTTCATTGTTTTCTAATCGCTGAGCCAGAGTATGTGATACGAAGTAATGGGGTGGGGGGGCATGACTGGCTCAGTCTGAGAGAAGAAAAGCTTGGTGGCAGCAGCGTGGGATGAACAGGTACATCTGGGCAGAGAGAGTTGAATGTTGGTACTCGGCTGGCTCAGCTCTTCCCCACTTGTATTCAGTCCGGGATCCCAGCCATGGGCTTCTGCTACTCACATTCAGTGTGGCTATCCCTCCTCTGCTAACCCCTCCTGGAAGCTCCTTCACAGGCACACCCAGAGGCATGTCTCCTGGGTGATTCTAAATCCCAGCAAGTTGACAGTGAGGATTATTAACTATCACATGAAGGAATTTCAAAAACATCACCTCCTTCAACCTAAAACGTAAGAAGTGACGAGGTAGTTTTCAATGGGTGATTTTTAGAAATAGTACAGGAAATACTGAAAACTTAAAAACTTATGTCACATCTATGGTATTCTTAAGGTACAAGGTCAGATAATTTACCTAAGGAAACACAGTTAGTAAATGGTAGAAGCAGTCAAAGCCCCGTCCAGGCTTGTTTGTGCTTTCAGCCGCTGCACAAAGGTGGTGAACTGTTCTGTGTGTCTAAGTACAAAGTGATTCTTAGGATCACTTCTGTAGCATGTGAAGAAGGCAGGCAGGGGAGATGGTGCAGTTGGTAAAGTGTTTGCCTTGTAATCAGAGGACCGAGTTCAGTCCCCAGCATCTACATAAAAAGCCGGATGTGGTGGTGTGCACCTATAAGCCCCATGCTGGGGAAGCAGAGACAGGAGGGTCCTCAGGGCTTGCTTCCAGCCAGTCAAGCAGAATTGGAGAGCTCCAGGCTCAGTACGAGGCCCAGGCTCAGAAAATAAGGTGGTGAATGACTGAGAAGATACCTGACATGCACCTCTGGCCTCCAAACACATGTAAACACACACACACACACACACACACACACACACACACAGTGTGTGTATGTATCAGTGTATGAATGTCAGAAGTTTGTTTCCTAAATGTCATTTATGACATTTTCCAAAGAATTTGTTTTCAAGAATGACTGTTAACTTGTACATTTTTGAGATTTTTGGAAATTGATGGGAATAGTCTAATTGAAGTAGAAAGGTGGAATGCTGGAGGTGGAATAACTTAAGCAGGGAGGCATGTGGGAGTATGGGGGGAATCTAGGATGGGGGGTGGATAAGCAAAGGCAGTGTACCTGAAACCCTTATGGAAGCCTGCTATCTCACAACCCAGTTAGAAAACAAAACTTAAAAGAAGAGGGGAATACTGGGGGTAAAAGAATGAAGCGGGGGCAGAGTTGGGGATGGGGGAGAGAAGGGAGAGGAGGCGGGTGAAGCAAAACAAAGGATGTATGAAAAACCCTATGGAAAACAACTAGTTAATAAGCTAATTTTAAAATACAACTTAAGCAGCAAAATAACAAAACATTTGAATGGAATTACCCTGCATGGATGGACAATGTCACTCCCAGAATAACAAAGGTTATCGAATGAAAATCACAGTGCAAGACATGGAATCCCTCCCTATGAGTTATTGGTCATGGAGGCCCAGAGGTATCCAAAACAATACAGGCCATTGGCCTTGGTTACCTACCATAAATACATGGTAAGACCCTATTGCTGAAGACACTACCTACTGGCATCAGGACAGAGAGAAATCAAACTTAAACCAAGCACAAAAACTCATCCTCCCTGCTGGCTAGCTTTCATACTGCCAAAAGCTGCTGTTCAGATTACTCGGGGGAAAGACATCAATAGTTCTGCCCAGAGTTATGCCCTACACGCTGCAGTCCCAACCTGCTAGGTGAGAGGTGCTTACTGCTGCAATAATGGCACTACCATTATGGAGCAACCAACTGTTTTCTGATTGGATTTGAAACCTGCTCCACAGGAGTGAATTTCAGCCTGGTATTGTAATCCTGGTCAAAAGCCCATGGCAATGGAGGTCATAGGTTCTAGGGTAGAACCTATTATTGTTCTATGCAAAGTGATTTTGCTGTCAAATTGCCCTCTAAATGTTTACACTTATGCCCCATATACCTGGACTGCTTTAAACCCTGGTCAGAGAAGCTTCTTTCTCCAGTGGATGGAAGTTGATGGAGAGATGTATAACTGGTTAAAGTGTTGAGAATAATAGACTGAGTATTCTGCCCTGAACAGGAAACAGTGTTAATCCCATCACAACCAGTGCTCAGGGATTACAGAAAAGAAGGGAAGAATGTAAGCGCCAGAGGATGGGGAGGAGTGCTGTGAAATGCTGTCTTCTGGACGTGACATGCTATTGCATTCATAAGCTCACAAAAGCTGTGGTTACCTGCATAGGTCAGGTAAAATTCTGACATAGATGATCTCCAGGCCTCTTCTTACTGGGGAGCTATTGGAAACTGATAGTCTCTGGGGAGGAGAGATGTCTTTTTTTTTGAGGATGTGGCCACTGACAGGACTCCCATGCTCCAAAGGATGGCCCCACATCCATGCACATATGGGCAGCACTAACTGAAATTAGTGAGTTATTAAAAAAAAGATAAGAAATTTGGAGGGGGTGTGTTAGGAGGAATAAATATGGGAACATTTGGAGGGGAGGAATGGGGAGTACATATGATCATATTTAATTGTATACAAAACATGTATGAAATTCTCAATAACAAAAATTTTAAAAACTTTTATGGAAGTTATACCACTTTTTTTTGGTCCTTTTATTCCTCTCTGTAGCCTCAGCTGTCCTAGAACTCACTATGTAGACCAGGCTGGCCTTGGACTCACAGAGATATGCCTGCCTCTGCCTCCCAAGTGCTGGGATTAAAGGCATGTACCACCACTTTTTAAAATTTTATTTATTATTATTATTTTATGTGCATGAATGTATTTCCTGCATGTAATTGCACCTGTGTCGTACAATGCCAGTGGAGGTCAAAAGAGGGCATTGAATTCCCTGCAACGCGAGTTACAACTGTTGTTAGCTGCCATGTCAGTGCTGCAAATTGAACCCAGATCCTCTGCAAGAGCAGTCAGTAAGTACTCTTAACTGCTGAGCCAACTTTCCAGAAGTTATGTCATTTTTTATTTCAATCATTATTGGGAGAGAACAATAATATATATTTTTGAAATTTATGTATCTGGAATTCCTGGAATGAATTTTTGGATGTAGTTTTACTTCTTTGAGGTAGTTTTTCTCCTATGGACAAACACTTTATGAGTTTTGTGCATATAATTTCAAGTGATTAGGTCTATACCTGATCTAGTCTGTTTCTCTATTGCTGTGAGAAACCACTGACCAAAACCAGCTTGGGGAGAAAAGAGGTTATTTGGCTTACACTTCCATGTCACAATGCATCACTGAGGGAAGTCAGGGCAGGAACTCAAAGCAGCAACCTGGAGGCAGGCTCTGAAGCAGAGACCATGGAAGAGTGATGCTTAAGGGCTTACTTTCTCCAGTTTGCTCAGCTATATTTCTTATGTAGCCCAGGCCCACCTGCCCAGGAATGGCACTGCCAACAGTAGTAGACTGGGCCCTTCTCCATCAAATAATTAAGAAAATGCCTCACAGACATGTCCATAGGCCAGTCGAATGGAGGAAATTCCTCAATTGAGGTCATTTTGCCCAGGGTGATTCTATTTTATGCCAAGTTGACAAAAACTTTCTAGCACATTAGTGTTTATCTTTTAGGGTTTCCTGTTGAGGTCTGAGTATGTTTTTAACATCTTATTTGTTATTTTTATTTTTTATGTGTATGAGTGTTTTGCCTGCATGTATGTAAGTGCACCATGTGTGTGCAGTGTCTGTAGAGGTTAGAAGAGGGTGTCAGATCCCCTGAAACTGGAGTTATAGATGGTTGTTAGTTGACATGTGGGTGCTGGGAATAAAACCCGGGTCCTTTGGAAGAACAGCAAGTGTTCTCAACTGCTAAGCCATCTCTCCAGCCCCAAGTTTGAATATTTTGATTACATCCCTTTACAAATAACTGGCACATTTGCTTTTTATTTCTTTGCTCTTGAGAAATAAAGCTTTCATTTGTTGATCCACCAACTTAACATATTAATTCAGTACATACAAAACAAATCACTTGTCCTATTTGGCTTCACCACTCCCTCCCATTTCTCTATCTTACAGTTTCTTTCATGAGTATTTAAAAAGTGGATATCATATTGGAGTTTATAAAATCAAAATCACTCTACCATATCTGGTGCCCTGGGGGAACCTGGGGAAAGGCCTATGCAGAATCTCCCATGATATCCTCAGCATCTCCAGCATCTGGGGACAATCTCCTTTGTTGGGGACCCCTGTTGTGTGAAGTAGAAGTTCCTCCATGACCGCATAGCCCACGGGCTCGGCGTAAATGCAGGGACTCCTTTTAACAACAGAGTGCTTTTCCTAGCATCCTCCTGACTCACCTTTTGAAGTGCCCGCCAATGCCCCAATAAACATGGGGCCTCTGGCTCTGGAAATACCATGCTTTCCTGTGTGATTTTTCAGGCAGTCTGGCAGTCTGGCAGCATGGCAGGAGCCCACTTCCATATGTAAATATAGTATCTCACAAAGTGCCTCTCAGCTATAGTTTTTACCACTGCCCCTACAGTATAAAATATCCCAGTCTTCTCTCAATAATAGGGCTGGATCACTAGAAGCTAGGAACTGAAACACAGACCTGGAGCCAAGCAGAGTCATTTAATAAAAAGCTATAACACGGACTAAGCTGAGTCCCGTCTCTCTCACTGCCAGCGATCCAGCCTCTCCGGGGGGCAGCATTCCTCTGTCATCGACTCGTGGAGCCCTAGCTTTAGCCGCCTCGCACTATTCCCGCGTGGTCCAGCGGCCGGTGGAACTCGCATATTGAGGAAAGTGCACGGGGGAAAATTAGGGCGGTACCCGACTGGACACGCTCCGGTAGCAGAGACCCACAGAGACACAGAGAAGCAGCAGAGAGACCCGCTGCCACAACAGACACAGAGCCGCAGTGCTGCGAGACTTTCAGCACTAAAGCGGCGGACAGTGATGCGTGGCCAGAGACAGACACCCGCAGAACTCGCAGCCTTCCAGGGTGCGCGACTGAGACCAGGGGACCGATCCCCGCAGGACTGCACGCCCCATACCTGGTGCCCAACGTGAGAGCCTCTGAACCTCGTGCCAGCTAGGAGCTGGTGCCCACTGAAACGCAGGATCTGTGAGTATCCCTCCCCCCCTGGTGTTAGCTGAAGGTCTCTCTGATCCCCTAATGGACCCCGACTGCCTGTACAGGTGTGGACAAAGACCTCTATCTTTATATCTTTTTAATATCAAAACCTGGTAACGCAACGGCCAGTTAAAAGCCACAAGGGTGGCCGCCAGCCTCTCAAACTTGCGGGCAGGCCTGTGACTGGGAACCAGACGGAATCCCCTGAAATTTTAATTTTAGGAATGTTCCTTTGGGAACCATCACTTCACCCAACTTTTCTATCTGAACACTGTTAGAAAAAAATCCCCAAAGTTCCAGAGATCTTCACCTAAGCTTTGGAGTCAGGCAGATTCCTCTAGTCAGCTCTGTTATCCTACCCCAAGCGTTCAAGTCACAGCTGAAACCGGTTAGGTGAGAATTTAAATTAACTAGCCCCTGCCAAACACCTGCAGCTCAAAAGCGGCTCCCAGACAAAAGATTTAAAACTGCAACTTTTTTTTCTGCAAACCTAGAGGCTTATCACTTGCCAAGGCGCTCCAAGCCCTCTAGTGTCCGACTGCTGTAAAAACATCTTCCCTTTACAATGGGGAATTCAACATCACGCCAGAGAAAACTCCAAATTCGTTCTCTTAAAACCCTGCTCAAATCAAGAGGGCTTAAGATCTCCCAAGAAGAAAGCTTAAAATTTTGGAATGAGGTGTATCAATTTGCACCCTGGATATTATCAGCAGACATATGTGATCCTGAGGTGTGGAACTTTCTTTCACATTTGGCTTATAAGAAAGAAACCCAAGAAAAGCATAATTTTCCTCTCTCCTTTTTCCCGATAATGGCAGCCATCCAGCAATGCTTAAAAAACCCACCTAGAATTGAAGAAAGCTTACAAGCACCAGAGAATAATAAAAGAGAGGTTTAAACGACAAAAAAACCCCTGCAGACTGCCCAGTAGCAGATTCAACAAAAGTCAGACAAAAACCATCCATCAGCAAAATTAATCCTCACCCCTCTCTTGCTGATTTAACAAGCCCAGATGCTAATGCCCAGATTTCAAAAGCTTCCAAAGATTCTCAGGTAAATTCCCCTCCCCCTCCACCTCAGCTGCCTCCAAGCCCTGTGGCACCTCCACCGCCTGTGGAGCCACGCTCAGCCACAGAACCACTGTGTAACCTTAGAGACAATGAAAGTTGCCAGCCTCAAAATTTCCAGCCTCAGCAGTCTCAGGACCCCCAAAACCCACCAGTAGAGGCTTTTCCTGTCAACTTGCAAATAACCAGACAGCGTCCACTAGCCTGGTATCCGCTCCCTGCAGCAGAACTTAAGGAATTGCGCCAAGCTGTACGTGAAGATGGCATTCATGCTCCTTGTACTAAATCTATACTACAAACATTTAATACTAACCTGCTTCCCCAGGATTGGAGAGACATTTGTAGATCTACCCTCCCCAGTCCATTATTCATACAATGGGAAGCCCTATTTAGAGATGAGTGCCTAATGCAAGCTAAAAGAAATGACACTCATAATCAATAGCTAAGACTTCAACCAGGGCAGTATCCACCACCTGGATTTATAGATTGGAATTATGACCAGCTTTTTGGCCAGGGGAATTTCTCCACAGGAATTCAGCAAGCTGTAATTTCTGCTGGCTGTATAGAGAAAGTCCACTTATGTGCATTACAGGCCTGGGACCCCCTAACCCCATTGTCCACTGGGCCTGGAGAGACTTCTTCATTAACCTTTTTAAAGCAAAAACCAACTGAGGCTCTTCCAGACTTCATATTAAGAGTGCAAGCAAGCCTAGATAGAAAAATAACAGATCCTGCAGCCAAAGCAATGCTTTTAAACAGCCTTGTCTGGGAAGGGATGACCCCTGAACACAGACAAGCATGCCAGGAATTAAAAAATGAGCATTATGACAAGTAGATTGTGGCTACTCAAGACATTGGGACTGCCACGTACCAGGCTTCCTCCCTTGCCCAAGCCCTTGCAGTTGCAACTCAGTCCAACTCAAAATGCTTTAAATGTGGA
>NW_008349130.1:616601-617219 GCF_000622305.1 Nannospalax galili | reverse complement strand
TGCCCCCAAAATAACTCAGCTGCCACTCGACCCCCTAAAACCCTCTGTCCTCGCTGTAAAAAGGGTTTTCCCTGGAAAAGAGATTGTAAATCTAAATATGACAGAGATGGCAAGCCTCTGCCACCTTTAAACTCCTTCCAGGGCAGCCCTCAGTCCCGCTAACAAGAGGGAAGCCACAAACATTATGGGTAACCAGTATTACAGAAAATGCCCATCCAAAATTAACCATAAAAATAGACAATAAACCTTTCAAATGCCTCCTTGACACTGGGGCTGATAAAACCATCTTAAGGCGATCTGAGGTTCCCCCACACTGGGAATTAATACCAGGACCCCAACTAATAGGAGTAGGGGGGGCCTCCCAAGCATTCATCACTAAAAATTTCTATAAACGGGAGGACACTGATGGAGAAGTTGGCACGATAAGACCCCTAATTGCAGATATTGCTACAAACCTCCTAGGATGAGATATCTTAGATGACCTCAGTGTAATTCTTACTAGTGGGTCTAAAGAGAAATGCCTTAAAACAAATGATCAGATGAGGTCCCTGAAACAACAGGACCCCCAATTCTAAGGGCCACTGTTGATTACCATACTCCCTGCCTTGATTGGACCAA
>NW_008349130.1:614262-616520 GCF_000622305.1 Nannospalax galili | reverse complement strand
CAGCTACAGCTGGGTCACATTAGGCCCTCCAGGAGCCCATGGTACACCCCATTCTTTGTAATAAAGAAAAAGACAGGGGCATGGAGACTGTTGCAGGACCTTAGAGCCATAAATAAAACCATGAAAATATGGGGATCCCCCCAAAGAGGCCTACCCATGGTCTCTGCCATCCCCCTTAATACTCCCCTGTTAGTCCTAGATATAAAAGACTGCTTTTTCTCCATCCGTTTGCACAATAATGATTGCCAACATTTTGCCTTCTCAGTTCCAAAAATTAACAATTCTGGTCCAGCTGATCAGTATGAATGGCAAGTTCTGCCACAAGGCATGGCAAATAGCTCTACGATATGCTAGAAGGCTGTTGCTAATGCATTAGCACCCCTCTTAAAAAAGGGGCTGCATGTTTATCATTACATGGCTTACCTCTTGGTCTGGCAAGATGAGGATTCCTCTCTAGAAGACCTAAAAGATGCTATGATAAACACCCTAGAGACAAAAGGTTTTGTAATAGCAACAAATAAAATACAAAAGATGCTATGATAAACAGCCTAGAGACAAAAGGTTTTGTAATAGCAACAAATAAAATACAAAAGATGCTATGATAAACAGCCTAGAGACAAAAGGTTTTGTAATAGCAACAAATAAAATACAACCTCAAACCTGTCCTAGATGTTCCCCATCCACTTACCCTTAACTCACTTCAAAGTTTTCTAGGTAATATTAATTGGCTAAGGCCATGGCTTCCTATCCCCACAAGTCAATTACAGCCACTCTTTGATCTCTTAAAGGGAGACAAAAACCCAGCCTCCAGACGGTACCTAAACCCAGATGCAGAAAGGGCTCTTCAAGTAATTAATAGCCATTTCCAAAAGGCATCACTAGCCAGATATGATCCCAAGCTGCCTGTCCAACTCTTAATATTTAATTCCTCCCCAACCATGGTAGGAGTGATTCATCAGCCACACGGAGTACTAGAATGGCTTCACACGCCAGTAGGGGGCGCTCCTTGCTTCCTTACAGAAGTGGACATTCTTGCATCCATGGTCCGACAAGGGAAAGATAGAATTATACAAATTATAGGACAGGAACCTGATACTCTTATTATCCCTTTCTCATTATCAGATGTACAATGGCTCTTAAAGCATCACTCCTCTTTTGCAATTAGCTTAATAGGCTTTCCAGGACAAATAGATAATCACTATCCCAAAGACAAATGGGTGTCAGTTATTCCAACATTTTGCTGGCTCCCACCTAGGCTTTTTTGCCATAAACCAATAAAAGAGACTATTACAGCCTTTACAAATGGAGGGAAAAAAGGGGCTGCATTGGTCATATATGACTTCCCTGATGACCAACCTATGATATATTTTCAACCCCTATCTGATAAATCCCCACAGTTTAAAGAGCTCTTTGCTATCTATATGGCTCTTCATAAAATTGATAAGCCCTTCAACCTTTAAACCTTTATTCTGACAGCATCTATGCTGTTAATTTACTTCCATGGCTAGGTGGTTCCTTTATTAAAATTGATGGTAACCCCATCTCACCTCTGCTAATTAAAATTTCCACACTATTACAAAAAAGAGTGGCTCCATTATTTGTCCAGCATATCACGTCCCACTTCTCTCTCCCAGGACCTCTTACTGAAGGAAATGCCATAGCAGATAAAGTGGCCATCGCTGGAACTTTCCCTGCCAGCATAACATAAGCCCAAGCCCTCCACCATGCCACTCATATTAATTTACAAGGGCTCCATCTCAGATTTCCTCACATCCCCCTCAAGCAGCTTAAGCGTATTGTTAGAACCTGCTCTTCTTGTGCATCATTAATACAAACTCCTGCCATACAACAAATGGGCATAAACCCTAGAGGATTAAAATCTAATGCCCTTTGGCAAATTGATGTAACGCATGTTCCTCATTTTGGCAGACAGAAATATGTATTTGTAACTATAGACACCTACTCTCACTTCCTCTGGGCCACAGCTCAAACCGGTGAGAGTTCCAGAAAGCTGATAAATCATATGCTTTCATCCTTTGCCATCCTTTGCGTGAAAAATCACCCATCACACTGGCATCCCTTACAACCCGCAAGGACAAGCCATTGTTAAAAGGTCACATAAAACCTTAAAAGACCAATTAAAAAGACAGGCTCAAACAATATATTCTCCCAATATTCCATTAACATTAGCCTTGTTCGCTCTTAATGTACTTAATGTATATAGAGGGACAGATGCTCCTCCCATCACCCGACACTGG
>NW_008349130.1:491209-613907 GCF_000622305.1 Nannospalax galili | reverse complement strand
AAGCCCCCACTCCCCCTAATACCATGTCCTTGAGATATTATTTTTCAAGAAAAGAATCAGATCCATTGGACAATCGCTGGAACATTAAAGTAATGACAAATTTCATTCAGGTGCATTTTCCAGGTATCCCACAGCTAACTTTCATGTCTCTCAACAGCTTACATCTGCAGCCAAGCCTGTGTTAACTTATAATGTTTTTCTACAGGAAAAATAGAGGACCAAATAAAATCAACTGTGTCCTAAAACAAGTTTAACCTTCTTCTCTTCACCACCTACCCCAATGTCTAATAGCTTTTTTTGTGTGCATCCAGCAATAGATTTTTGCTGACAGCAGTACCAGCTACCACCCTTCTCTACCCAGGAACAGAAAAAGACTTTGCTGACTTTCATATAAGTGGATTCAAACAACTAACTAACTAACTATTCAGTTACATTTTCAGCAGCAAGCCTCCCCAGTACAGCATACATCGCTGTGTTAATCTCTCTTTGCCCACCTTTTTATGAACTAGTACTTCCAGGTATAAGAAGCCTTTTCCTCTACACAGCTGCCAGCAGAGAAAAAATCTTCTTCCCCCTGCTGGTAGAGACCTAACTTACACTGGATGCTGGAGGTGTTGCTATGGCAACAAACTGCTGCAAGCTACACCTGATTCTGCTCTTACTGTGACAAACTATGACATCAGTGACTGATAGCCTGGAGTTTCTCCAACAACAAATGAACTCTCTCACCAGAACTGTGCTTCACAACAAAAGAACATTGGACTTAATAACTGCTAGACATGGGAAGGGTATATGATATTGGGAAAAGATACTGTTTCTCTGTAAATGAATCAAATGTTGTTGAAACCAATGTTAACACTCTCAAAACTTTGTAATCTATTTGGCTTAGCAATCCCTCGTTTTGCATGGCTTTTGCTGACAGTTACTGCCATTTGCTAAAAATCACCATGGAAACAGGTCATGGTCAATTATCAGACTTTGGATTTCTCCCGAGATGAGACAAATTAGCCCTTGGGGCTGGTGATGGCACTTCTTCATATTTAAATCAAAGAGGAGGAGATGTTGGGGACCCCTGTTGTGTGAAGTAGAAGTTCCTCCATGACCGGATAGCCCATGGGCTCAGCGTAAATGCAGGGACTCCTTTTAAAAATAGAGTGCTTTTCCTAGCATCCTCCTGACTCAGCTTTTGAAGTGCCCGCCAATGCCCCAACATAAACATGGCCTCTGGCTCTGGAAATACCATGCTTTCCTGTGTGATTTTTCAGGCAGTCTGGCAGTCTGGCAGCATGGCAGGAGCCCACTTCCATATGTAAATATAGTATCTCACAAAATGCCTCTCAGCTATAGCTTTTACCACTGCCCCTACAGTATAAAATATCCCAGTCTTCTCTCAATAATAGGGAGCTGGATCACTAGGAGCTAGGAGCTGAAACGCTGAGACCTGGAGCCAAGCAGAGTCATTTAATAAAGAGCTATAACACGGACTAAGCTGAGTCCCGTCTCTCTCTCTCACTGCCCGTGATCCAGCCTCTCCGGGGGGCAGCATTCCTCTGTCATCGACTCACGGAGCCCTAGATTTAGCCGCCTCGCACTATTCCCGCGTGGTCCAGCGGCTGGTGGAACTCGCATATTGAGGAAAGTGCACGGGGGAAAATTAGGGCGGTACCCGACTGGACACACTCCGGTAGCAGAGACCCACAGAGACACGGAGAAGCAGCAGAGAGACCCGCTGCTACAACAGATGCGGAGCCGCGGTGCTGCGAGACTTTCAGCACTAATGTGGCGGACAGCGATGCGTGGCCAGAGACAGACACCCACGGAACTCGCAGCCTTCCAGGGCGCGCGACTGAGACCAGGGGACCGATCCCCGCGGGACCACGCGCCCCATACTCCTTCCTCACATCCCACTCAGACTCCCTCTCATTTCTCTCTGATACACTGAGTCTAGTGCCTTTGCTCCTGTCCCTGCAGTTTCTTCCATCTTTCCAAAACCATCAACACTCCTCTTTACTTCCTTCTTCATTCCATATAGATTATGGACCCAACATTATAATCACATCTTAAAAATGACTTCATGGGGCTGGAAAGATGGTTCAGCAGTTAAGAGCACTGACTGCTCTTGCAGAAGACCCAGGTTTGATTCCCAGCACCCCCATGGCAGCTAACAACCATCCGTAACTCCAGTTTCAGGGTAATTGATGCTCTCTTCTGACCTCCATGGGCATTGCATGACCTGGGTCCACTTGCATACATACAAACAATACACTAACACACATAAAAATAAAAATAATAAATACAATATTTTTTAATGGCTTCAGCTTTTCATCCATCTTTCTTCATTGTGTTTCTGTGGTAAAACTTGCTACTGGGTTGAGGCAAATAGCCTTCATCTTTTTGTCTGATCCTTGACATCCAAAAAGTTCTTTAAGAAATTCATACAACTCCATTGCTTCACTTCAAATTTGCAAACACAAAACTTAAATGCATACTCCACAGTAGCCTGAAAGCTGGCCAAGTTGTAGTTACTTGTGAGAAATTGGGAACAGGAGCCAGTAGTTTCTTCATGATATTATTGTTCTGACAGTTTTCCTGAAACTCTGCCCACCATGAATTTAATTCTGTGCAAATAATTTCTACTACTGACTTCTTCCAATGCTCTTAAGATGGCTCAGTGGTCAAGAGCACTGGATACTCCTATAGAAGACCAAGATTTGGTTCCCAGCACCCACATGGTGGCTAACAATGGTCTGTAACTCCAATTCCAGGGGATGTGACACCCTCTTCTGGCCTCCAGAGGCATTGCATACATGGTGCACTTACATATATGCAGGCAAAACACTCATACACATACGAAAGATGATTTCCATCACAATGTGGCCTACTTTCTTCTCAGTAAGTTCTTCTAGTTCATCTTTTATGTGTAATTTACTTGCAAATGCAGAGGGATTGTTGCCTAAAATGGTCTTTCATTTCTAGAAATAAGTTCAAATGAGTAATCATTTTTCACTGATTTTTGTTTCAGGTATCGTTTTAATTTTTCAAAAAATAAAATAGGGCTGGGTGTGGTGGCGCATGCCTTTAATCCCAGCACTTGGGAGGCAGAGGCAGGCAGATCTTTGTGAGTTTGAGGCCAGCCTGGTCTACATAGTGAGTTATAGGACAGCTGGGGCTACAGGGAGACCCTGACTCAAAAAGACAAAAAAAAAAAAAAAAATGTATTAACAAGGCGATGTGGAACATGCCTTTAACCCTATCCTTTAGGAGACTGATGCAGGAAGATCCTGAGTATGAGGTAAACCTGGATTGCTTAGTGGTATTTTGTTCAAAAACAATACTAAACTAAACAAAATAAAACGGAAACCTCAGTCTATGTGTTATTTCTTTTAATTATGGGGGAAATTGAATGCAGACTGAACGTGACATAGAAGCCATTTCCTTGCTTCATCTGGTTGCTTCTCTTAGATGCTCAGTGCCCCTTGGGGAGCTGAAATTGCAGGACTGTTTTCAGCTGGACAGGACCACTGTGCATGACTGAGCAGCTTGTGTATCACCCAGCTTCCTTGTGAGTGGGGACTAGGTTCAGTGGAGGCTCTGCTCTCAAGCTCTGTACCCAGGTGAAGACTGTCATATTCCAGAGAAAGGGGTTCTCTTTCTTTCTCACAAAGACATGGTCTATCAGCACAACTGAGCATCTGCAGAGCAGTCTGCATCCTGGAAATATAAGTCATTAGAAATAGAACTGGAGATGTAGCTCAGTGGAAGAACACTTGTTTACTATGCATGAGGGCCTAGGTACATTCTCCAGCATTGCAAAAATAAATAAATAAATAATGAATGAATGAATAAATAAATACATACATAAATAAATAAGAGACATTTCTTGTGATCCAATGGATATAATCTTCCAACCTACCTGCATGCATGTTTCTATCCACCACCTCTTCTGATTTGACCTCGCTCCTATGGTCAGCTTGCCTCACTACCATCCAACAATGCCCCTTGTTTGTATAACACATTTCTTCTCTACTTGAATACATCCTGCCATCACGCCAACATGTAATTTCTTCATTTAATAAGTGAGTTTCTTTCCTCTCCATGCTGCTCCGTCTTCTGCCCTATTTCTCTGTGCCACAAAGAAAGGAAAACTCATCAGCCAGGTCAAACATGCTCCTCATATTCTTTAAACTTCTGTTTTTTACTTCCCTAGTGAGGACATCCCTAACCATGCTCTTAAAATCCCAGTCCCCTCATTCTTAGCAATTTTTGTTTCCTTTCCCTGAATTAGTTTTCTGCTTAGCATTAGAGCCAATGGCCATATTGCAAATTTGCTCAATCTGAAACATATAGTTAGATCAAATTCTACACATTGGTCTTTTCTAAAGCATGTTCACAAATCATTATTCCAGTCAGATTAAAAGGGCTACCTTGTCATAGAATGAATTTATAATGAAGGGAGTGGAGGTTAAGCTTCTGGCCCCTCTCACATGGATACAGACCAGAGAGAATATCTTAAGTCATTGAGAATTAGAGAGTAGTCTAGCTGGGAAGGGAAGAAAGGTTGCACAGGGAAGCTTGTCTCCAGAAGACAGACCTGTATATTGTCCACAGACAGCTCAAAAGAAAATGCACATTAATCTCTAAGAACTTTTAAGATGACTTCAAAATAAATATCTACTGTTTCTCTAACTTTAATGAAATAACTTATTTTCAAAAAGTAGGCTTACAAACTATGTATGTCTGACTCTAAACCTCATTTTCCACATTCATATTGGCTGGTTAAATGAGTTTAATAAACACAGAACTAAACAACGTTAAACAGGTTTCCTTGATACAGAATCTTAGAAGTGATTGCTATATACACTGTGATATCAATAGTTTAGAGGACACTGGGACATACAGTGTTTCCTGGCTGTCACATCTACTTCATCATGGAGCTTCTCAAGAGTCAGAGTAGTCAGGATGTGCTCTGGAAAGGACTGCAAAGGAAACCTGTCTACACTGACTGATTTCTATCCTCATTCTATAAATAATGGTGAGAAATTCTCTCCCTGTTCTTCACTGGTCCCAGAGCTCCTTGAAGTGACTAGAGGGCCATTTCTGGAAATAGAAAGCAAATTCTTTCTAAGATTGATCAAACACCTTATGTTTAGTATGACTGGATGAAATAAGGAGAAAAGTAATTTCCTAGAATGTTATCTAACCTACCTATAACAGTTACTATTTAATCTCTATCAATTTCCTATCAATGAAGATTAGAGCTTTTTCTTTCTTTCTTTCTTTCTTTCTTTTTTTCTTTCTTTCTCTTCTTTCCCTCCCTCCTTCCCTCCCTTCCTTCTTTTCTTTCTTTCAATATTGATAGATCTGCTCTTTTTATGAGAAAGCCATGGTGATAATTTCAGGTTTAATCTGTATTTTCAGGTTCTCTGGCTCACTGGGAGCTAGAAACCAGCTGCATTATATTTTAAAAGTGCATCAAGGCAAATGCTGAGTGGAAGCACCAGTCGTAGTTTTTAAACAATTTCAAATGCTTTAATCAGCTTTAAGCTGATTACAGTGTTAAAAAATTTAACGACTGAGAAAGCCATGGTGATAATTTCAGGTTTAATCTGTATTTTCAGGTTCTCTGGCTCACTGGGAGCTAGAAACCAGCTGCATTATATTTTAAAAGTGCATCAAGGCAAATGCTGAGTGGAAGCACCAGTCGTAGTTTTTAAACAATTTCAAATGCTTTAATCAGCTTTAAGCTGATTACAGTGTTAAAAAATTTAACGACTATCTACCATCTCTCTATCATCTATATCATCAGTCATCCATTTATGTATAATGTAGGCATCTGACATCGATCTATCTCTATCTCTCTATCTCTCTATCTAATCTATCATCTATCTATCTATCTATCATCTACCTATCTATCATCTATCTATAATCTTCTATCTATCTACCTATCATCTATCATATATCTATTTATTTTTTCTCTCTCTCTGAGTGTATGTGTGTGTGTGTGTGTGTGTGTGTGTGTGAGTGCGCGTGAGCATACACACATGCTTATCAAGTACTATAGTGTCTATGCCTGTGGAGGTCAGAGGACAACTTTCAGAAGTTGGCTCTCTCCTTTGCCATGTGGTACATGCCTTTTTCCAATGAGCCATCTTGCTAGCCCTCCTTTAATTTTTAAAAAACTTTTAAAATAGAATTAAATTATGTAAGACACACGCTAAGATAATAGATAACAGATTAATTTAAACAGTTCAAAATCTTTGTTAGTAGAGAATAGTTTCAGACTGTGGAAGTGAAATTGTACTTCATCAAACCAGGTGGAATTTAAAACAATTCTTCCTGGGGGACTGCAGTAATGAGAGTGCATGTGTTTATTAGAGAGAATTACATCTGTTTCTGTGTTTGGCTTTTTAAAAATGTACCATCCATTTTTCTAAGTTTTCATTTGAGTTCCATCACATTTGTGGCATCTGCATTCACAGGATCACTCACTTTCCTCGCTCAGATTTCATGGCATTTAACAACTATAATTAGACTTTTCAAGTGCTGCACCAGTCTTCAATATCACATTTTCTGGCAAGGATATTAGCTTTCAAAAATGCTGAAAAGCTCTTAGAAGTTTCATTTGTAACGATGACGGTACTTAATTTTGATGACAGTTATCTTGATCATAACTACACAAAAAGATGAATCTCATTAGAAGTGTATTACAATTGGCAAATCCAAACATGATGAGCTCAACTCTGTCATCAAATTGCAGAAATGGTCTTTGACATGAGTTATTGGAGTTTTAAGGCAAGTAATGAAATAAAATTTTCCTACTTTTTGGATAACTGTTGTTCAAGGTTCATAGATAGGGTGAAATTATATTTAGATTTTTTTTTCCCAAACTAGTCCCAATTTATGTGTACTACTTTGGTTACCTTGACTTATTAATGGTGTTCTCTTTTGCTCTTAAATAGATCTTGGTATAGATGGCAAATGACATAACCATCCTATTTCTAAATCATCTATGAAGAGCCCAGTAACTGGAATAATTAAGTCACTCCTTTCTTTTACTCATGTTTTTCTAGAACCTACTAGTATGACGTTGGGATGGACTTGGAGTTACAGTTTAATTTTTAAGTGAATACAATAAGGAACGGAAACTTCACTCTAGGCCATACATAAGTGTGTACATATTTAAAATATAATGAAATATCTGAAGTCACCGAAAAAGTTGTTGGGTGCCTGTGATTTAATACAGTTGCTCATCTTCACACATTAAATGGCTTCCAATACACCCTGTGCTGTGACTATTTCACATCCCTGAATTTGGGGGCAACTGCATCAATGAGTAAAACTTTCACTCTCTAAATCAAGAAAAACCTCCACTTATAACACCTGCAATAAGAAAAGTATGTTTCCTGAGCCTTGGGAGGAGAGGTTGTGACACATTTAGGGCTGAGCACTCTGCAGTCTCTTATTCTCTGCACACTGATCAGTTGTGAGTCTCTGTTAATTATCATCTGCTGCAAGCAGAAACTCATCTGGCAAAGTTGAGATATGCACTCACCTATGGGTATAATAATAAGTCAGTATGAGTCAGTTTAATACTATGACTATTTAGCAGAATAATAGTGGTAGGCTCTCCCCTCTGACTTGTGACCTGTCTAGCCACAGATTCTTGGGCCCTGATAACAATGTCAGGCATGCACTCCATTTTGTGTAGTGGTCCTTAAATCCAATCAGAAAGTAGTTTGTTACTCCCATAACATTTATGACACCGCTGCACCAACGGAAATATTTTGCCAAACCAATTGTTATTGTAGCTCACAGGGTTCACAATTGGGTGAGGGTAATGGATACTTTTCTCTGCCAGCAGCATGTATAGCATCCTCTAGTACTATGAAAGTTAGCCAGCAGAGATGAAAGCTAGCCAGCTTCTCAATCAATTCAGCTTGATTTCTCCTTGTATGTTCTAGGACACAGGTATGCAATGTCTTCAGCAGTAGGATCTTACTATTGAGCCCTGGCAGGTAACAAACTGCAATGATAATAGCCAGTATTGTTTGAGAGTCTATGGGACCTCCTTAGTCAACAGCTCCTGGCATTGAGCTTTTTATTTGCTAGCCTGTGGTATTTATTAGAGCCACTTAAATGGTTGTAGGGTAATTACATTAAAATGCTTTATATTGTATATCTATATATCGAAAGAAGCTTCCATATGACTTTTTCCTTACTGGAGTGTCACCTGTTAGGTTGACCAGACTCCAAGGGATAGACCCACACCTAAGGGCATTTTGGAAACACAGATTGGACTCCAAAGGCCTTTAGAAAAAAGAGAAATAATAATAGATGACTTGAAGTCACAGTATAGGTAGTTAGGTGGGTGTGGAGAAGGGGCAGGAGGTCTGAATATGTGCAAAATCCATTTTATAAAATTCTTAAATCATACAAAATACTTTTAAAAGAAAAGTATCGTTTGTTAAAGACATTTGAAATTTAAATGATGCAGTTATTTTCCTGTAAACGCAACTTAGTGACAATGTTCTAGCACTGATAGATACAGTATCATGAAGACATATAAATAGTTTGTTACTTATATCTACTGAAAAGCGATTTCTTTGATTAGTGGTGACAGAATTTTTTAACACTATGTATCATTTAAACTTTTTATTTTATATATTTGACATACAAATAATATAGTACATAATGTTAATATGATTTATATTTCCACCAATCACATAACTAATCCCTAATCTCTGTTAATAGTTAAATATATCCAACTCTCCCCAAATATCATGCATATACATGATGCATTTATTTTATATTATTATATAAAAATTACTCCCAACATTTATTAGTTAAAAGGAACAAGCTAGTGTTACTGCCCAGTTTTGGTGAGTCAGGAATGCAGGAGTCACTTAGCATTGTGGTTCCCATCCAGGGACTCAAGAAGTTATAGATTTTGGAGGCCAGAGTTAATTCTCACCTGAAGGCCTGATCACTGATGTAGGATCACCTACTTCTGAGATGGCTTGTTCACATGACCGAGGCAGAGGCCTCTTTACCTGGGATTAACTGGGAGTCTATGTTCCCATCACAAGTCCTCTTCATTTGACATCTTCATGAAATGTAAGTAGGTTCCCCAGTAATTCAAGAGTCCAAGAAGGAATCAGAAGTGTCTTTTGTTATTTTGACCCAAAGTTTGTACACCTATTCTATCCATTAGACCAAAGTTACTATGCTCAGCCACACATAGGGAGAAGCTTCAATCTCCACCTCTTGAATTAAAGTGCTTCAAAGAATTTGTGCATGAATTATACAAGGTAAAAATATAGTAAGTTGGAAGATGAATGTGGAAATGCTGAGAGTTATGGGTTCATTGCTGAGATAATTATAGAAGAGCTAAACAAATAGACAAAATTTTGAGGCTCTCTACTACTGAGATGTTAGTTCATGACATATTACTTAATCTATTCACTGCCACTGCAATAAAAATTACTTCTAAATTAGTATAGAAATGCAAAGGGTCTTAACTATCAAGAGAATCTTGAAAGGAACAAAATTACAGATCATTTACCAGCCGGTCTCAAGACTCGCTATGAAGTTAAACAAGACTGTTGGCAATAAACACATGCAAATAGTTCAGTGAAGCAGAAACAAAAGAGGTTAACCATTTGATTCAGTAAAACTACCAAGCAATCTTAAAGGGCAAGATCCTAAACTGAAATCAATGGACAGATGTGGCATATTCATACTGACTGATGAAAGAAAGAAAATTCTGATGTGTATAAAGCCACGTACAAATCTTTGGAATTATTTTTCTGAGTAAAAGCAGCAAAATATAAATTAACATATAAATATGTTGTGATTTATTATGCAGTTAAGAAAAGGCAAAATTAACTTCCAGGTTATAAGGGAGAAGGCACTTCCTCTTGGGAAGCAGTGAAGACAGGGATAGGGCACAACGAAATACTCCAGAGTATGGAGACGCTTCTGCCCATGAGTGCCTGGCGGCCATGAGCCTGCACGCAGGTGAAAATCCCTCGGGCTTTATTTATAGAACACACACATTTTCTTCTGTATCAAAGTTACCCCTCAATGAAATACTTACACAAAAATAACAAAATGTTCAAATGGTTGTACAAGTTTGGTGTTCCTTAGAAGAGTCAAGGTAAAATATGTTTTACACTGGAGAAGAAATTACATTTACCTTCATTGGGTCTGCCCATGGGAATGTGTATCTGAAATTAAATATTGATGATGTACAAAAGACAACTGTCTTTCATTCTTCTATTTCTACCTGAAATTCCAGGAAGATATCAAAGGTGAGATTCTGTGTATAGAGAATTATCACAAGACAGACAGAGTGGCCAGCTGGAGGTGACTACTACTGCATTAAGATCCTTGGACAGAAGGTTGTTGAAAATGCTTGGGAAACAAAGAGTGAGCTCTAACCACAGCCAGGCTGACAAGAGTACAATCACCTATGCCATATTTCACTGCTACATTAGAAGTTATTGTATTTGTTACTTTATGTGTGTTCATGATGTGTGTGAGTGGAGGTTCATATGTTTCATGGTGCTGGTATCCTGGTCAGATGAACTGAATTCTCTTTCACTGTGCATTCCAGGACTGAGCTCAGGTCCTCAGGATTAAATGTCAAGTGCTTTTACTGCCTGAGTCATCTTGCCAGCACTCCATGACATTTTTGGATGGTTAGCTTGTAAGCAAAAGGATGGAAAAAGGAAAAAGGGCAGGAAAGAAGAACAAAAACCTCTGCTCTCTTCTCTCTACCTTGCTGTCTAGCTAGTTTTCAAATGATCTATTCATAGTATTGGTTGCTTGAAATCTTAGGGTTTTGAATGCATAAGTGATTATGTGCTTTAAAGAGCAGATTCTAGCAAATGCAGCCCATCAACCTTCACATCCTCCATGTCCTCTGTGATCCAGTACCACAGTGCCCTTATTTATATATCTTTTGTTATGAGTTGAGATCTGCTCTACAAGAAGGAACCCATACTTAGTACTGTAAGCCCAGGAAGTTATTCTAATTAATTAATTAATTGTTCACAATTTCATACACATATTTAAATATAGTACTTTGATCATATCTCCCTTCAATACCCTCTCTTATCTCCTTCAATCTCTCACCTACTTCTTCCTACCTTCTTTCCAAAAGCCTCCTTCTTCTATTTTCAATTTTTTTTTTTTGTGGCCTACTGAATTTGATTAGGATAGCCTGCATGAGCATGGGCAGGTTGATTTGCTTCAACAAGGGACACTTAGCAGTGGCTACACTACTGGGAGAAAATGACTCCTTTCTTACATGGGGAAATTCTTTTCTAGTCATATATGTTGTGTTCTAAATGCCTCTTGTACCTGAATGGGAATTTCTTTCCCTAAATTTGAGGCATTTTCTGCTATGATTTTATTGAACATGTTTTGTATGCCTTTAACATGAACTCCATCTCCTATGATCACAATTTATATATTTGGTCTTTTCATGGTATTCCATAGATCTTGAATATTGCATTTGTAGTTTCTTGTTAAATTATTTTTGCCATTGTCTCACTATTCCAATTCATCCACTCTATCTTCAAATCCTGATTGTCTGTTCTCTCCTTGATCCATTGTATTGCTGAGGTTTCCCATAAATTATTTTATGTAGCTTACTAAACTTTTCATTGCCATTAGTTTAGATTTTTTCCCCAGTATTTCTCTTTATTCAATTTCACTTTTGTATTCTATGTTGAATTCTTCATTTCATTTAGCTATTTGTCAGTGTTCTCTTGGAATTTATCCATGAGCTTTTTAGTGTCTTCTTTGACATTAAAAAATTCTTTTGAATTCTTTGTCTGGGATTTCATCTAATTCACCCTCATTAGAGGCTGTAACTGTGGAATTGGTTTTTAAGAAATTGTATTGCTTCAGTTTTTCATGTTTCTTTTGTTTGTGCAATGAGACGTGCATCTAGAGGTAAGTCATTGACTAGATTATTAAAATACCCCTTACTCTTACAGTGGATGTGTTTGCCATATTCAAGAGGGTCTAGGTTGTAGAAGGGAAAAATTGCTATTTTTTTAGACTTGGGGTCTAGTGCAGTAGTTAAACCCTCAGCCTAGGAGTTTGGGGCACCAGGATCAATGTTCAGTACTACACTGAGGGTAAAATACTGTCTAAGAAAATAATCACTATCAAAGGGAAGGTCCACTGTAAAAATACAAAAAAAAAATGTCAAATATAAAAAGTATTATCCCTTCAACTCCAATCATTTCAAGAAACAAAGGTATACTAATATTCTGTACACTATGGTGTTAGTTACTATGGTGTCTTACTTTAGTTTTCTGTTGCTGATAAAAACACTGACCAAAAATACTTTGGGGAGGAAAGGGTTTATCCTTCAGTTTTTCATGTTTCTTTTGTTTGTGCAATGAGACGTGCATCTAGAGGTAAGTCATTGACTAGATTATTAAAATACCCCTTACTCTTACAGTGGATGTGTTTGCCATATTCAAGAGGGTCTAGGTTGTAGAAGGGAAAAATTGCTATTTTTTTAGACTTGGGGTCTAGTGCAGTAGTTAAACCCTCAGCCTAGGAGTTTGGGTATTTTTGGTCAATGTTCAGTACTACACTGAGGGTAAAATACTGTCTAAGAAAATAATCACTATCAAAGGGAAGGTCCACTGTAAAAATACAAAAAAAAAAAATGTCAAATATAAAAAGTATTATCCCTTCAACTCCAATCATTTCAAGAAACAAAGGTATACTAATATTCTGTACACTATGGTGTTAGTTACTATGGTGTCTTACTTTAGTTTTCTGTTGCTGATAAAAACACTGACCAAAAATACTTTGGGGAGGAAAGGGTTTATCACACATTACATTTCCAAGTGATAGTCCATCATTGAGAGAAGTCAGAGCAGGGACTCAAATCAGTAACCTGAAGGC
This sequence comes from Nannospalax galili, assembly GCF_000622305.1. Classification (NCBI taxonomy): domain Eukaryota; kingdom Metazoa; phylum Chordata; class Mammalia; order Rodentia; family Spalacidae; genus Nannospalax; species Nannospalax galili. The sequence goes on along the minus strand of NW_008349130.1, from coordinate 600,974 downwards.
AGGCGCTGAAACAGAGACCATGGAGGAATGCTGCTTACTGGCTTGCTTCCTCTAGCTTCTGCTTAGCCTGCTTTCTTTTTTTCTTTTGATTTATTTATTTTTATTTTATGTGTATAAGTATTTTGCCTGCATGCGTGTTAAGTGCACCCATGAGTGCAATGACCATGGAAACCAGAAGAGGGCATTGGATCCCTTGGAACTAGGGTTTTGGACAAATGTTAGCCAACATGTGGATGCTGGGAACCTAACCCAGGCACTCTGCAAGAACAGCCAGTTCTCTTAACCACTGAGCCATTTCTCCAGCTCCCAGTCTGAATTTTTATACAACCCAGATCACCTACCCAGGGGTGGGAGTGCCCACAGTGGGATGGGTCCTCCCATATCAATTAGCAATTAGTAACATACTTCACAGACATGGCCACAGGACAATCTGATAGAGGAAATTCCTCAGTTAAGTTTCCCTCTTCCCAGGTGTGTCAAGATGACAATGGAAGCTACCAGTGGAAAGAAAAAGAGAGAGAGTGTATGGCTTCTGATTAGTATTGGGATGATGGAACATAAACAGAGAAGAAAAAAGTAGAGAGAAATGGGGAAAAGTAATGATGAGCAAATGTGACTGCCTTGTCTAGAAATAGAATTAATAAACAAAGAAGTGAAAACATGAAATGAGGTAACCCCCTAAACAGTCTCAGCTCTCAAGAGGCTGATGCATGACTAACTCCAAATCAAGCCAGCCTACATATCCTTTGGGAAAGTCTATCAAAAGGAAAGTGAAAACAAATTAGAAAACAATAGAAAAAAAAGACAAAGGGAATAAAAAGAGAGGAGAAAGAGAAAAACAAATCATGGGAACAGAACAGGACAGAGCTGGCTGCTAAATTGGCATTCAGTATTTAATGGAAGTGGAATGAAAGTGAAGCAATGACAGCTGGGTAGGAATTCAGAGTCTGAACACCTTTTCTTACCTATTAGCTGGTTTCAGCCTCCTCTGTAGACATTCCTTCCCAGTCTTCCAGCTGTCAGTTATATCAAGACAGTCCTTTGGGAGGTTGGGTCACAAATGCTGTTCCTGGGACTGGAGAGATGACTGAGTGGTTAAAAGCACTGGTTGCTCTCAAAGAGGACCTGGGTTCAAATCCCAGAACCCACATGTTGATGAGCAGCCATCTGTAACTCCAGTTCCAGGGGATCTAATGCCCTCTATCCTCTTCTGACCTCCATGGGCATTGCACAACATGGGTGCACTACACTCATACACATAAAATACTAAAAGTAATAAAATCTTTCTTAAGAACCCCAAAAGCAAATACTGGTTCCATTTTCAACTGTCTGATTACAAATGCTAGTAGTTCACAGATGCTGATTATACCTCTGAGCAGTTCTTCAGAGGTGAAGCTGTAAATGCTGTTCTCACTCCTGGGTGGTCCTTTGTAGGACTGGGTCACAGATTATCTTCACAGGTTATGTTTGTGAATACTGGCCTAGCCCCTTAGCAGTTCATCCTGACTGGAACACTGTTTGGAGCCTGAATTCATATTTCCCTGCAGATTCTGGCTTTGATCAGGTTTTTTTTTATTAAGAGATTAGATTTTTAAAAATGATGTATGTGTCTGTGCAGGTGTGTGCAGGTGCCCACACAGGCCACAGAGGTGTTGGATCCCCCTTGACCTGAAGTTACAGGTAGTTGTGAGGAACTAGACATGGGTGCTAGGGACCAAGCTCAGGTCCACTGAAAAAGCAGTATATGCTCCTAACAGCTGAACCATCTTGCCAGCCCCTTGACCAGTTTTTAACTCATTTACTACTGTGCAGTTTTGATGCAAAGTTCTCCCTCTCACTGGGATAGGAGAGCTCCACTAATCTACATCAATCTCTCCATGATGGTCCCTGGACTTTTTCTCTTCCTAATGTTTCCTATTTTATTTTTCTATTAAAATTAGAGATATTCAGTTATCAATCACTTTTCCTCATACCTGTTATCTAACTGCCCCCAAGTTTATTCTTTGGAGAGTTTAGCAGACTGTGTGCATGTGTGTCATCTGCTATCTTTCAGACTCTCAAATGTCATCAGAAGGGGTTACAACAACAGCAAAGATTAATTTTCCTTCCTCAAATGCTCTTTAAAATTGTTATTCTTTATGGCAGCCACTGTAATTGGCATGAGAGAATGGCACTGTAGTTTTGATTTCCATTTCCAAGGTAACCGACAATATTGAAGTACTTTTCTTCTATTTGTTGCCCATTTGTAATTCTTTTGAGAACTGTCTGTACTTTTTGTTTGTTGTTTACATTTTTTAGTTCTTTATATTCTAGATACTATTTCTACTTTAGTAGCTGGCAAACTTTTTCCCTCATTCTGTAATCTGATGTTTTGGTTTGGGAATTTTCTTTTTTGCTGTGCAGAAGCTTTTTAATTTGATGCAACCATATTTTTCAATTTTTGGGATATTGGGAATATCCTTAACTTTTGTTGGAGTCCTTTTAGAAAGTTCTTGTCTATGCCTGTGTAGTGTGCAAACCACATTATGATTATGTCTTTTAAAGAAATAGCCTGGCTCCTAGCATTTATTTTAAGGCCTAGAGCAGACCAAACTGCTGAGAACACATTCCTTTAGAATTCTGGAACTGTGCTTAAGCAGTGTATCCAGCATGAAATGGGAAAGTAGAAGCAGAATTTTCTTATCAGAGAAGAGTTTTGCCTTTTCTGAGCCCTATTGATTTAAAATAGCACACATCCAATCACAAACAGATGTTATCAATTTGATCCCATCTATTGCTTGCAACACAAATGGGATAATTAGCTTATTATTTCCTATGTTCTCCTCTAGTAGTTTCTGAGTTTCAAGTCCTACATTAAGGTCTTCGGTACATTTTGAATTGATTTTGATACAAGGTGAGTGATATTGATCAAGATTTATTCTTCCACATGTAGGGACCCAGTTTTCTGAACACCATTCATTAAAGAGGTGGTCCTTCCTCTGATATAAGTTTTTTGCACATCTGTTAAAACTAGGTGATTGTTGCTGCTTATTTCTGGATCCTTTATTATAGTCAATATTTGTATGTATTTACTTTCATGCTTGTAGCATGCTGTTTTATTACAATAGCTCTGTAGTGTAATTTAAGTCAAATATTGTGAAATCTTCAGACTCTCTTTGCTTGTGATTAATTAATGACATTTCTATAATTGTTGTTGCAAACCTAAAGAAGATAAATCCTCTCCTTACAATTAATTTCCTCACTAGCTAATTCCTGTATAAAGAATTTGGTGGGAAAAGGAATCAAATGCACTGAAGTAATACGTCATCATCGTTTTTAGAGAGCTTTAGGCATTATAATTTATTGACTCTATCTGATAACTCTATTTTTAGACTGTGAACAGTGGATGGACGTGTGTTATGTAAATATATATAAATATATAAACATTGGTAGTAGACTGGAAGCTGTGGTTTAAAAATGAAGTCCAGTATAACTCAAAAACAAATCTTTCAAAAACAAGTTATAGACCCTGTAATTGATGCCAATTTTGTATTCTAGTTTTCTGCCACATTTTCATACCTATTCAAATATTCTATCCAAAACATTGATGTGTTCTTGATTGTTCTAAGGATAGGATGTTTTTGTTGTTTGAGCTTCAGAAAGGCATGAGGAACTGGCTCTTCAGTCAGTGTCCACACCACCATTTTGTGACACTGAAATGACTGATTGCCTAAAGCTGATGATTGCCACAGGGAGGGGAAGAACTGTAAGGAAGACTGCCTTAACTTAATACAGTTTTGAGATGTTGAAGGGGCTATCTAAAGGGGAAGGGACAGTTGGATGAACACTCCTGAGCCTTACTGTGCAGGCTTATCTTTTGCTAAACCCTTTACCATCACGGCCCCAGGGACAAGCATCAGGGGCTTGTGGACCAGCTGTGCTTCTGAGGAGGGCGTCCTCTCATTGCTGTCAACTCTGGAAGACTGGAGCTTCATTTCTTAAGGGACTCCCCAGGTTTCCTCCCAGAAGTCTGCTGTCTCTTGGCTGTTGTAGCGCTGTGTTCAGCCTTGCTTAGATTTTTTAACCTCGGCTCCCAGAGTTACTGCCCCCAAATTACAATATAGTACTCTTAACCTCACTTTACTGAGAAGAGAAAACTGAAACTCAGAAAGATTAAATAACTCGGCTAAGGTTAAAACACAGGTCATCCCGAATATGACATAGAAACCAATTCTTTTGATCATATCTCAGGCTTCACTCCCTGCGACACCTTGAAGCTGATTCAATCCTGCCTTTCTTCGAGTTCTCTAGCAGGACTGCACTGTCAGTCAGTGTTCAGGGACGAGAATGCCATTTGTTCTTATGTGGAGGACTGTCTTCTACTTCAGTAATCAAAGGTGTCCTTTGTATAGTGCATCTCAGTGTTATATGTACCCTGAGCAGTTTTCCCGTTTTATCTGGCTAAATAATTGGCTCCTGGCTCATCTTTCACCTCTATTTGTTCTCATCATGGTATTTTATATTTCTTTTCAAAAACATAAGAAAACTATGCTGTGCCTTTTCTAGCCCCACCCTAACACACAGCAGATCTCATTGGTAGCCCCATTTATCCCAGTGCACCCTGCACACCATCAAACTCCTGTCGTTTGCTTGTTTGTTTTCATTTCTTTAATTTTGCGTGTGTGAGCAGCTTGCAAGTGTCACAGCTCACCGGTGGAGGTCAGAGGACAACCAGTGAGCATCAGTTCTCTCCTTCCACAATGTGGGTCCCAGGGATTGAATTCAGGTTGTCAGGATAAACAGTGGGTGTCTTTACCCACTGAGTCCTCTCTTCAGTGCCAAGCTTCTCGTTTTAAACACACATGTTATTGCTTTGCAGTGCTTCTGAGGAGTCTAAGATCATGAGTGGTAAAGGATTAACAGAGGGGCTGGTGAGATGGCTCAGAAGGTAAAGGTACTTGCTGCCAAGCCTGATGATCTGAGTTTGATCCCCCAGACCCATATGGTAGAAGTGAATCAACTCCAGCAAACTGTCCCCTGCCTACTGCGTGCACATGCACACAGACGCACAGACACACAGACACACAAACATTCACAGACACACATACACACCTACACAAAAAATAAACAAAATATTAAAAGTTTTCACAAAGAAGTAAAGATATAAAGTTATTTCCCAACTCAGTTCTGGCAATGTGACCAAAGCTGTGGTGATTGTGAACATGGTAAGACTCCTTCTTCAGGTGTTAGCATCCCTGCCCTGGAATATGGCTGACGGTTGAGCTGTAGAAAAAATATTCCAGATGAAGCAATGGGAAATTGAACAACTCAGCATTGCTTTTAGGATCTTTCCCAAGATAAGATTTGGCCATAAGAATACGAGTTCTAAACAGCCAGCTTATCCTGCTGCATCCTTCCCAGAGTGCCGTAACATATCTTGAAGAGCCCCCAATGGAGAGCTGTGTCTACTTGTATCCCTAATGCATATAGTCTGGGACTGAAACCCCCAAACCATTATGAATAAAGAAAATGATAGGTTTGGACATGAAGACTGAGCCTCACTCTGTGAAATAGAGGTACTGAGGGGTGATCTGGGCAGAGGCATTAGGAATCTTGAGATATATCTTCCTAGTATATTAAAGTGCAGGATTAGGAGGAGACAAGTTGTAGGGTAACAATGTCCCCTGAAAGGAAGCCTGTAGACCCTGGGAATTGGGCTAGGAGTTGAGAAAGCTTTGCATTTGAATACTACTTTGTGCACATACATTATGCCAAAATACAAAACGGTAGAAACTTTTTGTGCCCCCATGAGAAGAAAATAAATTAATAAAGGAGATTCTGGAAAAAGTACCATAAAACAAGAAAAAGGGAAATTTTACCTTGAAGAGACAGAAGAGTCTCAGTAATAGGTTTATATTAGAATAGAAAGCAACTCTGATGTGAACTGCCATGTAGGATGAAAGAGATGATTTTTATGAAATAGATGAAACATAAGAGGGAGACAATAGGAATAAATTAAAATGTAGATTGATGAGGAAGAAACTCTAAGGAACTTAAAATAAGTAACAGTGGAATAATAACAGGTAGAACTGGGATTGTGAAAATTATATTACATTACATTACATTTATCATTTTCTTGGAGGATGAATTTGAGAGGATCTCCCAGAGGGAGAGAATAAGACAAACAAATTAATGGGAGAGAAGGTAAATTGCATAAGAAGAATAGACTGGAGGTGACTTTCTTTATTACCAAGGCAATCAATAATAGATATGCATATATTTTTTATACAATTACATATTTCCTACATCAATAAATAACTGAAAAAGCAAGTAGAGGATATTTTAATGTTCAAGAAAAATAATAAAAATAATCATTCTCAAAAGATCTTGGCAAATTTGTTTTGAAGTGTCAAGAATATTCCTACAAACTATTAGCAAGTTCTTTTGAAAAGGCATAAATGTAGGACTGACCCCTGATGTCTCCCCTGTGGTACTATCAATAGATAATGAAATAATTCCTGTGGTGTTTCTGAAAAATGCCATTGAGTAGTTATAAGGAACAAGTACTGATCAGCACTTTGCAAGCACGTTTTATTTCATCCTTGTGACTATGAGTGCCTTCTAAAGGCAGACAACTGCCTAATTGAAGCACACAGCTCAGGTGGCATAGTTGTTTAAGCATGCAGGTGAGGGTGTGTGCAGAATGATCTTGGTGTTGTCCTTGCTTGCCCCCTCCCTCCATCCTCTGCCTCATCAAATCCTTTGACTCCATCTTCAAAATGCACTTGAGTTCATACTCTGTTTACCACCTCCACTGCCACCAGTCTGAGTCAACTGCCCTTTCTTTGATTGTTTATTGAAAGGGTCTTTGACTAATTTGAACTTAATGTTCCTTTCAGATTGATTATACTTTTAGACAAGATTGCTCAGAATTTTCTAGAATTCTTACTGTTCTTAGAATTCTTTTTCTTTCTTACTGTTAATATTTGAATGAGAAATGGAGAACACCTGATCTCCAGTTGGTGGCACTGTTTGGGAACATTATGGAACCTTTAGGGGGTGGGACCTTGCTGGAGGAAGTGTGTCACAGGGTGTGGGCCTTGAGGGCTAATAATCTCCCCCTGCTTCCTATTCTCCCTTTCTGGTCCAGTGTACAGATGACATATGATCATTCTGCTTCTTGAGTGCCAGACCAGCCTCCAGCTCCTGCTGCTGGGGCTTCCCCACCATGGTGGGCTGTACTGGCTCTGGAACTGTAAGACAAGATAAACCCTTTCTTCCCTAAGCAACAGAAAAGAAACTAGAACACTTGATTTAGAAAAGTTTCAATTTTTGTGCTTCTGAGACATAAATCTTTTAAGAAACTTCCTACTAATTTTACAACCCAGAGTTCTTTCTGAGGCTCCTGGGATCCATCCTTTTGAACTGTCATCATCAAGGAAGACAGTGACCTTGTCTTCAGCTTCTGTGAGTACAAGGGGAGCCTAACTTTTCCACAGGGTTAAACCAACCCCTGTCATGCCATTAAGGGAACGCTTACTTTTCCACAGGGTTAATCTAATTAGCAAGAACAGATGTCCTACAGCTCTGCCTCCCCATAGTTCTTAAAACCCTTGCCTTGAGCTCACCCTGAGTTCCGATCTTCCTCACTTAAGGCAGTGGTCTTTTTTTGTGATAACACTTGGAAAGTTGTTGACATGTAATATACAGAACTTTATGTGCTTGGAGCTAAGTGTACACTTGGCAAAGTCATGTCCATGGTACAGAGTCTCCATCACCTGGAAAAATTAATTTTAGCTCTTTTGTTGTCATCATTGGGACTTCCTTTTCATCATTAGATCTAATATTTTAGCAACATTTTGAGTGTACCACACAGTGTTTTTTTTTATCTTTTTGAGGCAGGGTCTCCCTGTACCTTTAGCTGGCTTTGAACTCATACTGTATAGACCAGACTGGCCTTGAACTCACAAAGATCCACCTGCCTCTGCCTCCCGAGGGCTGGGACGAAAGGTGTGCACCACCACACTTGGCTTAACTGCACAGAGTTTTTAATTAAAGGCACTCTGTTGTGCAATACCTTCCCAGGACTTATTCCCCAGAACTGCAACTTTGCACCCTTTTATCAGCATCTCCCAATGTTTCTGTTTCTTCATCCTCTGGCCACAATTCTAGGCTCTGCTTCTGGATACAATTAAATTCATGTAGTATTTGTCTTTCTTTGTGTAGCTTATATCATTTAGAATAATGCTTGTCTGGTCATACCATGTCGTCTAAGCTGGCAGGGGTTGTTCTCTTTTTGAGATTGAATATTTCATTGTATGCGTATATCACATTTTCTTTACGTGTTCATCTCTGAGTGGTTGTTTCCATATCTTGGCTATTGAGAATAGTGCTTCATTTTGTGTGGGGACATGATACCACTTTCAGATCCGATTTTCATTCTTTTGAGTATGTATATCAAAGTGAGATTGCTAGATCAAGTGGTGCTTCTGTTTTTGATTTTCGGAGGGACTTCTATATTGATTTCATAATAGCTGCACGAATCTGCATTTCCCTCAACAGTGTGCCCTCTCACCAGTCTCAATAACACCTGTCCTTTGTTTTATGGAGTTTAGCCATTCTCACAGGTATGAGTGATGTCTCCTTTCAGTTTTGAATTACATTTTCTTGATTAATGAGACTGAGCACTGCCTGTCCACAGGCACATCTTAGATATGACACCAAAAACACTGACAAAATCAAAACAAACAAATGAGGTCAGTTTGTTTCCAACAAACTGGAAATCTTCTCTACAACAAATGAAAAATATTAACAACATGAAAAGGCGCTGTGTAGTTTGGGAGTATTTGCAGACCCTATATCTTGCACAGGATTGAGATCTAAAACATATAAAGCACTCAAACAAGTCAATAACAAAACCCAAACACCCTATTGAACAATAGGCACAGGACTTAGGAAGTCACTTCTTGAACAAATGCTCCCTACAGTAGGACTGAACAAGGCCAGCATTGTTTAATTTGTCTGGTCAGGTTTGATTGTGACAATTCCTGTCAGGCCCCTCCGCTTCTGCCTACTTTGCTTCACCGAATGCTCTTCAGCTTCCAGGACGATAAGATCTCATCATTCCTATAACCAAAGCTATCAGTGGATTCCCATATTTTTCTTTATTTTCAGAAACTCCAGAGTCCCCTAGAAAAAGAATCACGGGTTTTCCCTCCTTTGTGTTTTCATCTTTCTTCTTCATGGTCCATGATGCCCCCTGAGGTCAGTACCATGAAGTCAAACTGACCGGCTGGGAGCAGATGAGTCTGCCGTTTTTCTAGGTCTTTGGCTGTACATCTAATCTGAGGCTGATTATACCACCTTTGCTTAACTTGCCTGTTAGGGTCATGATTTTCCCAGCACTGTGATCATCTGTGATTTCAAATCTGTCAGCGTAAGCATGCTTCATCAACACAGTCAGGAACCTGAGTATGACTTCAGAGCAAGGCATGATAAGCACCTGGCGTTTGCGCTTCTCAGCATCATTGATGCTGCTGAGAGGATGGGCCAGGATGTTCATGAGCACCATGATGGCATTGCCAGAAGATGGAAAGAGCAGCTCCCGGTTTTAATGACAGAAAAACAAAGTTCTAAGAAAAGTTTTGAGGCGGTACCATAATGTTTCCCTTTGGTACCTTTCTGACTCTGTCCTACACCTCTCAACTCACATTCACTGTATGTCAGCCACTTGGGCCTCTTATTTCTTGAACACAGACATTTTCCTTCTCAAGGTCTTTACTTCTTTGCCTAGAGACTTTTAAACTAACTTCTGTGTCTTCAAGTTTTGGTACAATTATACTTCTCCAGTGAGGCTTACTCTGACCAATTTATTTAATGTGCGTGTTTGCTTAAAATATGTTCCCCAAAGATGTATACTTACTGGCCAACAGAACCTGTGAATATGCTATCTTAGATGGGGGAGCAACCAACAGAGACCCACCCTTGTCTGAGAGTCTATTGGCAGTTAATGGCTGCTGAGGAATGGTTGTCATTTTCTTCCATGATTTAACCACTGATAAGTTGTCCATGCTCCAGTAAATAACCCCCCACCATGTTCACACAGGGAACTCCAATTATACTCAGTCAGCCACACACTAAAAGAAAGTAGGTGGGGCGTGGACGGTTGCTGGGAAGAGTAAGTTTTCAGTAGGGAAAGGAGGAGAATGAGAGAAATGACTAAATTTCATTATAAATATGCATGGAACTGCCAAAAATAAAAATAATGAATAGAAGGTCAGGGTGAGAGAAGATATGATAATGAAGACAGAGATAGGGATGTAGCCATGACTCAAGGAATGCTGGTGGCTCTAGAAGCTAGAAACGGAGACAGATGCATTCCTTGATTCTCCAGAAAGAGCACAGCCCTGTATAGGCCTTGATTTTAAGAACTGTTTGGACTTCTCACCTCCAAGCTCTAATACAATATATTTGTGCTATTTTTAGCCCTAAGCATGTGGTGACTTATGGCAACAGTGATAAGAAAATAGCACAAAGTGCAACTTCAAACTCTCCAACTTATTTTGTTCTTTCAATTATTTCACTTTTTTATTCTTTTACTCAAAGTATTGGATCTTCTTTTTTTATTTCTCTTCTCTCCCAAGAATATAAGTGTCTCAGGTTTAGAGATCATTTTTTGTTTCATTCACTTAATCACGTAAAATATCGTATGAACAAATGGCAAGCACTTATAAATATTTGCTAAATTGATTAAGAAAAATCTATCTTAGATATCCACACAACAAATTTCTTTTGATCTCTACTGCATATTTTTTGCCTTAGGCACACTGAAGTTGATTATGACTAAGCAAATAATTCAGGTGGGAAATTTCTAGAAGTCACTCTATTGACTCTGCTTTTTTGTCAAAATTGTAACTTCATAGAACAACATCTACAGTACTGGAACTTTGGTAAGATTTTATGCATCTTCAACAATGAAAACAAAAATGCCAAGTTAACTGATCTATTTTCTTAATCGAAAGATTTATAAGCCATCTGAAGATCTTGTTTTCAAGTTCAGTATATAACCACATTTATTGTATTTTATATGTTCTAATAGTCTAATATAGGGATCATCAAACTTCTTCTATAAAGGGCAAACATTTTCACCCCTTTAGACTTTATATTTCTTCTTACAACCACTAAACTCTCACTGTGGCACAAAATCAGCCACGGATGAAGCACAAAAGAGTATGTGGGGCTGGAGAGATGGCTCAGAGGCTAAGAGGATCTGGGTTTGGTTCCCAGAACCCACGTGGTGGTTAACCACTCCAGTTCTAGTGGATCCTATGCCCCCTTCTGGTCTCCATGGGCACTGCACACATAGGTACACTTTGATGTAGACAAAACACTCATACACATAAGATTTTTTTTTTTTGAAAGAGAGTGGTGTGTTCATTCCACTGAGGCTTTATTCATAAAACCAAACAGTGGCCTTAGTTTTTCCTTGAATATTCTAGAGTTTCAGGAATACATTCTTGGTACTAATTATCAACCAATGTCTCAGTCCCTCACAGGGTGGGGAAAATGTTGCTCAGAATTCTCTAGGGAAGCATAACCAGTAGGAAATATATATATGATATCTAAATATTCCATATGTACAGATGTGTATGAATATATGCATGCATACATATATAGTCAGCATATATACACAATTGATATTTTTTATTCAAGGCTCCAGGAATATTATATCAGTGAGTAATGAATGAATACTTATAGGGAAAATACAAGGTAGTATTCTCTAAGCCTCTGGTCACAACAGTTTTTGTTAACCAATCAATGCATATCCTTGTTTAATGCATGTTTCTGCTTCAAGGCACCTTATATTTATATAGTGTTGATTCATTAATGTTCAACTCAGAACTAGCAGCATTACAACTCATCCCTGAATAAAAGTAAAATCCTACCTTGATTTTTACAGGCTTCCCATGCCTGGAAACATTAGTCTTGATTAGTACACACATGAAGCTGGGAGGGAAAAGTGGTCAGGGGATAGGAGAGGAATTTGAGAGGAGTTGGAATGGGAGGTGGATTGTATCCAAACACATAATAAGCAGGTACAAATATTGAATAAGATATTTTAAAGAAGAATTTAGAATAGTGTCAGACACAGAACAAATATTGTAAAAGTGTTTGTTTAATCATTTTTTTATGTATTGGTTATTCATTGGGATAAAATATCTGGCAGAAGCAACCTGAAGAACAGATATGAATATTCCCTACCTCTGTTTGTTACTCTCTTAATTTAAACATTGTTATTTTCATTTTAAAGTCATCACACTTAGAGTTATCCACATGCTTTCTTGGTCATTTTTCCTCTGGGATTGTTTTGCTTCTTGAATTTGATTGAGATACAGGTATTTTTAAATTGCATGCATTTTAATGTCTACATCTTTGTGAAGTCATAGGTATGTATACACCTGTGATGGTATCACAATGAAGGTACCAAGCACAGCCAACACACTAAACATTTTCTTGTGCTCTTCTATGTTTTGTTTCGTGGGTACACTGAGATGGGAATCTTTCCTCTCAACATATTTTAAAGTGCACCATTTCATATTGTTAATTCCAGGCCCGATGTGGAATATCAGAGCTCTAGAATCTATTCACCTTGCAAAACTTCATCGATATTGAGCAACTTTGTGTCTACTAAAGAATAACTCCCATTTCCCCTTATGTGGCTGCTTGGCCATCACCATTCTATTTTCTGCTTCTATAAGTTTGTCTGTTTTAGATTCCATAGATAAGCAGATTCATGAAGCATGCCGTTCTAGATCTAATTTATTTCTCTGACCAGTGTCCTATTGTTCATATAAGTTATTGAAAATGGTCAGAGTCCCCTTTCTTTAAAGCTGGATGATACTCTATTGCATGTATGTGCCACACATGTTCTTTATCTCCTCATCTGTTCACAGGCTTTTAGGTTAGGTTGCTTCCTCATCTTGGCTATTGGTGAGCAATGTTGCAGAATTACATGTTGCTGCAGATTACTTCTTCAAGAGATTAATTGCACTTCCTTTAGCTATATACAGAGAAGCTGAATTGCTGAATGGAACGGTGCTATTATTTTTTAACTTTTTAAGAAACTCCATACTGTTTTCCGTAATGGTCACACCATGGCAAATACAGCCACACCATTCACAGTAGGATTCCAATTTCTCCAGATCCTTGTCCACATTTGTCCTTTGTGATTTTGTGATCCTCATCCTAACAGACACAAAGTGAGATCCTGTTGTGGTTTGGGTTTGTGTTTCTCCAGTTAATGATTCTGAATGCCTTTTCATATACCTGATAGTCACACGAATGGCTTCTTTGGGAAAATGAGACAGTTTGATCTCTTACTGAAGCACATCGTTTGATATTTTTCAGATATATTTAGGAATAGTCTATTGATATTATTTTCCATATTGTATTGTGTAAATTGTCATTTTAGGGGCCAGCCAGATGGCTCATTGAGTAAAAGGGCTTGCTATGCAAGCCTGATGACCTGAGATTGACCCCTGGGACCCACATAAAAGAGCTGGATGCAGTGGTATGAGGCTGTTATCTTAGCACTCTGATGCCAAGATGGGGCGTGGGGACCAAGGAATCAAATTGCCTGCAAGCTCTTATATGAAGCATAGCAGCAGAAACAGCAAGAGATACCCTTTTAAAAGTGCTTTTGGTTATTTTTTTTTTTTGAGACAGGGTCTCCCTATAGCCCCAGCTGGTCTGGAGCTCACTATGTAGACCAGGCTGACCTCCATCTCACAGAGATCTCCCTGCCTCTGCCTCCTGAGTGCTGGTATTAAAGGTGTGTGCCACCATCCCGCCTTTAAATTTTTAGAAATTTAGTGTGTGTGTGTGTGTGTGTGTGTGTGTGTGCGTGTGCACAGAAGACAACTTTTAGAGTCAGTTCTCTCCTTCCACTATGTGCATTCTGGGGATTGAGCTCAGGTCATCAGGTTTGGTGGCAAGTGTCCTTACCCACTGACCCATCTCACTGGCCTCCAAATAAATAAATCTTTTTAAATGGTCATTTAAAAATGTCATTGCTCTCTAATAAAATTTGTCAGTTATATAACACCTGAATGGCATTTTTTGTCTCCTCTGTTTGAAGTCATCATCATATCACCTGAGTTTTGCTTTTTCTGTGACCCTCAGTCCTCTGGTTGCTGTTAGGAGCTTTCTCTGTCTCTTTTCTTTTCCTTGATATTTTGTTTTTTTAACTGGTCAGAGTCACTATACTGCATTGGAAGTGTCTAAATATTTACTTATTCTTTATTTCATTATGGAGATATTTTCAAGCACACACAGTATAAGGGATGCTTCTAATGAGCACATCTCCGCCCGCAGTTCTCAGCCCCCAGTCCTCTTGTTTAACCACCAGCCTTTAGCCCTTACGGTTGTGTCTTTCTTGGTAATTCATACAGTTTGGGAATCTGGGGTACTTTCTTAGTCTGTGCACTCTTTATTTTCTCTGTCCTGGAAGAATCTTAGTTGTTATCTCTTTAAATAGTTTTTCTTTGACTTTTCTTATTTTTCCTTTCTGAGATAGGTCCTGGGGACAATTACCCTTAAACTCTCAGTTCTGTCTCCTTGTCTTTTCTCAATGGACTCTTCTCTCTTCAGTTGTGCCTGACGAACAGTTTGTCTAATCCCGAGTCTCTTTTCAACCACTGTTTTAGTCTAGTACATTTCTCTTCCACTTCTTCCCCTGCCCCATTCTCCTCTTCCTTCTCGTCCTTATTCTTATTTAGCAGTGCCTGGAATTGAAACCAGGGCTTCATGCATACCAGGCAAGTGATCTCCTGAGGTAGAACTTCAGCTCCTGTTTTTTCACTTTTGAAGCAGGCAAAGTGACTGTTAAAAGACTTTGATCCTTTACAAAACAGTTTTGAGGAGCACAAATTGTGAAGCCACATTCCCTGGACCTGAACTCTGGTATCACAACTGATGTTGCCTCAGTCTAGGCATGTTCTTTAACTTCTCAAAGCCTTGGTTTCCTCATCCACACAACTACTGGAAACTGCTTTATAGTGTTATTCAGGATTAACCGGCTAAATATGTTGAAGAGGAAGTTAGGGGCCCCAGGTGTTGGGCCAGTCCTGAATCAGGATTAGTACATATATAAACCCCCATCAGAGAAGCTCCTTTTTGCATTAAACAGCGATTAATACATAGACCAACAGTCGTTCAACATGCAGAGAATAAGAGAATGTGAGACACTCAGCTCCAAATCACATCACATCACATCAATATCACATCACTTTCCCCCAAGGCTCAAGGATCATTGTGGAAGAAGGGAAGGAAAGAATATAGGAGCCAGAGGGAATGGATGTCTCTAGTATGTGCTGGACAAGACAGTGCATTTATACACATAAACTCACAGCACTTGGGACTTCATGCACAAGACTTGCACAAGATCAATCCAGACAAATTCCTAGCATGGATGGGGGATGGGGTCATGAATCTCCACCCCATCTGAGGAGCTAGTGGGAGGAAGAGTCACTTTTCTTCAGAACATGCTGACCCTGAGAGGATACTCATACTGCAGTAGATAGATGGCCATACACCAGTGTACACACAGGCAGTGCTAACTGGACTTGGTGGGTATTAAATTACAACAAAAAGAGAAAGAGTGCATGAATTTGAGAGGGAAACATTGTGGGAAGATTAAGGAAGAAATGAAGGAGAGAGAAAAAGGTGGTGAATTGAATACAAACACATTCTATCCACATTTGAATATTAAATAAAACATTTAAGAATTTAGGATAGTACCAGACATAAAACAAACATTGTAGAAGTGGTTGTTAAATGAAATTGTTGTGTAACGGTTACTGATTTTGTCATTGGGACAAAATATTTGGCAGAGGCAACTTGGACAAAGTAGAGTTTTTCTCTCAGTTGCATGGTGTGGAAGTTATGGCTGCTGGGCCGCCTTGGTCTAGAATGGCAAGTGCTTGTCAAATGACCCATTGCATCCCAGAAGATTCAGAAGCAGAAACCTGGGCCAGTAGCAAGGTGGCTATCACCCTTTAGCCCTACTGCTATGCCCTTAACCCTGCCAGTGATGCCTTCTGTCAGAAAGGTTCCACAGCCTCCCTAAACAGCACCACCACCTGGAAACCAGCATTCAACATGAGCCTGGAGGAGACATTTGACATGCAAACATACTTTGCTTCCTCTTTACTTTGAACAGATTCTTTTGTACACTAATTTGATCATTTAAATAGCTGAAATATATAATCGTACAATTTTAATTCTGCTGATTTGCATTAATGTCATCTTGTTCTCTTATTTTTGAATCTAACTTTGTGTTTTTCTAATCAATATTGATCTCTATATATGTGCATATGTATATATGCATATATATATATGTATATATATATTTGGTTCTACTGTGATTCTCGGCATACAGTTCCTTGCTTCAGTTTAAGCAAATGTTGTAAATGTCTCTGTTTAGGAACTCCGAGCCAATTTGAGGGCAAAAGTGGTTACGAATTCTCTCCAAACAATATTTTCCAAATTAATGATGCCAAAACAGCATATTTATTTGTGCTTCATCTTTGCTAGCTGGAAATTTCTATTCTAGCCTGCTCCACTGAAAATGCAATTGTAAGGGTTCCAGCTTTCTGAAGGGATTGGAGACCCCTTGTCTTCTAAGACACATACGACGAAGACCTCATTTTTCACTCCTGTTGGGAACAAACAGTAGACCCCAGATTCCAAGTTTCCTATATCTACAAACATCTAGAGGAGCTGTGTGCGCTCCAAAGATAGTTTATCTTTCTGGTTTTTGATCTTTTTTTATGGGTTCAATGAGATGTTTATTTATATATAAACTAATAATCTGGACTGAAAATTGTCACAATTTGAAAATTTTTCCTATTTATGCCACTAAATCATGGAAATTTTGCACTTTTTTGCGTGTGCTTGTGTGTACATATGCTTCTAACTATATTTTTCTTCATAATATTTACAATGTTAGTAGTCTATACATCATTCAATAACTAGGTCAAACATGCCATTTGACTGACTTTTGTAAATTGTGGTAAAACTGTAATTTTATTCTTGACACAAATTAAAGTCACATGGGAAGAGGTAACATCAATGGAGGAATTTCCTCATTGAATTGGCCTGTGGGGCATTTTCTTGATTGTTAATTGATGTAGAAGGGCCCAACCACTGAAGGCCGTATCATCCTTGGGCAGGTGGGCCTGGGCTGTATAAGAGAGGTAGTTGAAATGGAGATCTTCTTTAAAGGGTAAAAACTCATTCAATTTTATGTCTTACAGGGCTTATACTGAGTTCAATATTGTATAACTGTATTAATTCAACTGTGAACCTAAAAACTTACAGCCACTTTTGAAAGAGATGTATCCTTGCTCTGGAGTATGTTACTGAATATGTTAAAGCTGTAATGAAATGCTTCTTCTAATCATGTGGTTATTAAATTCAAAAAAAGTAAAAAAAGAAGAGAGGCAGTTGAGGAAGCTGAGGAGCAAGGGAGTAAGCAGTGCTCACAGTCTCTGTTCAGGTCCTGCCTCCAGGCTCCTGCTTTGAGTCATGCCTTGGCTTCCCTCCATGACAAACTAAAACCTGGAAGTCAGCTAAACCCTTTCATTCCCAAATTGCTTTTGTCAGTGGTTGGTCACAGCAACAGAAGGCAAATTAAAGCACCTTGTAAGTCGGCAGTTTTTGAAAGTGTGGTCCACAGATCTTGGAGACCCCCAAGACCCTTTTAGAGGGCCTGTGAGGTGCTTTTCACTCTACTGACTTATACAATGATGGTGTAATGGCAAAATGTTCCTGAGCCATTTACACAAACTAAGGAGGAGGCCAGTACTGTGTGAGCAAAAAAAAAAAAAAGTGTATTTTCATAAAATACCCATTTCACTTAGGGATGCTGATAGTGAAGCATTAAAAAATTATTACATTTGTAAAACCTGACCTTCCAGTCTATATCTTTTTAATATTCTGTCTGATGAAATGGGAAGCGGCTACAGCATACTTGTGTTGCAAACCAAAGTACTGTGTTATGGTGGCTGTCTAGAGGACAGGATCTCTGTGACTGCACTACAAGAACCAGCTTTATAGAGTTACTGTGCTTTTACACTGCAAAATGACAAATTGTGGGGGTTCAGACCTGGGTATTCAACAGACATTTCCTCAAATTCGAACAAAGTGAGCCTGTCAGTATGGGAAACAATTCTGACAATATTTTTTGCCAAATATAAAATGAGCCTTCATGAAAATTAGAATTTTATAAAATTTGTATCAACCTCCTGACCACTAAAGGAGGTTTTTGATGAGATCACTGGTGATATTGGTAAATATGGTTTTCAAAATATTGGATAAAGAAATGCCAATATTTGAAAGATCTTAGTGGCAACACAGTGAACTAGTTTTTTCTGAATGAAAAATTCATGATATAATTCATAGGCATGCAATATATTCAAACTGTAAAAATAGTCCAGTGAACTTAACATGAAGAGGTCATTGATGTGGTTTCAGATTCCATACAGTAAACACTACTTGTTGAATTTGGGTGTAGTTTCAGAAAAATCCATGTTTATCTCAAAACAATGAAAGTCTCCTTTCTAATGGCATATCTCTGTAAGACTGGATTTTCATCACAGACTTCATACAAAAAATTCAATTTAGGAGCATATGAAATAATAAAACTATCTTCTATTTAGCTAGATATTAAGTTGTTTTCCACATATGGGAAATAATACTACTTTTCACTTTCTCATACTTTATTGAATAAAGTACGTTTTTAAATAAAATGTTTACTTGTATTATAGGATGTATTTTAAATGAAATAATAAATACTTTCGATTTTCTCACTTTTCATCCACATACTAAACTACAGTTTTGATTAATGTAGTTTTGCAATAAGTTTAAAAATCAAGAAATAAGAGCTTGCCTGTTTTCTTCTTTTTCAAGATTGTACTATTTATGTTCCCTTGATATTTCATGACTTTGTGGTAAATTTTCACATTTCTCCAAAAAATATCATGAGATTTTAAAAGGGATTGCATTGACCATGTAGATAACTCTGAGTGATATCACTGTCTCGATAGTGTTTTTATTTGCATGTCTTTAGTTTCTTTCAGCAATGTTTTGTGGGTGTTGGTGTACAAGTGATTTAACTCATTACTTGAGATTCTTCAGAATATTCTGGTGTTTTTGATGTTTTAGTAGAATTAACTACTGCTTGCTAACAGCATCTGTTGAACACAGTCATGGTTCTGGTGATTTGGCTAGAATGTGCCATATGAATTGCATTCTCAATTTATATTAAGGAGGCTGCCCATGCATTGTAATATGAACTATAAAACAGGCTTTTGCAGGGTATTATTAGAAATGTGGAATGTTGTTTTTGTGGTGTGTGTGTGTGTGTGTGTATATATATATATTAGTTTTTGAGTCAGGTCTCTCACTAAACCTAGAGCTCACCATTTGGCTAGTCTGGCTGGCCAGCAAGCCCCTGGGACCTACCTATCTCTACTTCTCTGGTTATATATATATATTTGAGACAAGCGCTCCCTGTAACCCCAGCTGACCTGAAACTCACAATGTAGACCAGGCTGACCGCCATCTTACAGAGATCTACCTGCCTCTGCCTTCCAAGTGCTGGGATTAAAGTTGGGCACTACCATGCCTGGTGGGATGCTGGTTATGTGTTAGATATTCTACTCATCATCTAGAAGTTTCCACTCTAATAGAGCCATGAAGGACAAGTAGATTTGAGGAAGAAGGAAGGATGAACGTCTAGGGAGCTTGTTAAAAGCAAAGGAAAGGGCCTCCCAACAAACAGTGATGTATAAGGAGAACTGCAAATAACTTGAACTTAGGGTGCCCTGAAACTAGACAAGAAGGCAGAAGGGAGAAATCAAATTTCTTGTTAAAATTTAAGTCTTCCAAATCCAAGCCACCCTCACTGACATCCCATCTATTCTCCAGGCTAAGTCTCCACTGCTGGGCACCTATTAATACTATGTACAAATGATTCTCAATACCCTGAAATGTTTTATCTGTCTATATGCATAGTACAGTACCCGGAGGATACCATTGTTCCTTGAAGGACCGTGAATGAGGTGCACATTTTTGAATAAAGAAGTTCCATAGTAACACTAATGATTCAAAAAGGTAATTCTGTTGCTTTTTGTCAGTTAAGGCTAATTTTACTTGGGAGACAGAAAGGGCAGCTGGAAATTTCACAGATAAATAAGATGATGGGGGTTTGGGTCAGCACAGAAGCTCTGAAAACAGAAGAAAATAGCACAGAATGCGTTGTATTTCATGCACAGTGAGAGCACCGATTCCTGGTGCAGCAGGGAAGTGGGGCAGGGCATGGGCCATAGCATCTGTAAGCTCAGATCCCAAGGTAGATCCGCTTTCCCATGTTCACAAGGATTAGGGATTGAATGTGAAACAACCGAGTTTGTTATCTCACAGTTAAAATGTGATCAGGAGTGAAGCAAAGACAGCAAAGTAATAATGTCTGTGTGAAGTAACAAGACAGGTTGGAGAAGAATGTAGAGTTCCTGAACAAAAGTGGCCTCTCTGGAAAGCCTGGCAGTGCATTCCTCATACAGAAAGCTGAACCATCTGTCTTCTGACCTCTCTTGCAAGCGCTCAGGCTCTGATGCCTGGGTCGAGAGCCTTTCCTGCGTCTATCCATCTGCACCTACCATGTAATGTGAAGACTCTTATTTTTTTCTTTGTTGTAACAAGGCAAAATCATTTTAGAAAATAGGTTTTCTCAAGAATTTCAGAGCACAGTATTAATCTTTTGTAGAATAGTGCCAAATAAAGTCATTGCTACTTCATGTTTTTTTTTCCAAAGACGAGAAATGTGCAAAATTATTCAAGGTGACAGCAAGCACCTTCAACTTCTTGTATGCCAGCAATGCAAATTTTTTATGGGGTGACCTTGAATCACAACAGTGAGAAGAAGCAATTGTAATATATTAGGGCTACTGTAAGACGGCCATGGAAAGGGAAAAGGAAAAAGAATCTTTGTAAAATTCTTATAACCTGCCATTAAAAAACCAAAACTACATATGAGAATATTATTCTCTTTTCAGAGCTTCCATCAATGAAATAGAAAATGTCTCTATTCTAGAAAGATTGATCAAGCAAGGTATAAGAGTCTTAAAAATCTAACTTGCAATGTTCTTTTATTTAGATTTTGAAATAAGATCTAATCTTTGCAGTACATGATTAAGAACAATAAAATTAATTTAATTTTGTTATAGTACAACACATCAGTGACTCAAATGTTCAGTCCAGGGTTTCCCAAATGCTCAAGTGTATATAGGTGCATCCATGTAAGATTACTACCACATCCTGAATCATCCAGAATGTTTATTAATACATACTAATCAATGCATTTTTAGAAATCATAAAAAGATTTTTATTTCCTAAAATGGCTAAACTCTTTGATCTTTCGATATTTTCCTTTGCAGACTTATTTCTTACTAATTCTGAAAAAATATGATTTTGTATTTGTTTAAGCTAACTGGCAGGCCAGATTTGCTATGATATAGTTCATTATGTTGTGTGACTCTTTGTTAAGAGTAAAAGCATTATCCTTTCTTATTCAACATCACATAAATTTTTGAAAAAATAGCTAAGGTTGGCCTTCTAGTTTATAAGCAAAAGCTAGTTCATACACTGATTTTTATGTCAGTACTATGTAATTTCTAAGGGCATTTCTGTATTTTCTATACACCATACATTATTCAGTAGTGAAAAGAAAATTCTGACCATAATTTCTCATTATCAGTTCAACATTATTTTATTGTCTAATTCTTTTCACCATATCTAATAAAGAAGGTTCTGTTTATATTTATATAAAATTAGTTATAAAATATGTACTAAAAAGCTAATCTGAATGTACTAAGAATATTTCTTTTTTATATTTTATTTGTTATATTTATTTCATGTGTATGAGAGTATTGACTGCATGTGTGCAAGTGCACCCATGTCATGCAATGCCCGTGGAGGTCAGAAGAAGGCATCAGATCCCCTGGAACTGGAGTTACGGATGGTTGTTAGCCATGTGGGTGCTGGGAATTTAACCTGGTCCTATGCAAGAGCAGTGGGTACTCTTAACCACTGAACAAACTATCTCTCCAGCCCCCTAAGAATATTTATAAAAGACAAACTAATGCTTTCTCTAAGAATTTAAAAAGTAGAATAAAATAAAATAAAGGATTTAAGGACAGAGATAGGTTATTGACCACCTCATATGTGTTAGGCTTTGTACTTGACAGAATGGAAGAATTGAGTCTTAAGAATTCCCGTGTTACAAATGGCTAGCATGAAACTCGGTCAGTATTTTACAAAACCAGAATTCTAGCTGAGGCTGTCTGGCTTCAGCATCCTTGCTTTTACCCTCTTGTCTCCAGGACATCCAGGAACCTGAGAGCCAGTAGCATGGCTAGAGGGAAATGCTGGTACAAAACAAGACCTCAGGGGCAGTAAGAGAAGATCAGGCAGGCTGAGGGGATGTGGGAAAGCAGGCTGTGTTAACGAGAAGCTGTTCAGTGTCACACAACAGAACATTTTTATAAAATATTTTATTTATTATTTTCATTTTATATGTATGAGTGTATTCCCTGCATGTTGTTCAGTGCCCGTGGAGGTCAGAAGAGAGTGTCAGATCCCCAGTTGTTAGCTGCCATGTGGGAACTGAACTCAGGTCCTCTGCAAGAGTAGGCAGTGTTCTTAACAACTGAGCCATCTCTCCAGCCCCCACAAAAAAAGAATCTTAATAAGAGAAGAGGGAAGGATAGCTTATTTAGATTCTAGCCACAAGTTACCATGAAAAACTAGTATGATCCTATAGGAACAGCTTCGAGCCTGAATTCTGAGAAGATGACTGTCATGTCAGAAAAATAGTTTCACTTTTACAGAGTATATATTCACCATACATTTGGAAAATCTTCAAAAGTATGTGAATACGAAAAATTCCCAGAAAAGCATAGTAAACAATTTTAGAATTTTTCCAAAATAGTGGCCATTACCCAATTTGTGTAAGTGCAATTGCTTGTAAACACATCTCTCTGAATATTGATGCGTGGTTAGTATTGTCAGCTTGACAGAATCTAGAATCTCCTATGGGATGGTCCTCTAGGTATGCTAGTTGAGGATTATCTGGATTGTGTTAATTGATTTAGGTAGGGGTATCTTGGATGCAGGTGGGGCTGTTTTCTTGACAGGGATCCTACAGTGTATGAAGGAGAAAGGGAACTGAGCAGCAGTAGCATCATTGCTGGCTTCTGGCTGCAGACGTGATGTCACTGGCACCTTCTAGCTCCTTCTACCTTGTCTTCTCTGCCATGATGAATTGTACCTTGAACTGTGAGCTAAAATAAACCCTTTCTTCCTTAATTTGCTTTCGTCAGAGTGTTTTATGACAACAAAAGGAAAATAAACTAGAAAATTGATATTTGTAACATTAATGTTAATAGCAGCAGCTAATATTTATTGAGTTTTGTTTTGGTTTTGGTCAGTCATTACCCTGAGCAAACTCCACGATTTCCCTCATTTAGTCCTCAGAATATATGGAGAGTATGGTAGTTCTTACCACTGTATAGGCAAATAAATTTCAATTCAGAATATTTAAGAAACTTGTCCAAACACCTTGGCTCTTCAGTTTCCTCCACATCCGTACCCATTCTTCTGTATGTTTGGGGGAGGCTGGCATCACAGCCTGTGACTTACACACTTTTGGGTTCCCCACTCAGAAGAACTTGTATTTCCTCTATTGCTTTACTGTCTCTGTCTTGGGAGTCTTACATTTTTTTGAAGGAGGACCCACATTTTCATTTTGTACTGGGCCCTGAAAATTCTGTACCTTCTTTGGTTGGAGCAGTTCACCCATTTTCTTGCCATCAACAGGGAATGGTGTAGCCAAAGGGATAAAGCCATGGTGAGAGATGAAAGGCCAGGGAGAGTATGCAGTAATCCATTCACAAAAGCTGGAGGTGCCACAGGCCTGCACACACTGTCATGCTGGTATGTTTTCTTGGTTTGGCGTCTCTTGCTCCTTTTGCCACCTCTTCAAGTGGCTCCTGTAGTAAATACATTACTTGGCTAGAATTTTCTGTTTTCCTGTCTCATCCGTTTACCCTTCTCAACAGGTCTTTATTAAAGTTTGCTCAAATTATCTACTTTGCACATGCTATCGGTTTTCTCCAGAGCCCCTCTCTGCTATATACAATTACTTAAAAACAAATATGCACAGTTATAAGGAAAAATAAGCAGGTTGGAGCTGGAAAAATGCTTGATGGAAAGGCAAACGGGACTTCGACTCTTTTCGGTGGATCTTCTGATCTAGTAGCACAGTAGGAATCAGCTCAGAATAGTGAGAGGCAGTAGGGGAACAAATATCAACAGCACTGATATCACATGGGGCGGGGGGGAGCTTTCCATAATTTTTGATCATTTTCATACTGATTGGCAAGGACTTTTTGTTTTAGTGACACTGGGCATCAAATAGCTTTGTGTAAGCACTCTACCACTAAGTTAAACCCCCAGATTTAGGAAACAGATTTTTGAGGAAGTCAGCTTTGTCAATTTTTTGTTTTTGTTTTTTTGGTCTTTTTGAGACAAAGTCTCCCTGTAGCTCCAGGTGCCTGGAACTCACTCTGTAGACCAGGCTGGCCTCGAACTCACAGTGGATCCACCTGCCTCTGCCTCTGGAGTGCTGGGATTAAAGGCGTGCGCCACCACGCTCGGCTTCATCGGCTTTTTATTTTTACTGGGCTGCATAACTTGCCGCCTTCCATCTCTGATCCTGGAAGGACAAAGGCCCGAGAGTTGCTTTCCAGTGACCGCTAACCTTGGAAGTTGTGATGTGTGGAGTGCTGATGGAATCTATGTGTTATACCCTGTATATAAGCTGAAATTCCTACAGCTGTCAGTTCAGTTTCTGAAAATACCTACATAATTAGTTTTCCAAGCAAACTTTGGAGGTTTGGAAAAGAAAGATCTTAGTTCTGGAAATTCTCAGGTATTAAACACGAATATAGAAAAAAGTGCTTATCAAGGAAAAAGGGGAAGTGTCAGCATTCGCTGTGCATGTTGCTTTCAACTTGCATTAAGGTTCTGGCTTCTTATGTTAAGATGTTTAAATTGCCATTGTGTTTCCTCCATTAGAAAGAAGTAAAAGGATATTCCTTAAATTTCAATTTCATTATGCTTAAGTTTCTCAGACGACATTTCCGCACAGGTAGAAAAGCTAACCTCCTAGAATGTTTCCATTGGGCACTAACAACAAATATAAAACAGGAATTCCAATTTTGGAACTGGACATTTATGTTATTATCAGAATGATACTAACATGTTAAGTCATTTGGTGTATATGAGTATTTTTAGTTAGGAGGAGATATGTTATTGAACAGAGTAACTATGAAGATTTTTATCCCAAAGAAAATTGGAAATAATTGCATGTAGAGCCTGGATCATTAATCTTTTGTTTTATTCCTTAAAAAATAAAACACTGTCTTTATTGAAGGAGACACACAAACCTAATGGCAAAGAGGTTTATTAACTCTCTTCTCTGTGAATTCTCATTCTTATGGCTGTTTTACTCAGGCTTATGTTTTTAAACACCATCTATGTACTGGTAACTAACAAATTTCCATCTTCAGCCCAGACTATCCTTCTGAACTCCTGGCTTATACACATGTCCCCTTCAGATATTAAATTTAGTCCCTAGAACTGGGCTCCAGAGCTGGTATGTAAGCATCGGTCATCCTAAGGGCTCTCCTTCCTTCAGACCAAACCCTGGCTCATCCTTCTGTCTTCTCACATTCTGTGTCCAGTTTGTGGGGAATTCCTATTGCGATGAGTTTACTTCAAAATCTAAGTCCCTTTTTCTGTCTCATTTATTTTCTTCCTTGGATGGACCAAGCCACCATCCCTTGGACTCCCAAATTGTGTCAGCAACCTGTCATATGTTTTTACATCTATTCTCTCTGAGTTCCTTTCAATTTCCCCTCTATTGATTTTCACTACAAAAGGAAGAGTAATCAGCAAAAATTTGAGACAGATTATGCCACTTTTCTGCTCAGAGTAAAAGCCAAACAAGTCTCTGACACCGGTGTCATAACAGTGCCTTAATGACAATATCTCTTACTACTTTGCCTGTTGCTGACCAGCTGGACCTGTTCGATCATGCCTGTCCTGCTACCTCCCTTTGTACTCCCAGTCCTTAGCTAGTCTAGAGCATGTCCAACTCCAGAGCACTTGCCATCTTTTTTTATTGTTTAGCAAAGCAATCAGAACTTTTAAGAAAGAAAAGAGAAAAGGAAATTTCTGAGAAGGAATTCCTGAATTGTGGAAGGAGCTCCAAAGGAGGAAGACCTCCTACTTCTTTTAGCAATGGGCATATTTATTGTCTTCATTTCTTATGGTAAGTCTTTTACTATTAAAATGTAAGCCCAAACTTTCTGGGTTTTCTTTATATATCTACACCTAAACTAGTACCTTGGCACAGCAGCCAGTTAATGTTTGTTATGACTACAAGGTGATAGGTAAAAAGCAGCCATATGATGAATAGGGTTGATCAGGAGAAAGCAGAGTTTATTAGCAAAGGAACACACGGGACAGATTCCCTTCAGGACAGGGAAAATATCTGCCCCAGGTTGTGAGCTGAGGTCTTTTAAGGGGGAGGCTTCTGCTTCCTGCAGAAGGTGGGAAGGTGTATTTTTTTCTAAGTTGGGCGGAGGGGGGTGAGTGGGAGAGCGGGACTGTTAAAACCTGTCCTTTTTGGAGATCAAAGGGGAAGCCTGCTGTGTTGGCCAAACAGTGGAGAAAAGTCTGCTTCTCTTGACTTCAAAGACCAAGGCGTTTATCAGCTAGGTTCCCCTTTCTCAGGAGCTTGAGAAGTCCTTGAGACCCTGTTGGTGAGGGGGCAGGGCTATCTGAACCTTAACACAAGGTTTGTGTCCTTTCTACCTTTTAAAATCATTTCTAGAGCTGTGTAGGGTTTTAGCTTTATACTCTGTCTCCTTATAGATTGGTAAAGCAACTAGATTTCAAGTTAAGATGGGTAGTGATACTTGTCTAAAAACAAAAGCTTGAGAATTATTATAAACCATTCAGAGACATTTCTTGGGAGATGCTGTCTCAGTTACTTGTCTCATTGCTGTGATAAAGTACTCTGACAAAATCTACTTAGGAGAGAAAGTTGATTTTGTCTCACAGGTGGAGGGTACAGTCCATCATGCCAGGCAATTCTTGGCAGCAGGAGCCTGAGGCAGCTGGCACAGCTGCAGTCAGGAAGTGATGAATGCTTGTCCTCAGATAGCTTATTCCTTTTTTTAAAAAGTTACATTTATGTGTGTGTAGGTAGAAGCGTGCCAGGGTGCTCCTGTGGAGAATGGAGAATTTTGTATGAGTCGGTTCTCTCCTTTGACCATGTGGGTCTGGTGGCTTCAACTCAGGTCATCAGGCTTGGTGGCAAGGGCCTTGTCCTCTGAGCCATCTCATCAGCCTTTGTTTCTTCTTATGCAGTTTAGGTTCTAAGCCCAGGAAATGGTGTCACTCTCCTTCAAGGTGAGTCTTCCCAACTCTTTTTACCTAATCATCTTTTTACCTAATCAAGATACTCCAGCACAGGCATGCCCAGAGGCTAACCTAATCTAAATAATGCCTCATAGGTATGCCTGGAGGCTTGTCTCCTGGGTGATTCCAGTTACTATCCAGTTGACAATCAAAGCTAGCCATCACAGGGGGTTAAAAATGATTTCCCATTTTCACTATGTTATGTTCATATAGATAAAAGAAAATGAGCTTTAAAGTTAATTAGACTCGGGTAGGTTCTACACACAGCTCTGAAACAAGGTAAGTCACCTTGAATGAGACATTAACCTCTTTGGGCCATGTTTCCTGTGAAAAGATGATAGCATTGCCCCTAGTCAGACCAGTGAGTTAACTTGGGCCAATGCCTTGACCAGAGCATGCCTCAGAGCACAATGGAATCTCCGTCCAGTTCACTTGAATCAGAACATGGCCCACTTGGCTTCTTTTCTTCAAAGTCAAAGAAAAAGCAGTTTTTCCCCCCCGTTTGACATATTTTCAAACACTCTCCCTACAGATAGGTAGTTAAAAAAGAGATAAAGACTTTCAACATGAGGGGGATTCAGCATCAGAAATCGAAACTCCTGGGCTTGTAGTGTAATTCAGTTATTAGAGTTCTTCTTAGCATGTGCAAATCCCTGGGTTCAATATTCAGCACCACAAAAATTGAATACAGTGGTTCACATCTATAATCTCAGCACTCAGGAGGTGAAACAGAAAGAGTAGGAGTTCAAGGCTAGCTACCCTGGGCTGCATAGTGAATTCAAGGTCAGCCTGGATACAAGAGACCCTGTTTAAAATGAGATTGAAATTATTCTTACCTGGGTGGACAGAGTTGAATGAGTGTGAAGATTTATAGGTACTGGTTAGAATAGGCGGTAATCTGAGAATCTAGTGGTCATTGGTGAATTCCCAGCAAACCAAATCTAAGCCTAGGTTTGTGCCTAGTGGGAATTTGATTCATGGAATGATTTTTAGAGTTGCAAATTTAAAACAACAGCTGAAAAATAACTTTTTAAAGTAAATGCAACAGGATTTTTGAAGTCATGTGTAACTAATGCTAATAATTTGGAAATTTAATATTATTACATTATTTATCTATTGGTGAATTCCCAGCAAACCAAATCTAAGCCTAGGTTTGTGCCTAGTGGGAATTTGATTCATGGAATGATTTTTAGAGTTGCAAATTTAAAACAACAGCTGAAAAATAACTTTTTAAAGTAAATGCAACAGGATTTTTGAAGTCATGTGTAACTAATGCTAATAAGTTGGAAATTTAATATTATTACATTATTTATCTATTTAAGAAGATTTATATGTACTGTAAATTGGATCTACATAGTAATTCCAATTCGTCATTTGAACAACATTTCTATAATATTTCTCTTCAACTTCCTTACATAACCCACTGTGCCACCTAGGGATCTTTCCTTTGGTCCATTTTTCCTCACCAGATAAAGAATTACAAGACTAGAAGTTTGCAGTCACTGAGCCCAGCCAAGGTTTATTAAAGGGAAAGTAATACTCCACACAGCACACAGGAAAAAAGACTCCTGGCAAGGGGAAAGAGTCCAGAACTGGAGTACCATCTACCCCTTGGAGAGGCTAAGCTTTTATTTTCTAAGGGAGAGAGGTGGAACAGGACTGGGCTCCCCTTTATCCACCTTGGACTCAACAGGGAAGAATACATGTTATTGTTGTTTCATTCATACGAAAGCAGGAACCTAACTGGATAAAGCAAGGAAGGGAAGTTTGAAATTCTCACTGGAGAGAACTCTCTAGCTTGGGGGAAAACAACCCCTGCCAACTTTGAACATGTATTGGTCTGAATGAGAAGGCCCTCCATAGGCTCCAAGTATATGGACATTTTCTCTCCAGATAGTGATGCCGTTTGGGAAGATTTTAGGAGGTGTGACCATGCTGGAGGATGGGGGATGCTTTGAGTCTTAAGTTTTGCCAGATTTCCAGTCTCTCTGTGCTTCCTGTGCTTGCTTGAAGATGTGATCGCTCACCTTTCTACTCTGGCCATCCCCTTCTGCCATGCTTTCCCTGCCATGATGGACCCTTATCCCCACAATCGCAAGTGCAAATAAACGCTTCCTTTTGTAAGTCCTGTTATCTTATTGCAGCAACAGAAAAGTAACTAATACAGGACAAGAAACTGGAAATAGGCCTTCTTGGGTGAAAGTGAAAGTAATTGGAACTTAGTTGAATCAGGTCCAGGGCCTTCTTCCCTGGCTACCTGCCTAATTTAGAATTAATTATCTCGTATTCTCCTTCAACTCTTTTCCATTTTATTTGTTCTCTCTCTGTGTCACTCTCTCTGTCTCTCTGTCTCTCTCTCTCTGTTTCTCTCTCTGTCTCTGCCTCTCTCTCTCTCTCTCTCTCTCTCTCTTTCTCTCTCTGTTCACATACATATGTACTGATGCCCACAAAGTCAGAATAGTACTGTGATTCACTTGACTTGGGTACTGGGAATCAAACTCAGGTCCTCTAAAAGAACAGCTCCTCTTTTCCATTTTAGAGAAAATTTGCAACAAGTAAGATTAAATGGCTTACCTAGGCTTAATAGACAATCAGCAATAAAATGAGATTAAAATGCAGCCAGCCTATTTTATTTTCCTTCCACATGTATCTCATATGATGAGCTCTTCATATGCCACTGACAAGCATTTTGTAACAGAATGCCTGTATCAGGCTGATTAAGTGGAGGGAATGTGATAGTGTTTGGAGGTATGATAAATTGAAGGTAAATACTTCTCACGTGCTCTGAACAACTAGGGATAGTAGCAAGTGCTTCTATTTTCTGCTGACCTTGCTGGGGAAAGCACTGCTTTATTTGGGAATCTTAGAAATACATTGTTTGACTGTAGCAGAAATGTGAATGACCACCTAACTCATGGGGAAAAGTCCAATGCGCAAAGCTTTATATTCCCTGGAGTTTCTGGCTTGGATGTTTCATGTGAAGGTTAGCAAAGAGTTGGCAAATACCCCTGGCAGCTTAAGTGATAAGATGTCCTTGAGTTCTGTAGCTCTCCAAACTTAGGCTGTTGAATCTTAGTGCTGGATGCTAACCTCAAGTCAGAGTGCAAAGACTGGAGCACAGCAGGAAGGCTGTAATCGATATTCAATGTTTTTGCTCTCCACAATGTAAATTGATTGATACAATAGTGGGTCAAATCACTGTTGATGTTATTGCCAGAGGAGGCTTTTCGTCCAGTTTACTCTGTAAATGATTGTTTTATATTCTTTCATTAAATATAGGTCTGCATTTCACCATGATGGAAAATCCTGTGCTTGAATTCCCTATGAAGTTGTCTCAGGTTGTCTGCTAACCACAGGACTGTGCGCTTGATGCTTTGGGGCTTTAATTGTCACTGTAATTGATTTGGCTTTGACTTGGCATGTAGATTTCTTTGTAATTTGTTGTTGATTAATGAGTGTCCTCTGGTTATCACTGTTCAGCTGGTCAGAGATGGGCCAGTTGGTTTATGCTGGCTCTTAACTTTTCTCAAAGACTTTAAAAAATATTGAGGGGTCTTGGAGAAAGAGTATATTTTCTACGGCTTAGCTGTCTCATAGGAAAATTTAAGACCAAAATTAAGAAAATGCTATTAATTTTATCTTATTTAAAAAACATTTATTATTTTTATTTTATATGTATGAGTACAATTCCTGCATGTAGACAGGTGCACCCAGGTTATGTGATGCCCGCAGAGGTCAGAAGAGGGCATTGGATCCCCTGGAATTGGAGTTAGAGATGGTTGTTAGCCTCCATGTGGGTGCTGGGAATTAAACCTGGGTCCTCTGCAACAGCAGCCAGTGCTCTTAACTGTTGAGCCATCTCTGCAGTCCCTTATATTCTTAAGATACATTCAAAATTTTCTAGCATACAAAATTTCAAACAATATATCTATTTTAGAAAACTAGATGCTTTTTAAGATTTTGCAAAGTTAGGATATTTGAACTATACCAATATTTTCTGAATAAAAGTCCCTCCCCATGACACTATTATTAATAATAAGATTATTAAAAATGTAAGAAATACGAAGTATTGATCAACATGCCAACATAAAAAAGTTCCATAGTTATTATAGGGATTCATTTGAAATGATCTGTATCCTGACATTTTAAACATAAAAATATGAGTTAATCGTATGTTAAATCATTTTTTTCAGATACTGAACATGAACAAGTTCATAGACATAACTTCTGGCCTGCCTCCCTCACTACACACAAAAGCACTTAATGATTACAATCAAAGAAAAAACCCTGAGTGATGTAAGAAGTAGTGAAAATGTACAGCTTTAAAACAGTGGTGGTTCACAGGAAAACCTGAATTATTCACAGTGTCTTTGTGAACAACTTTCTTTTTTTGAGGTGGGGAAAGGTTTATTGTATCTTACATCTCCTAGATCACAGTTCATCTCTGAGCAAAGTCAGGGCATGAACTCAGGGCAGGAGCATGGAGGCAGGAGCTGAAATACAGACCATGGAGGATGCTGCTCACTGGCTTGCTCCTCTGGCCTGTGCTCAGCCCATATACAGCCCAGACCTATCTGCCCAGAGATGGCACCGCAGACAGTGTGCTGGAACTCCTTCCCTTTTTTCTTTCTTTCTTTCTTTCTTTCTTTCTTTCTTTCTTTCTTTCTTTCTTTCTTTCTTTCTTTCTTTCTTTCCTTCCTTTCTTTCTTCTTTCTTCTTTCTTTCTCTTTCTTTTCCTCCCTCCCTCCCTCCCTCCCCCCCTCTTTCTTTTTCAGTGTATATTTTTTATTGAATTTTGGTGGATTTCTTACATTTTAATCATATTTAGACTTCTCCTATCTGCAACCCCCATAACCTGTCCACATGATTTCACGCATTCTGTCTTATGTGTTAAAGCACATTGAATCAAATTTGTGTACCCAGGTGTCCCTCGGTGTGAGTTCATCTACTGGAGCCAGTTTAGCCTGTCTACTATCACTCCCTTAAAGAAGATCTACTCTCACTCACCCAGCAGTGATCAGCTGCCAATAGTTCCTTGGCTAAGGCTTTAAGTGCAGTTAGATAGCTGTTGATTATCCTCAGGATAAAAGTGCCACTACTGCACTGATATAGTTTGCTGTGCTGCTTATTGTTGTGGTTATTAGTCTTTAAAGCTGGGGTTGGACTGTTGATTGATGTTCTTAGCATCTTGCATGGTATCCTTCATAACTATGAGAATTTGTCTTTAGAGAGGAGGCTTCCAGGTCAGTTCCATTGCTCCAAGTCCTGTGTTCGAAATATGGCCTGTCTTCAGCAACAGGGTCTTACCTTCAAGTTCTGGGAGGCAATAAAAGGCTGTGACAATAGTCTGTGTCATTTTGGGAGTCTCTTGGACTATCCTGACCAACAGCTTGAATGGAGGTTTCTCCTGCCTGACACTGTTTTCTTGTTATATATGTGCTATACACATGCACTCATGTTCAGATATACTATGTGTCTTTTTAGTGGGCTTCTGAATTATTACATTTCTCTCTGGTTTTTTACACCACCTAAGCATTATTTATCTCTAGTCTCTCTTTCCCTTTCTAACCCTCCACATGTTCCCTTGTATATCCTTCCCTTCTCCCTTCCCCATTAAATACCTCCATTCTCCCATTGGTAGTGTCTGTCTCCCTCTCTTGGGTTCTTTTTTGTCCCTTTACCCCCATGGTTCCTTTCCATTTTCCTGCCTCCTGTGGTTACATCAGGATATATATTCATATATGAGAATTTAGTGCTAAGATCCAAAAATGAGAGCAAACATACGTTGCTTGTTCTGAGTCTATGTTTCTTCACTTACTATAACAGCTTCTAATTCCATCCATTTACCTGAAAATTTCATGATTTCATCTTTCTTCACCTCTGAGTAGAATTCCATTTTGTAAATGTGCCACATTTTCATTACCCATTCATCAGTTGAAGGACATTTAGATTGTTTCCATCTCTTAGCTATTGTGAAAGGAGTAGCAACAAACATGGTCGTACAAGTGCTTCTGCAGTAGGATGAGTCCTGTGGGCGTATGCCACGGAGTGGTATGACTGGATCATATGGTAGGTTCATTTTTAGCTTTTTTAAGAGTTTGCCACACTGCTTTCCACAGTGGTTGCCTGAGTTTTTAATTCCACCAGCAGTGGATGAGTGTTCCCCTTTTCCCACATTCTTTCCAACATTTGGTATCATTTGTTCTCTTGATCTTAGCCAGTCTGACTAAAGTAAGATGAAATCTTAAAGTGGTTTTGATTTGCATTTCCCTAATTATTGAAGATGTTGAACACTTTTAAGGTGTTTCTTAGCCATTTTCATTTTTTCTTTTGAGAACTCTCTGTTCAGATCCACAGCCCATCTTTTTTTGGGTCATTTGTTTGCCTGATTCCTTGTTTTATAAATTATTTGTTTATTCTGGATATTAAGCCTCTCTCAGATGTGTAGCTGGTGAAGATTTTTTCTCCCATTCTGTGGGTTTCTTCTTCATTTCCTTGGTTGTAAAGGACTTTATTTTAAAAAGGAAACTTAAATCTGGTCTGTTGCTCAGATCCCTCCATGTTGCAGACTGATGAACTCCCCCAGCAAACCCTATTAATACATCTCTCAATTCTTACACAGCAGATGGTGATTAACACAGAAACCCACAGCTGACCAGCACGCAGAGAAAAAGAGACTGCAGAGTGTTCTGAATGGGACATCTATATCAGACTTCTGCCTCCCAAGGCTCAGGGATCATTGTGGAAGAGGGGGTGGAAAGATTGTAAGAGCCAGAGTGAGTAGATGACCACAAAGAAACAGAGTTTTCCAGACAGCTGGGTAGTTGCCCATATGAACTCACAGCAATGGTGATAACAGCACACAAGATTCCTATAAACTCAACCCAAAAAGAATTTCAGCATGGATATGGGGAGGTGGGTGGAAGGCTGCTGGCCTAGCTGAGAATGATTGGCAACTGGTGGCTACTGGGAAGTGGAGAGTCATCTTTCTTTAAGAGTGTGACACTGGATAGGTTGACCAGGCTCTGATGGATGGACAACACCAAAGATTATTTGAGGACACAGGTTTGAGTGGACAGGCCTTTACAGATACACACACACACACACGCACACACACACACACACACACACACTAGATTACACATCCTAGGTAAAGAACAAATAAAACCCTTCCCTTGAGAAACAGGGATTCACTAAATAAAGGAAGCAGGAGGACTTCTAAAGCAGCACTGTGTGTGTGTGTGTGTGTGTGTGTGTGTGTGTGTATGTGTGTACATGAAATCAGGCATAGAGCATTGAATGTGTGCAGATAGGGGAAGAGGTCTAAATATGACCAAAACTTTGTATGAAATTTGAAAAATTCAATAAAAATAAAGGGTTACAAGAACTAGGATTTCTCGAGTGTTTTAAATTACTTGAGAAAAGTTTTAGCTGCTTCATTGGCACTACTAAAGATTACTATCATTAGTGCTTGAGAGAGAGAGCAAACAATCACTGAAAAATAAATTTCTTGTAGTTAAGAAATTTGGTTTAGTGCTGGGGCGGGGTGGCACATGCCTTGAATCCAAGTACTCAGGAGGCAGAGGCAGACAGATCTTTCCGAGATCAAGGCAAGCCAGGTCTACATAGTGAGTTCCAGGCCAGCTAGGAACAAAACAAAAACAAAAAGTGAACAAAACAAAATAACAAAAATCTCTGGTGCAGCGCTGGCTGCAGTGGAACAGGCCTTTTGTGCCAGCTTTTCTGGAAGCTGCCTCAGGAGGATCATGTAAGCCTAAGAATTCTAGACAACCTGGGTGACACAATGAACCCAGCCCCTGTCTCAAAATAAAAGTAAAGAAATACTGCTCTGGTCTAACATAATTGTATTTTGAATATTATACCACTCTATTGAGATTTAAAGTATTTCAAGCTAATATATAATCTAATAATGATTTTAGAGCCCCATGTCTTTAGAGAAACAGATCTTTAATATAAGTCTTTGTGTTATTGTGTTGAATATAATTAATACCTTGCTAATTATTTTTAATTAAATCGTTAAGAGAATAAATTTTAGGTTTAGACATATACATATATTTTTTGAATTCATAAAATATATCACATATTTTTCTACCTATCAATTTCTAGGTATTTTTCTAATAAGAAAGGAAAATAAGTTGTGAGAGGGCTAATACTTTAGCCAAGAATTCTGTCTTTGATTTGAAATATTTTCACATTCAAAAAAGATTGAAAAATACTTTAATTAGATTGTTTAAAATACGGGATATATATTTCAGTAGCTAAATTACTTCACATGGTAGTTATAGTTTTCAGGGAAAGTCAGTAGAATCTTCTAAACTTAGAATTCCTGAAGATCTGTCTAAACAGGGTAACATTTTAACTACCGTGAATATTAATATTTCAGAAGGACAATGTTTCTGGAGATTTTCCTTAAGAAGGCAGGCCTTTCCTACTCTGTGCCTGCCAGAAGATCCAGGCTGCTGTGGGTAACTTCTGGGATTTGAGTCTCTAGGAGGGGAGCTCAGGAAACAAAGGTTGAGCACCGCTGTCTGTGCTGTTGCTGTAGAAATCCTCCTGCTTCCTTTTTTGGGTGACTCCCTGTTTCTCCAAGGAAGGGTTTTATTTGTTCTTTACCTAGAATGTATAATCTAGTTGATTAGCTTCTCCCACACCATTGCATCTGCTAGACTATCATGTGATTCTTCTGCAGTTTTTTCACAGACTCTACGGGTTCTATAACATGAATCTAATCAGAACTAGAGAACTAGTCTTTGTAGTTAGCAGAATACTCTCAGCTGAATGACTTTCTACAGGTAGTTTAAAACATTTGACATTTGTTTCCACATCAAAAGAGTTATCACTGTCTATCCATCAGACAATTTCTATATATTTCTGTATTTCTATGTACCTCCCATTTTTGAATGTCATCTATTATGTACCATCCACCTATAACATATCACCTATATATTCTATCTATCTATCTATCTATCTATCTATCTATCTATCTATCTACCTACCTATCATCTATCAGTCTATCTATCTATCATCTATTATCTATCTGTCATCTATCTATCATCTATTATCTATCTATCTATCATCATCATCTATCTATATCTATCTTCTATCATCTGTCTATCATCTATCATCTATTTTGTGCTGCTTCAAGAACATAGTGAGAATAAAGCACAATTTGGAATTTAATCTACACTAGTTCTAGTAAACTGTGAATGGTAAAGAGATCACAGTGAGTTCACTACATCAGAAATGGAAAAAGAATTCCCATAGAGGTTTCCCAACAGAGGTTGGAGATGGTGGTGGTGACTACCCATGGTGAACACTTCCCAATGGCGGTTCATTTGGCTCAGTATAGAATTGCTGGAATTCATGCTGACTGCAAATGTAGTTATTAAAATATTGATTTATTTCACTTCCTTTTCATATCATCCATTCACTCAAAAAGTATAAGAACTGATTTTCCATTTGGAGGTATAAATTGAACATCAAAAATCCAAACTCCAAAATATTTTGAACACCGGCATGAGAATGATGAAAAGTTCCACATCTTTCTTTATGGGTTGGGTTTCAGACAAAACACAGCCTCATTAAAATATTGTACCTTATTATTTTGAGGCTATGTGTGGAAGGTGCATATGAAACACAAATGAATTCTATGTTCAAATCTCTTCATGGAGACATTTCATTATGTATACACAAAATTCTAGATTAAAAATAAAAATGAAGGGGCTGGAGAGAAGGTTCAGTGGTTAAGAGCACTGGCTGCTCTTCCAGGAGAGCTGGGTTCGAGTCCCAGCACCCACATGACCGCTAACAACCATCTGTAACTCCAGTTCCAGGGGATCTGATGCCCTCTTCTGGCCTCTTTGGACTTTGTACAACATGGATATACTTATATACATGCAGGCAAAATACCCTTACATATAAAATAAAAATAAATAAATTTAGAAAAGAAATACTTCCAGTTCTGGACACTTGAATAAAGGATAACCAACTTGTACTTAGTGGAATCACCTGTTTTTTAAGCCTTTATTAACAATCTGACTTAAATCTGTGTGTTTGATAGCTACAATTATTTCTAAAATTTTCTACCTATAACACACAGTTTCCACATGTATGATAGTTATATCATTTATATAATACACTTTAAACTTGTTCTTTCACTAAAATTTTGTCATTAGTTGTATAACAGTTAAAGTAGACGAAGAGCTATAACTTCCACCCCAGAATTCCAGTTGCTGAATGATGAATGAAAGGTGTGTGTGTGTGTGTGTGTGTGTGTGTGTGTGTGTGTGTGTGTGTTCAGTTTCACAGCTTAATACTACCAAATAGGGGTGGGAGGACACTTCATTCATTCAAGGGTCGAGTTCACTCTTGAAGCATAGTCCTTCATCTGTTATCTTATAATGCCTTGGCGTCCTCATATGATTCTTCTAATAGTGCCTTGGAGGTTGTGGAAGCTTACCTGAGAAAAGTGTGACATTATTTCCACTTGCTTTTGCAAAGATGCAATAGAGAGCTAGGATAACTGCAGTGGAGGTTGGAAATATAATCTAAGAGACATGATTCCTGTAGTGTGTCTAGCTCAAATACTAATAGTTAAGTACAAATTCATTTGTAAAGAATTACCTTGTTCTTTAAAAAGAGCTTCATAATTAATTAGGTTGCTAAATGACTCTAGTCCAATTTAAAATGGAGTTATGTTTAATTTACAGATAAATTTATAGAGAATTTACAGGTTGCTAATACTATCTTTCTTTCCAGGAACATAGTATATCTTTGCATTTATTCAATCATTTTTGAGCCTCTAAAACCCATTTAAGCCTCTTTGGGAGGGTGGGATAAAGGGCAATGGAAGGTTTGGCTCAAGCAGAAGCCTCGTCAAATTCTCTCTCAAGGTCTGGGTTCCTGCTGCATAGAGATAAGCTCACAAATGCTATGTAGTTTCTCAGAATGATAAGACCAGAGAGAACACGTATCATCTGGAAACATCCTTAAGCTAGGAAACACACTTGTTAAATTTAGTTGCTGACATTTTTAGATGGACTTTAGGCCATAAAATCTTTTCCAGCTACTAAAGCAGTCCTACATAAGTTTAGAAAATGTCAAGAAACCCATAGTGAAATTATTTGGTTACTTATACTCTTAAAAAAAATTATTTGGGGTCAGACTCCTTAAAAATAACTTTTAAACATGATGTCAACAGTCGTATTAGTTAATTTTATACTTGTGTTCATCTAAGAGTAGTCTCCCTGTTATTTTATAACATTTTATTTGAAAAATAATGTCAAAAATTAGTTATCAATATTCTTCCTTGTGAATTTTATTGCAAAGATTTTACTCTGTTTTACAGTTTATTTAAAATTAACTTACTTTTTGTCTAATCTGAAAGGTTTGCTTTTTTTTTAATTTAGCGGTTTGTAGATTGTATACTCTCAATGTCTTCACAGAGTTGCAAGGTTCAAATTCATGCTTGAAGATCATTTGGTTCTTACTTAACCCAACATATCCAAACCAAAAAAAGAAAAAGAAAAAGAAAAAGAAAAAGATCTGGTTTTGCCTATCCTATTGAAAAAGTTCTCTGTGAGCTGACACTATGTTACATCTTTCAGAGCTATCCAAATGTTGATTCATTTTATTCAGTCACGGACTACTGAATATTGATTTCATGTGGGTGCTGGAAATCAAACCTGGGTCCTCTGCAAGATCAGCTCTTAACCACTGAGCTATCTCTCCAGCAGTGTATTTTCAGTCTTGATCAGAGCAATTTCTCAATTCATTTTTTTTTTTCCTTTGAGACAGGGTCTCATTGTAGCCACAGTTGGCCTGGCACTTGCTATGTAAACCAGGCTGGCCTGAATCTCACGGAGATCTGCCTGTCTCTGCCTTTCTAGTGCTGGGATTAAAGGCTGCTGGCTCGAATTCTCAATACTCTAATAGAACAAACTTTCCTATTCTGACCACTAAGCCAATGCTGATTCTGAATTCTAGCAGCCAACCTTCTTACTGCCACTCTCCTGAACTGTAGATCAGCCAGTAGAACGCAGTGTTTATTATTACTAGGTAAGTAGCACACATGTAATTCTTGACTATAAGGGAAGAAGTGTTTGTGAGCTCTTGTTCAAGTATCCTTTCCCTCCTTGATATCCACTATCCCACTGGATACAATGATGTCTGTGTAGAATCCTGGGAGGGACTTTCCAGCTCACATGGAATGCTTTGCTAGAATAATTTTTTTTGCTGGCCATGGGGACCTTGCCAACTGGACAGTTTGACAATATGATTTTAAGATACAGTTGTTGGAACAAGGCATATCAGTTTTCTATTTCTCTGAACCTTATGTCCAACCCACAACCTACAGGCTGTGTATAGCCAAGGATAGCTATGAATGTAGCCTAACACAAAATCATAAACTTACGTAAGCATTATGAGAGGGTGTTTTGAGCATATTTTTAAAAACATGGTTGTGTGGTCTCAAGTGTGGACTTGATAGATGGCAGTGTTATATTGCAATGTTAAAAAGTTGGAAACCCCTCAGGAGGGCTGGCCATATTTGTGAATAATTTGAATAGTGTTACCTTGGGACAGTAGTTTTATTTAACATCTGTTCGGTCTCTCTGCAACCTAAAGTTATCATCTGTTGTCCTGAGATAGCTTCTGGTTTGATATTAATTAATTCACATTATTTTTATAGGTGTATTTTGAAATAACTAAAAGTCAGCCATGTAGACAATATGAAATCAATTCCATAGAAACACTGTGAACTTCAAAGGCCACATATGGACACCCACGACCACCGTCCAGATCTGTCCTGTGTACTTTTGCTTGGTGGTTTCAATTTGTATCTTTTCACTCTGATAAAACTATAACAATAAGCACATAATTTTCTTACATCCTGTGAGTTGTTCTAATGGATTATCAAACCTGAGCTAGGTCATATGAACTCTGAAATTTATAGCCAACTGGGCTCTGGAGCTCCTTAAGTTTGTAGGTAGAATCTGAAGACCAATATTTGTCAAGTAAGAGGAAGGGGAAGGATTTCAGCAATTCTTCTTGCAAGAAATATTGTTTTGGAATTCATGTAATAGTTCATCTTAGTCATTTGTGTTTTCCCTACAGATAATTAGAATATGATTATACATTACAATAAATAATGTCTGAAAAAAAACTCCATATTTGTGAGCAACATGAATGACTTGACCTTGGGACACTAGTTAAATTTAAAACCTGTTTAGATTGTTGGTAAAATCTGAAGTTCTGAGGAGCTTTTTAGCTTGATAGTAATTGAATACTCATTTTACATAGGGATATCTTGAAGAAAGGTGGAAAGATGAATTAAATCATTAAAACAGACATTTCGGAGTCTATTAAAATGATTTTTTACTTGAAACTTTTCTAGGTTGCACTGGGCTAAAAGTTACTAAGAGATTAAAAACTTGTAAAGGGTTAAAAGTTCACAAAGTTTGCTTGTGAATACCCTCTGTTGATGTGGAAGAAATAGCTGCTGTGAGACCAGGTGACTGGCCTCCCAGAATGCCTTGGGAGAGACAGTAAATGAGTTCTAAAGAAATTTTAAAGATGCTAAATGAAGGTTTTCCAAAACACCACAACACTGGCCAAATTATAAAGCAGGGAATTAGGAATACAAGATATAATTACGTCCAAGGATTCAAGTGGT
Organism: Nannospalax galili; assembly: GCF_000622305.1. Classification (NCBI taxonomy): domain Eukaryota; kingdom Metazoa; phylum Chordata; class Mammalia; order Rodentia; family Spalacidae; genus Nannospalax; species Nannospalax galili. The sequence continues at coordinate 559,693 of NW_008349130.1, read as the reverse complement.
GATATTCGGGAATACTAATAGCAATCATGAGAACAATTTTGGTTTTTCATAAAAATGTTTGTCTGAGCTTGGCTTACTAATTGTTCCACAGCTTGTACCTACTTTTTTGGTTCTGATAATTCTCTAGAACTGCCACTGAGTCATCTATGCCTTGTGGAAATCTTATGTTGGGGCATAGAAATCTTAAGTTATACTTAAAAGTTAAAAACAAATATTGCACAGGACTTGACAGTTTGTGTTTTGGAAAAAAAAAGTCATTGAGCAAATTAATTATCCAACTATAGCCTTTCAGTCCTACTACAAACTTTATTAGGTGTTTGTGCTTAAAATTGCAAATGAGGGTGTTTGGCTATACAGTTTGGATAGAATCAGTATCTGTCTTACAGGTAACAGAATTTCTAAGCATTATAATTTTTATTACTAGCTCTCTGCCTGTACAGCTTTTGAAATCCTTTAAGGCTTACCATCACTTCCCAAGAATAGCATTGAGAATAATTCAAAGTCATTTAGTAAATTGCTGCTTTTATACCTTCTGTTCACTGGCAGGAGTCGGAGTGTGGTTGAAAGAGTTAATGTAGCTTCGATTGGTGTGCACACAACCCCAGAGTGGCAAGTGTGCAGGGAGAGTGTGGCCATGTGGTGGAGTGCATGTTTGTGGAGTCAGATGGTCGCAGCAGGATTTCAGAAAATGACTTAATGCTTTGGTCATGTGCTTCAGTTCCAGGCTCTCAGGTTATTAGAGTGAGGACAATATCCACAGTGTCTTACACCTTCTGAGTGTTCAATGTAATGTTATCCTTCCAACTGTGAAATGAATTCTGGGCTGTCCTCAAATCCCAGTAAGTAACTAAAGCTGCTCTAATGCAAAGTAGGTAGCGAAGCTGTAATTACTGCACACGCTTTGAAATGTACCAAGCTCATTTACCCAGTGTTTTTAAAATGATACATAGGCTGGCTAAACTGACATTAATTTGGCTCATTGCTGATACCACAGGATTGCACAGACAGGGATGTGCTTCCTGTAATCCTGCCATGTTTCATTTCAGATTTCATAATAGTTTAAAGACTGGGGTGGACTATGACTCTCAAATTCTAATCTTTGGATGGGGTTGTAGGAATATATGGTTAGAACTCAATCTTGGTCACCAGGCACAACTCGCTGGTTATCATCTTGTTAAAGGAATTATCAGAAGATGTTGGCTCAGAGGTGAACCAGGTTGCCCCACACAGCATCTCCCCGTGAAGGAGGTGGGACAATTATTCCATCTGATGCCAGTTCTCAGGAGATGCCATTGATGGTCTTCCATCTGACATGGACTGAGAATTAAGATCATGTCTAGGCATTTTAGATGTATGGACATATTACATAATCAAAACTCATTTAGTTCTTGAAAGAGGTTCTATAATGTAGGGCAGAGACAAAGTAATAAGTTATCTGAAGTTACGTACCAGGTGCACTAAGATTCAAACTCATGCAATCTGACAATAGTTTCTTTATGCCAAATTACCATTTCATGATGATTTTAAAATATTGACATAGTTGGCCCCTATTTCCTAAATATATTTATGTTTATTTTAGGAATAATACTTAAGAAATTTCCAGAGTTTGCCTTGACAAACATACTTAACTCAGAAAAATGATTTCGATCTGGCATTTAAAGGAAAGAACACCTGGTGCTAAGCGTGACTTTGGCAGACCTCAGAAATGCCATCAGGTTAAAAATATACTTTATCAGATCACAGCTGTTAGAGATGAGTTTTCTTTGTAGACGTCTGCTGTGTAGCCCTTGTTCTCTGAAAGCATGAGTTTAAGAAGCTACTTGCAATTTCTGAAATAATAGACTTCTTTTTTTTTTTTTTTTTTTAACCACCACACCCCACACCAGGCTCATACCCTTTCTTTTGAGTGCCACAAAATTGTCTTCTTAAACTTGTTCATTTTCATCTTTTTACTCGGTCCCCAATTTCTACACCCAAGCATATCATTAGTTAGGACCAGGCTTTCTGACCTTTCCTCCTTTGCCCAAACACAAGAGCTGGTATTCATAGCCAATTCATCTTTGGAATGAGCTGCCATTCTCTCAACTTACACAAGGACATGTACTTGAACCACAAAATGGCTGTAAGGCACTTGGAGTCTCAGGCTCTCTCCCATAAACTACTCTGTTCTCTCTGCCAAGCCTGCTTAGTCTTGTCATCGAAGTCTCAGTGGCTTTTGACATGGGGGAAAGCACATACTACCCTAGATATTTGTGCTTCATATCAGACCAAACCAGTGATAAATGCAAAGACCCTGGGGGATGGGAAGGATGCCCCTCATGGTCATGCAGATACTACTGGCTTCCACACAAAATACCTGGGGACACTGGGACAGTACAAAATGAAAAACATGGGAAAACATACTAGGAGATAAGTTGGGTAGGCTAACTTTGGCCCCAGTTGCGATACCCCAGGTGAATGGTGGAACTATACCCTAGGCACCTGGACCACCATTAAAACGACAGCTCTCAAAGCCATTTCAGAATAAAAAATAAAAAAAAAATCAGAATTCCTGATCCCAAAAGGCCATAGAGACCCTTGACCAAGCAAGGGGCCAGAAAATAAAAGAACACCAACATTTTAACGCCTCTTGCAGTTTCTCTTGGGACTACATCCTCTCTCTCCCTGATACTCCTAAAGGGCTTCTCTAACCTCAATGCATCTACCTGTTTCCTCTGTACTCCTTTGCAAGGCTCACTCCTTATTCCTCTCCCAGTTTATATTGTCACAAGTCAAACCAATACCCAGTGCTCCCTGAACCCAGTAGTACAACAGCCTCTGCCTCCTCCACCTCCTTTTCTTAATAAATCAGAGTGCTAGGTCTCCCAAGTATCTAACTGCCCCAACTCCTCCATCCCTCCATCTGCAATGTTACTGTCTGGGGAAATACTAGTCTAGCCCCAGGGCTGCTTTTTCTCTGCTCCTCCAAAATATATACCTATATCTCCCCACAAGTCAGAGAGACCTGCACCCCAGTTGTCCTATACCCAGAATAACTCTATATACCTCAGGAGAAGTGCATGACTTCTCTCCACAGAAATAGGAAGAGGTAGGAGAAAGAGGTCAGCTCTTCTAGCTGTCCTGGTAGGAATCAGCCTGCTATCTGTAGCCACCACAGGATTCACAGCAGGGATTCTGGGACATACCTTTCTCTCAGCCCAACACCTCTCTCAGGAGATACAGGACCTTAAGCAGGAGCTCACTACTGCAGTGGAAGCAACAGCCCAGTCAATCCAGATCTTAGAACAGCAACTGTCCTCCCTAGCAGAAGTTGCCCTCCAGAACGGGCAAGTCCTGGACCCACTAATGGCAGAAAAAGGGGTGCCTGCATTTTCTTGAGCAAGGAATGTTGTTACTATGTCAACCGATTGGGTAAGGTCAAGCACTATGTAAAACACCTTCAACAGGTGGCCATGGATCTTCTGCTCAAAAACCTCCCAATATCAACAGTCACCCCAGTGGGATACTTTTACAGGATTGACACTTGGCTTCTGCCTCTACTCAGCCCCCTGCTATTACTCTAGTGCTAACTATTGCCCTCTGCTTCTTCAGGTACCTGCAGGGCCAGATCCAACAACTCACACACACTAACTTTAACCAAATGTTACTTTCCTTTCCCCCACAGGTGTATGAACACCTGTCAACCACTGGGGACCTTGTCCAGATGCACAAGGAAGAGGTCCCTGCTGCCTGACCATACTCTAGCTCCTGGCCTCTCCCCACACCATCTCTGACCAGCAGGACGTAGCTAAATGAGAAATGCCACCTGTATCCTATAACACAAAAGGGTGGAATGTTAGAGTCTAGGTCTGCAGTGACCCTTCCCCTGTGCAGTAAGGCCTCACAAGACAGGCCCCAGGGCTTCTCAAAAACAGGAATTGAGTCAGCAGCTGCTGCCCTGGCCATGAGGAGACAGTTTCAACATAGTCTGTTTCCCCCAGATAAGTTTAGAAGATAAACAGGCCCCTGCACCCAAGACCCGATTGCTGCAAGAGCTATCTCAGCACTAACTGCTTCCTCCTGATAAGTTTCACAATGTGTAGATGGCTGATTCTCACAGAAAACTGTTTGAATTATTTTTCCCGCCATTCCTCACTCCCTAGTTGAGGGCTGCCCCTGTGATTCCTGATTGCAATAAAATCTACTTTGCCAGAGTCCTTCTGTGTTGTGTCCAGGCACTTCTTTCCCTATTTATCTAATATATTTTAAATCCTGAAGCTCAGAAAAGTGGTAGCGCCTTGTCAGAAATGCTGTCCTGCAAAGCCTGATTCTGGCTTTCAATCCAAATTTACCATTCTTCCACTTACATTACTTTGTTGAGAGTATTCTTCTCTTCTTCCACTTTTAGGACAGGTTCAAAACCAAAAGTGGACTGAGTAGAGAAAATGAGAGAAAGCACAATCTCCTAGTTTGTTGGTTTCTTAGTAATATACTAGTTGAACATGATCATCAAATCCCTGACTCCTGCTGACTCTCTTCCCTTCCTTCCTTCCTTCCTTCCTCTTCCTTCCTTCCTTCCTTCCTTCCTTCCTTCCTTCCTTCCTTCCCTTCTCCCCCCCTCCCTCTCTCTCTCTCTGTTTCTTTATTTCATTCAATGACTGGATATTATACCAGGTGTTAATGACATAGCAATAAATCAGACCAACTGATTTAAATTTGGACATTTAACAAATTCTTTGTCCTGAAAGTGAGGAAAATGATTTTAGTTCTACCCGAACTGGGCTGTTCATGTCTTTGCCCATGTCTTACTAAGTAGCTTCCAGGGAATTTCTTCATGGTCTGACTTTTCATTAATTCAGAAGCATGTACAACAGAGATCATAGTAGTGTCCTATGGGTTTAATGGCCAGAAGCCACCTTGAAAACGTGTGTGTGTGTGTGTGTGTGTGTGTGTGTGTAGTGCCTGAGAGTTGCAGGTAGTAAGGGCCATTTGTAATCTCATCTCCATCTGGCTGCCTGTATAAATGTTGAATTCCAGTTCTGTTCTCACATGTAATTTCCTTTGTGGTTGCAGGCATCCCCAATGCTGTTATCTGCTATTTGACTCGAAAATTGAACCTGCCTCTTTGAAATATGTTATACAGTTTAAAAAGTGTAAGCAAACTCTGACATTAAAATCAGCTTAAGTAGAGACAAACAAATGAATACTGATGGGGCCGCTGTGCTGCTGTTCGCACTCCCTCCCCCAGCTGCCCTTTGGCTGGGATGCACAGCATTTGACAGAGCCATATTTCAGTGTATGTTCAAAGGCTACAGATTCAGCAGCAAGCACTTAAATGCTACTGTAAGTGATATCTTAACAACCTCTGTTAGACTTAAAAATGAATCCTTGTAAAGACTAATATATTGTACAATTTTTTAAAAAGATGAATGGAGAAAATAGCCTGACTTTAATAGAGTACTTGCTCCATGATAGCGGGAATTTGTGAGACCTATATAATAGTTTCTGCAGTGGTGAAACTGCAGTTTAAGGAAAATTCCAATCCCTACATTTCATTAATTAGAATTTATGTTTAATCACCATTAAGAAAAACAATAGAATTCTAATAATAAAATTACTTCCTTAGCATTTCTTGAAGAGGCGTATTTCTGAATACTGTTGGAGTATTGACTGTAGCTATAGCTACAGACTGCTTTAAGGACAGGACCTGACCCAGGTGCTTCTTATGGTTGGCAAAAGAGGAGGGCAACAAGATCTCAGGGTAGGGTCTCAGGAAAGACAACCAGATAGGAATCTGCCTAGTCCTGAGACCTTGATCATTTTGAGGGAAACTTGAGATGAGACCATTAAGAATACATAAGAACACAGTAGCTGCGGCCTCTGAGATACTGTAAGACTGCTACTTATAGTCCATATTTCTTTGGAATCTGCTTTAGTTAGGTGTGTGCACATGAGGGATGCTAAATACAAAGACTTCTATGTGTCTTGATTTTAATCTATCTCTTAAATTTGTTTCTATGGGAAACCGAGGCAGCAGCTGCATTCTGGAACAAATTAGTGCCCGTTTAAGCCTTGAGATTCTATGTGGGATGATGAAAATCTGCTCTCAGCCTCTGAGACCCGTGTTTGGATAAAGGAGGAAATCAGTTTTAGGCTTCCCTACATTCTGAGTTGTACCCAGCAGAAGCAGTTGGGTAAAGACAACATGGATATGCTGAGGAGGAAGCTGATGAACAGTCCTCCCCTACTCCCCACCTGGTATGGAAATGGACAGAACAGGTGACTAGAACTGTAGGTGATGGATGAATAGATGAAGTTAGAATTTTCTGAGCTCCCTGAACTATGAACATTAAAGACTAAATCAGCATTAGAGGAAATCCAGAGCATACAAGGAACAGAGATCTCTGATCTCGGAAATACTGACAACCTAATTGATTTCTATATGCAGTTTATTTTAGTGACTTCAGATTGGTGGCCTGCCAGTTAGATACTGCTAGGTTTGTGAAAAGATCAGGACCACTAGAGACCACTCTGAGGCAAGAAAAAAAGAAATTTATTGGAGTATACAAGCTGCTGGGCTGCTCCCATAGGAGAAAGGGAGCAGTGGTTTCATGTCACAGCAGGTTTGGATTTATAGGTTTTTTTCTTTTGTGAGTACGGGGGAGGTGAGACTGTAGCAGGAAGATGAGTCAGTAGCAGGTGCCTTGGTAGGGGGCGTTTCAATAAGGTGTTTTTCAGTTTTTTGGTTGGCTGCGATGGAAAATTGCTATTATGATTAAGGTGCATTCTTAAAACAAAGGTCAGGTGGTTACTGAGAAATCAGGATGGTTTAGTTTCTGTCTCCTGGAATGCTGCCTGCCAGGTTGTGGTCGCCATGGAGCTGTTCAGTAGTGACTCAATTTGGGGCCTAATTCCGCCTAACAGATGCTAATTGGGGCAAATTAAAACTTGGAATTCCCACACCAAAAACCTATATTTTATCTTCAGATCTTTTAGGGTTCCTGTTAGATTCACCAGAAACAACTTTTTGTTCAAGAAAGAAGTCAATGGGCTGGAGAGATGGCTCAGCGGTTAAGAGCATTGGCTGCTCTTGCAGAGTCCCAGCACCCACATAACAGCAAGCAATTGTTCAAATTCCAGTTCCAGGGGAATCCAGCCCCTTCTTCTGATCTCTGCAGACATTGTATGACACGGGTGCACTTGTATGCATGTAGGAAAAACACTCATACACATAAAAATTTTTGAAAAGTCAAAATATTTATTGAACAATCATTGTATAGCAAATATTATCCCTTCACTGCCTTTTTGTCTGATAAAACTGAATGGGAAAGTTTCTAAGAGGAGACACAAGTTCAGGTTTGGGAGCATCAGGGACCTCATTAGGAGACGACCTTACTGATCGGCACTTCAGCTTTGAGTTTCCCAGCATCCTGTCAGAATGAAGCTTCTTTACATTTTTGTTGTTACTTGGACTTCCTTTTCTCAGAGCTAAGTGATAAATTATATCTAACTGAAGCTGCTGCAGTTTAGCATTGACTTCCTCTCTCCAACAAAACCTCAGTCTCCACAGGGGTGTTCTTTAATATGGGGAGACTCTGTCGAATTCAGATCATCCCTGCATATTGGAATTTAGAGCAGAATTGTTTCTGCAAATACACTTTTTTTTTTTTTTTTTTTTTTTTTTTGGTCAGGAAATGTGTGCCTTACTTTTTAAAGCTTTGGTGGATCCATGCAAATTTCCCATTTTCCTCTCCTGTCACTCTTCCTTATGACTCTCTCTTTCCATCTCTGCTTCCCACCTGGGAATACATAGTCTCTAGGGAGACGGTGTTTCGTTCTTTGATGGCTATCTTGCATCAGCAGGAGACAGGAGAAGAGCAGTCACCACAGAATGATAATGAACAGCTTTCAAGCATGAAGAGAGAAGAAGCCTGCACCATATAATTTACTTGAGTCATCTACTGCTCTGGCCTTTTGATGTTAAAAAGCCACAGTAGACTTGCCTTTAATCTTTACACATGTAGGTTTAGCTGCAGTTCTTAGCAGAGCCAGAGTTCAAAGGGGAGAAATGCAATGCCCAACAACAACACCAAATCCAATACAAGCTTAGAGAGTCCTAGCAGCCCAGGAGTGCTAAACAGAATTTTTACATAGAGATACAGGCTGGGAGCAGTCCATGAGAGAGATAATCAGAGTAAGACCTACGACGTGGGCAGAAACATGCTGTTTTTATGCTACAGATTTATGGTTTGAATTATTACGGAATGCAACAGTACAGTCAGCTTTAGGGATTAACACAGTAGCCTGCTGTGATAGAAGCAGCACAGATCCCATGGGTATCTTTCAAGTCTCAGCAGTTCTGAATTCCAAGTACACATACAGCTGGGTGCCCTGGAGGAGTGTGCTCTGGGTGTGCTTACATATTGGTATAAGATACTCTCTGTTCCCGGTAGTCAGGATTTTGAAATTGAACTTTTTCCTACATGAAATTCATAAATAACTCTCAGCTCCTTTGCATCATTCCTTTATTCAAAGTTGAAGCATCAGCAATTTAGAAGAATTGGTTAATTGTAGCAGCTGTTGCATTAATGTCTTTTAGGTTAATTTGTTTAGAAACAATTTATGGGGTTAGGACTTACAGTTCTCCATAATAAATTTTCAAATATTCAAATGACATTGTCAGAAGACCTGCATTAACTGCTTCAAGAATTAAGAAATAATTTGTTCTCAGGGAACTTATTACAAAATGGTTTCTCTCTAAACTAAGTTTAGGTGGTAAGAGCTACCACTCAATGGAAGTTAATGCCTTTGGGAAGCTGTTTATTCTTCCATAATGCAGGTTTAACTAAGCTACAGACATAAACAATTAGGTCAATATTTTGTATAGATACAGATTTTTTTTAAAATAAATTGAGGCTAGGTTTCAGTATTTTTTTCTATTATTAAGTTTCTATCATAAAAGTTAAAGAATAAGTAGTGCTGTGTGGCTAGTGGACATGGCTTCAGCCTTAGGTGGTCCTCTGCAGTCACAGTCTTGAGAAGTGACTCTGAATGCTTGAGAAGAACCTCTCCTCCATAGAGTGGTCCCAAGAGGTTTTCATCTGTCTCCAAGATCCATGAATAAAAGAAAGGGGCTGCATTATAAACCTTCCATGACAGGAGAGTAGAGATGGCAGACTACAGCGTCAGGATCAACATATGAAAGACTGGAAGCTCTTCTTCACCTGGCCTCATGTAAAGAACAGAGAAACCTAAGCTGTACAACTGAGGCAAGTGCTGCTCTTGGCTCTGTTTTTTCTGAGCTTCTCCCTTAGCTCAGGAGTCTACTCCTATTCTTGGGAGTGCTTTTCCTTTCCTAATAAACTATTTCTATTATCGTGAGTCTCTTGTATGATCCTTTATTTGCTGGGATCCAGAGCTTGGAATGTGTGCCCTCGAAACTCAGATCTATAGTTGGCACCAAGCATTATTTTCCCTCTCCTTCTCTTTATTTCTTTTTCAGATACTGACCAAAAGCTTAATTATGCTTTCTCTGAAATGATGGTATTTCTCCCTCTTTCTCAGAATACTCCTTCCCCTTTATACAGCTGATTGGCAAGATACACATCCAATTTAAGAGACAGGACTTTCTCCGTCCTCCTCACAGCTGCTAGGATTTATAGTTTTCTTGCCCATTGGCTTTTCTCTCAAGCTCTAATAAAGTGGTCCTTGTGCTTTCTTCTGAATCTGTTTTGAAATTGTTTTAATTAGACGAAGAACCGATGAAAGGGAACATTAAATATATATGTACATCACATTGCTATTCACGTGATTTATGAATCAACAATTTCCTTCTCTTCAGTTATCTACCTTTTCAGTTTAAATCATTTGTGTAATTTTTTGTAAATTATTTGTGCATTTTTTAGCACTTTTATTAGATATAAACTGTCAAGAAAACTATCCCCAATTAATGCAGAGGACCAGACTTCAGATTAGAGGACTGGACTTGTGGATGGACTGCACCAGCAATCAGCCCTGGACCTGGGAAAGTCACTTGATGTTCTCTAAGCTTTGCTTTACTCATGGACCAAAGGGAGCAAGAGCTTGTTTTCCATAGCATCACTATGAAAATTAGACACGATATAAGTGAAAGATAATTTTTTTAATCCACTGGGATTTGCTAACATATAATCTAAAATAAAGTTGCTGCATTTAGAAGTGTTTTATACTAATTGATTACATTACAGTTTAATTTTTTTATGTATATGAGTGTATTGCCTGCATATGTGTAAGTGCACCCATGTCATGTAATGCCCAAGGAGGTCAGAAGAGGGCATTGGATCCCCTGGAGCTGGAGTTACAGACAGCTAATAGGTGCCGTGTGGGTGCTGGGATATGAATCCAGGTCCTCTTCAAGAACAGTCAGTGCTCTTAACCGCTGAGCCATCTCTCCAGCCCTATCGCTTAAATTTTAATCCATAGAACATGAATTTCATATTAGGGCTTTCATATCATGTTGCTATTAAATAAACACAAGAGAAAGGGACATTCTCAGAATATAATAATATTTATTTACTCATTATTTTATTCATTCATTGAATATTTATTATGTTCTTACATTGTACGAGGGTCTTTAAAGTATAAAGATGAATATGATAAGAGTTTTGCCTTTGTGTAAAGACCACATCCAAATAAAAATTACAATGTGATAGGTATTATAACATGGCTTGTAGCAGAGTAGCTTCTTAAAACAGAAGAATGGCAATCCTGTTCCGGCATGGGAGGGAGGCAGACAGGATAGGGCTAAAAAATAAGCTTGCTTAAGGGTTCTTGTTTTAAGCATCCACACACACAAATGTGTGTTTAAATCACAGAAGACTGAATGACTATCTGGGGACTGTGGATAGGCTGCACTTGGGGCAGGTAATTACAATAAGGTTCTTTCACTCTCTCCCTGACTTCTGCTGAATAGCTTACATATACCAGTTCATTCTATTGCCTTCTGGCTCAGTGTGCACAATTTTGAAAACCCTACAAGCCTGTATTTTATCCTAGTTTGTCAAATTTGCTGGTTGTATTATGTAGTCTCCAAGCCATTTTATTTATAATGGAGGGGTAAACATACTATTTAGAACAGTTAGCATGGAGATTCTCAGATGGTATCTAAAGCAACCAGTTTATGCCTAACACATAGTACACTCAACATGCATTCTATGGATGTTCTTGCTGGTAGCACAGTATGATGGTAGCAGTACATATATGTAAAGTTATCTTTAGTTCCTTTTATTTTATTGCTTTTATTTTCTTTAATTTTTGTGTGTATGGGTGTTTTGTCTCTATGTGTGTTAGTGCACCATGTTCATACAATGCCCTTGAAGGCCAGAAGAGGGTATTGGATCCTCTAGACCTGGAGCTACAATGGTTGTTAGCCACCATGTGGATGCTGGGAACCAAACCTGGGTTATCTGCAAGAACAGCCAGTACTCTTAAACCACCGAGCCATTTCTCCAGCCCCTCAGCAGCCTCTTTTAAATATGGGGCATCAGGTGTCAGAGAGCTCAATTAAGGAGCCTCCTGAATGCTATTCATGAAAGAACCAGAATTAGAACCCAGTATTATTTTACTCCAAAGCCCAAACTCTTGAAATTATGATTAAGCTGGCTCCTAAAGGAATAAAAATATCTCCAAAAGACTGAAGATAATCAATTCATTTTTGAAGTACTTTTGAATGCCTAAGTTTGTGCATTGCCAGTGTGTAAAAATTGTATGTTCATCTGTATGTACACATGTGGATATGTGTGTCAGGGAATGACATTTGGAAATGCTTTTGTTACAAATGAGAATGTTATGTAATCTTACAACCAAAGTTAACCTTATGTTTTGAGAACATTTAACAACATATCAACTTGTTTACAATATAAATAAGCTTACTAGGCCTTGGACTCCTTTTGTAAGATGAACATATAGCTTTAATCTCTATGATCCTTCTTTGATCCTGACCCAGAATTATGTACTTGTGAGTGTATGAAAAAATATCAAGTGCTGAAAGCAGGGAAGGAATATCATTGGAAGAAACAAATTATCTTCTGTTTATGTTGCAAAGAACAGATGAAATTAGACTGATAACATCTGTTTGTGGTTGTGTATGCTGTTCTAGGTCAGTAGGGGGTCAGAAAGAAAAATCCTCTGATAAGAAAAATTCCTCTTTTCTTTTCCCACATCATGTTGAATGTACTGTTTCAATAAATATGGAGCAAATCCTTTGTTCTGGGAATAGTTCTAAGAGAAATCTGAAGGAACAAATTCTCAGAATGATTGGGTTCACTATTGGTTCTAACAGCTGCCAAGGGCTCAGACTGTCTTTGTTTAGACCCTGTCATAATGTGGCATCTCTGTGCTGCACATGTGGATATATGCACTTGTGGATGTTACTGGCGAGAATCTTTTTTAGTTGCTCTACATCTTGTTTGTTGAGACAAGGGTCTCTCACTGCACCCAGAGCTCACTGATTGGCTAGACTGACTGGCCAGTGGGCCCTAGGATCCTATTGTGTCTTCTTCCCCATTGCTGGAGTTACAGGCAGATGTCATACCTGGTTTTTATGTGGGTGCTAGGGATTGAATTCACTCAGGTCCTCATGCTTATACAACAAACACATCACCAACTCAACCATCTCCCCAGCCCCAAGAACACAGCTTAAAGATATTTATCCATATTATTGCAAAACACATCCAAGGTTAGAATTTGAAATTGATGGTGTGATGAACAGTACAGACCTTTGCATTAACTGAGCAAATCTCAGCTCTCTCTGCACTTGTACATGAAGAACTACTTCTACTTATATACCCATAACTAATGTAAATCAGATGTAAAACTCTAGTCTTCAGCTATAATGTACTTACTTTTCAACACTGTGAGTCTGCAGTGTTACTGTCTTGTCTTTCTTCCTTACATTCAGGCTCATTTTCAGTAAGATCTCTCCTGAGCTTTTCTGGAGCACCTATATCATTATATATATATATATATGGGCTCTTATGGGCCTCTGATTCCAATACCTTACATCCCAGTATTCTTGAGCAACTGTGGTGGGTTGGGCTGGAGTTCTTGTACAGTAAGCCTGCACTTTATACTGATAAACCTATGCTTAAATCTTGGACAAGTTACTCCCTTTTCCATAAGTTTAAGCTTCCTCAACTAGTAAAGGAGCTGTCTAAATTTTTGGATTGATGTAGTAACCAACAATTGTAATACTCAAGAATAATATTCTTTTTTTATCAAGAACTGGGACCCAAAGGGATTTTCTCTTTGTTTGTTGGAGAGACAGGGATCAAACCCAGGGCCTTTATATGCTAACCAGGTGCTCCACTAGTGAGCCATACACTCAGCCCTAAAGGATCTGGACATTAGTATGGAAACTTAATTATATTTGTGGTTCTTTAAAAATATTTTTATCATTTTTTCAAGAATTTCCTACAATACATTTTGATTATATTCAAACCCCCCTCCCCCATCTCCTCTCAGATCTACCCCTGCCTCTCTATACCCCCATTTCACGTCTTCTATTATTTTTTATAAGGGATATTGGGTCTAATTTGTGTTCTCCAAATAATCTTGGGTATGGGTTCACCCTTTAGAGTGTAGTCAACCTAAGCAACATCATACCTTTGATGAAAACTGACTTTCCTTTTCCAGCAGCTATCAATTACCAATAGATCCTTAGCTAGTGGTGGGGCTTTGTGCCCACTTCCCCCGTTCATTATGAGATTTTGTCTGACTTGGGTTTGCACAGGTCTTATGCATGGTATCACAAGCACTATGGGTCCTTATGTGCAACTCTTTTGCTGTGTCCAGAAAACATGATTTGATTTCCTTGTATTTGTCTACCACCTCTGGCTCTTACAATCTTTCTGTCCTCTGTTCCTCAATGATCCCTAAGCCTTGGGAGGAGTGGGTGTGATATATGTGTCTTATTTAGGGCTGAGCAATCCACAATCTCTTATTCTCTGTACATTGGCCATTTGTGGTTCTCTGTGCAAATCCCCATTTGCTGCAAAAAGAAGCTATTCTGGTGAGAGATGAGAGATGCACTAATCTATGGGTATAACAATAAGTCATCAGGAGTCAGTTAATATTATGCCTATTTAGCAGGATACTAGAAGTAGGTTCTCCCCTATGGCCTAAACCTGCTTAGCCACAGATTCTTGGCCCTGATAACAGTACCCATCTTGGAAAGCAGGGCTTAAGTCTAAATAGAAAGTGATTGTTTACTCCCATAACATTCTGGCCACTATTGTACTAGTGGGCATATCTTGCCAGGACAGTCATTACTGTAGCTCACGGGGTTCACAACTGGGTAAGACTGGTGATTATTTTCCTCTTCCAGTAGCATGTATGGCAACTTCCAGTACTACGAAAGCTACCCAGTAAAGACAAAGCTTTGAGGCCAGTACCAGCTTGATTTGTCCATGTTTGCTCTATTACACCAAGTTATAGAGGACAATCAAAAGTGAAGCCAAAGCTAGTATTGTTTGAGGGTCTCTGGAAACCCTCTGGTCACCAACTCCAAAAGAAGGAGTCCATTCCCAGCATAGGGCCTTTTATTTGCTGTTGTGTCAGGTAGGGGCATTGCCCCATTAAAGGGTAAGTCTATTTACATATTTGAGCTATCTTTAAAAAGTTAAGTTGCTCAATTTTTGACAGTCTACTCTTTTTTTAAAAAGAAAATCAGCCTGTCAAATAACCCTTCCCCTGAAGATATTGGCATGTTTGAAAGACACGGTTCTTTCAAACTTTTTTCTGCTCTCACTTAAGAGAACCTGGTAACTCTTGCCCAGAGACCAATATCTGCTTTCCACACCTCTCCCCTGAATTATAGTGACCTACCTAGTGAATGATATGTTCCACAAGCTAATGAGCATTTTCTCTGACCACGTTCCCCAAGTTCCACCCATCTCTGACTGGTCATTGCCTGTAGGTAATAGTCAGACCGTAGTCAGACTTAGTGCTTTATTTGGTGGAATTTGATCCCATTTCAATACCTTCTTTACAGTATAGTTAAAATAAGCTATTAGAATGTACTTTCATCCAACCTGAATGGAATTTTACGCAAGGAAATTTGGACACATGGATCAGCAATATAAACATAGAGGAGAGGCCACGGAAGGATGCAGAACTTGGCCACCTGCAAGTCAGGCAGAGAGTCCACAGTATTAACCAAACCAACAGCACCTTGATTTTGTATTTCTGGCTCCCAGGTTGTGAGAAAGTAAATTTCTGCTGTTTACGCCCTCAGTGGTAGTAGTTTGTGAAGGCAGCTGAAGCAAACCAGTGCAACAGAAGTTGTAATTTTGGAACAAAGCAGTTTCGATGGACCTCAGGGCAGAAATAAGAGTTTACACTGTTTGTTCATCATTGAACTATGAATGTAGAAAGCTTCGGGCAACATTATGACCTCTGTAGAACCAGACACCTCCACCTTAAGAGCTGAAATCCGATGCTCATTATATTAACTACACTTTGTGTACTGGCAATTTTCTTGGCACATTTCAAAGAAATGTGGGCAGGGGAAGAAAAAGGTACTTTTGTAATAACTGTGTGCTCCTGGACGGTGTGAGCTTCCACAAAGCCCCTCCCATCTCTGCTTTTATTTTAGCTATCCACTTTCTTTTCGTAAAAGCAATTTGCAGAAACATGATCTGAAACTGACATTTTCAGGCAGTTCCAGACACTGTGTGGTGGCACTGAGGCAGCCCTTTGCCTTTCCACCACCAAGTTCTGATCACAGTGGGAGATCTGAACTCATTATGGAGTAGAATTCAGCTGCCAGAAACTGGGTAGCATAAGTCTTCCTCAGTGATAAGGTTGACATTAGCATCCACTGAAAATAGGAAAGCCAAGTCATTGTTCCAAAGCTCAAGGGAAGAGCCTGCAGTGGACTTAAACCTAGACGCTGACAGACAGAAGCCCTGGGATCCTGCAGCTTTTCACATCAGCGCATCCTCTACGAGGTGTGACTACAAGGCAGAAATGTAGTAGAATTTTGGAGCAGAGAATTGTCTTAGAGATAAAAGAAAGTCAGGATTTTTATGATCTTTTCTTTGTCTTTATTATGTATACTGTTCACAGAGGGACACACCTTTCTATTCAATTTCCATTCTACTGTTTTACAGTGAATTTCTCCATAGCAAATTAAAAAATTCTACCTATATTCTGTTTTACTTGGAAAATGTGAGCATTACCTTATGTCAACATGGAATTGAGAAAAATGCTGAGGTTTCATTATATTCTATCAATGATCTGTTATGTTTTGTGGAAATAATCATTTATATTATTCTCTTATAAAACCAGACTTCCATCGGATGTGAGATCATGGCCAGCCTGGTCTACATAGTGAGTTCTAGGCCAACTGGGGCTACAGAGAGATCCTGTTTCAAAAAACAATAAAATAAATAAATAGCAAAGATATAATTATGACTATTAGCTTCTTTTTAATTTTATACCCCCATTTCAGTTTTTTGCTTTGTTTTGACTTTATCAAGCCATTCTACATCATCATGATAATAATTTAGTGTCTCTCATTCTACAAACAGTAAATACCATTCTTTAATTATTTGTAGTCAATTATCCATGTTGGATCTTTGGACATGTATATGGCTGCCTAACATTTCATTTGAGGACAGAAACAAAGAATGATTTGATAAAACTCTGGCTCTTTATTTTTATGTTGGGAATTTGAGTGCCTACCTCTTCTCCTTCAAGCACTGAAGTCATATGAGAAGATGTAGAATTAAATTTGTTATTTTGTTATATTTTTCCAATAGAACTTGGTTGAAGATACTGTATAATGTAAAAATATAAGCCACATGGAGTCAGGAAAGCAAAGCGTAGCAGTGAAGCATTTGGTAGACTCATCTTGCTTCTGCCACTGATATTCTATGTGACATAAAGCAAGTCATGAGGGCTGCCTCATTTTTCCCATCTAAAAACAACTGTATTAAGAGGTAACTGTATGCAAGTTAAGAGGTATTTGTCTGCAAATCTTTTGTGTGATGGTTAACTTTGACAACTTGACTAGATTGAGAAACAATTATGTTGTAACACTCATCACTGAAGGGTCTGTGAAGGAATTTCTCAAAACAATTAGTTAAGGAGGGAAGACCCAACCTAGACCGGGGCAGTACCATTCCATAGCCAAAATGAACAATTCTTCTGTTTCACGGTGACAGGAAACGAACACATTATGATTAAATTAGGTAATTCATAGAACACACTTAGAAAATATGTTATATAAAATATTCATATCATTAATTGGAAGTTTTTCCATTGTTTAACTAAAAAGATCAGTTAATATAAGTTTGAAAAGATTCTTCCATAAGAAATGTTACTCTTTAGAACAGGTATTGGGTCTGACTAATTGCCCTTTATTTTAATAATTATCTTTTATTTTAATATTACTATAGACTAAAAAGTTTTCACATAGTCTCATTTAATTTTGTGTATAGGTTTCAGGGTCTGTGAGACTAGGAATGGTTTCTTGGTATGGAAGGTAATTATCTGATGATAAATAAATGGTGAATGAAGAATCACCAAATAAATACAAGTATGTTTAGGATATTAGATTCTCAAAAAAGAAATGATACAGTAAATTATCATAAAATAATTTTATCCTATATTATTTAAAAAAAAGCATTAGGTGGTTTCCAATAAAATACACATTCAAAAAAGGAAAAAAATTCCCGTGTTATTTTGCCTTATTAATTCAATTACTTATGAGTATAAACTGTCTACAATTTTTAAAAAGATTTCCTTCTTGTTAAAGAGTACTGAATTAGACAAGGCTAGCCCAGTGTGAAATTATCTGGATGGACAGGTAGAAAACCAGCAGTTGCTATGATGAAAGAGAGGGAAATTCCACCTGGTTTAAGCTAAAAGACTGGGGCGAGGGTATACAACACAATAAAGACCAACCTGAAACGGAATGGATTTTCCCTGATCGGACTTACAATATCAAAACAGAGCCTTCCTGGATATAGTGGAAGAGGAGGGTGAGGAGATGCCCTCCCTGGCTCTTGTCTTTCTTTCCAATCATAGAATCTTTTCTTTCCTTCTTTTGAGGCTTTGAGTTAGTACATTTTGTCTTCTTATACCACAATATTTAAGACTAAGTGCTTCATAAGCCAGACATGGCTCAGGCCTTTAATCCCAGCACTTGGGAAGCAGAGGCAGGTGGATCTCTGTGAGTTTGAGGCCAGCCTGGTCTACATAGCTAGTTCCAGGCCAGCTGAGGATACATGGAGACCCTGACTCAAAAAGACAAAAAAAATTATGTAGCTCACAGTTTTGGAGGCTGAAGTCCAGGACTAGGAAGCCCCTTCTTTGTGTGTTCTTTGCTGGACTTCGTCACATCATACTGATGACAGGAGTGGATTAGAGGGGGAGGTCACAGGGTGAGACAGAAAGCCAGGGATCTGTCTTTGTCTTCTTTGAGACAGGGTCTTACTTCCCAGCTCAAATTGACTTTAAATTCCTGAGAAGACTGGACTGCAGGATTGTACCACCATAGTTTCTTTGTTTTTTTAATTTAAAAATTTTAATTGAAATTTTGTAAGTTTCATACAATATAATTTGATGATATTTGGATCTCCTCCCCTATCTACACATCCCCCTGCTGCTCCCAGCCCAATTTAATGTTCTCTCTTATATATGATACAGTCCACTAAGAGTCTTGTCACCATAAGATACTGCCATCCCCCATCCCAGCAGCCATCAATTACCAAAAGTTCCTTAGATTGGGTTGGGATTTCTTAGCCTCTTCCTCACGTCTATTTGGGATTTTGTCCACCATGCAGTTCTTCTCATGACTTATTCTTGCAGAAAACAGCTCACTTGGCAAGGCTAGTTAGTACTAATTCCCTCGAAAGAAGCCATTCTGTGTCCTAACCACCTTGTGCAAGGTCTAACCCCCCAAACCCCAAGGCCTCAACACCAGCACGGAGACCAAGTCTGTAGTACATGATCTTCATATCCAAAATCCACAGCCCTTTAAAAAATGTATTATTTATTTTATGTGTATGAGTGCTTTGCCTGCAGGTATGCAATTGTACCACATGTGTACAATGTCCACAGAGGCCAGAGGGGGCATCAGCTCCCCTGAAACTAGAGTTACAGGCATTGTTAGCTAGGAACTGCATCCATGTCTTCTGCAAGAGCAGCCAGTGCTCTTAACTGCTGAGCCATCTCTCCATCCCCCACATTCTTTTTTTATTCTCTATGTTTATAAAAGGTTCTTGCTTTGTGATACTCGGCATGCTTTCCCCTTTGCCTTTAGAGAAGCAATTCTTCAACTGTAGGAATGGAAACCATATGAATGCTCTTGAAGACCATTTCCTTTAAACATCTTGTCTTTGATAGTCCTAAGATGTACCTACTCTTCACAAGACAGACGTTTTAATTCTTTCTGTTTTCTTTGTACTTCTGCCCTTGACTGAGGATTACATGCCATCATCCATACAATCGAACCTGAGTCCAAGACGTCATTCCTGTAATGAAAATTCTTTATCTGTTCCTTTTCCATGACACAGTGACTTAGAAGGTCTAGTTATGTACCTCAGAGTACACTTTGTTCATGATAGATATATTCTTCCAGTGAGAAAAGGAAATTTGAGTTTTGAAATGTGAGATGCTTGATAGATGAAAAAGAATATTATAGAAAATACCGTAACAGTCTAGTATTTTATGGGAAACATATCAAAACTATGTACTGGACTCTTTCGCCACAGTTTGTGAGGTTAATATTCTATTTTCAGCCAAATCACTGTTTTCACTGCATTTCTCAGTTTTATCTCTGTAGCATATTATTTACTCAATATGCATTTGAAACAGTGGTAGGGTGGTGGTGCTTACTTGTGTACCTTTGTGCAGTGTTTATATAATAACTTACAATGACTGTACTTAAGAGTTGTCTCATAGTAGTTTTGTAAAGCTGAAAAAAGAAATGTGATAATATCTTATCCGAACCTGGCATTCTATCATTTTAAGATTATCTCATTTTATTACCTCTATCACCTTCTTCTGGCCACTGCGCTATGTTACACTTGCTTATCTATCCTTTTTAGATCTATTTCTTTCTCTGTATAGATGAATTAAAGATTTTTTTGCTTTTCAGCATATAGTAATCTTGCTATAATTAAATTTTGAAATAAATGTTTTTATTTATGTACATGAGTGTATTGCCCACATATGTGTGTGTATGTGTGTGTGTGTGTGTATGTGTGTGTGTGTGTGTGTGTGTGTGTGTGTGTGTGTACCTGTGTCATGCAATGCCTGTGGAGGTGAGAAAAGGGCATCCGATGTCCTAGAACTGGAGTTGTGGACAGTTGTTAGCTGCCTTGTGGGTGCTGGGAATTGAACCTGGGTCCTCTGTAAAAGTAGCCAGTGCTCTTAACCGCTGAGCCATCTCTCTAGTCCCTATTGTTAAAATATTGATTAGCCTCTTATCTTTGAAACTGGATATTTTCTTGAAATAGGGATATTTCTAGGGATTTTCCTTTTGAATGTGCCCATCTTTAAAACTTCTGACTGATAGGCAAACCACTCTCCAGTTTTCATGGTATTTGTGCAGTAACCGACAATTCAAGAACATAGGTTTCTCAAAGCACCGGTGAACAGTTCCTTAATCTAAATGTGTGATATGACTACAAATGTAGATCATTTCATTATGAAGGCTAATGTGTATAAGAACTGATACTGAATTGAGTACTTGAATTGACAGGTGAGTGCTGACAAATACCATACAGGACAATCTGTTTTCCTCTGAGAAATAAGTTAACACACCTCAGGTTCACTTCTTCACCCTGATTCTTACGTGTGTGTGTGTGTGTGTGTGTGTGTGTGTGTGTGTATGTGTGTTTGTGCCTGTGTGCATGTGAGCATGTGGGTGCATGTTGACATGTGTCTACATGCATGTGGAATTCAGAGATCAGCATCACGTGTCCTTCATTTTGTTTTTTTGAGGGAATGTCTCTCACTGAATCTAGAACTCATTAATTTGCTAGACCTACTGTCTGACGAGCTCCAGAGTGCTTGCTGTCTCACCCCAGCACTGGGGTTATAAATTCGCCTCAGCGCCTGGATCTTTATGTAAGTGCTGGAGCGTTGAACGCAGGTCCTCATGCTTGCCCTGCAAGCACTTATTGATTCATCTCCCCAACCCTTTCACCTGATTCTTTGTTAATCAAATGCAGTATTTAATTAGAAGAATTTGAAAAGCTACTAGTCACATTGCACCTCTTTGCGGCTTTGTGTGGATCATTCAAGTTCTTACTATCCTTGATGTTTGTTTGTCTCCTAGAAGTCTAGCCCCCTAATAGCAATTGATTCCTCCTTTCTGTATTTGCAGAGTCTAGTGTTTGACCATAAGCCTGACCACATTCCCTCCTTGAATTTTAATTTAAGTTTTCTCTCTCACTAGATGGTAAATTCTTAGTGGTCAGGAAGTAGGCCTTTTACCGTAGAGTCCCTCGTGACATTTTAGCTTAAAAGCTTGTGACAGATGGTTAAGTCTGAAACTCTGAGGGGCCTAAGTTACCCTTCTAACAAAGTTCCAAAAGTTAACCTTCTAACAAAGTCCATAAACATGAGACCTCTGGATCAATGGAGAGAATTTTATTCACAGAACATCTTAAACCAACCTCTATGCCCCCAGTCTTTGTAAGCAATTCAGCCATGTTTGCACCACAGGAATTATTGACCTTGGAATAAGGAATTCAGAACCTATGTAGGATATTGGTAGTTCTGCTCATCCTCTCCTAGGAAAGTAATAAGAGAAAAATTGCAAGATTTCTTTGGGGAGAGGAGGCAAAGATCACCATTCCATCATACTGGGATGTAAGCTGATAGATATAAGAGGACGCCTCTCTGTGACTCCCCACAGTGTCTTATCTTTTGGTTGATACTCAGATGTCCACTAACCCATATTCTAATGTTATTTGGTCAGAAAGTTCTGATCATGTAGGAAAATGGAAATACTCATGAACATAATTTCTCAACATATTTAAGTAAGGTGACACATAATTTTGTGTTCAAAGTAGGACATTTGAGAGTAAAAGGGTGCCATTAAAAATCTGCCACAGTAGGGGCTAGAGAGATGGTTCAGCAGTTAAGAGCACTGGCTGCTCTTCCAGAGGACCTGGGATTGGTTCCTAGCACCCACACAGTGATTAACAATTTTTATAATTCCAGTTCCTGGGGATCTGATACCCTTTTCTGGTTTCTGTGGGCATTGCATACATGTGGTGCCCTTACATCTATGCATTGTAAAACACTCTAACACATAAAAAATTAAATAAGGTAGGACTTCCATGTTGGTAGGTTTATGACTGCTGCCACAGCTCACACTGTGTACAATGTTACACTGTCCCTCACTCTGCCCATCAAGTGCCACGTTTGCTTGGGGAAGGTACGTCGATCTCTTATACACACTGACATTCCATGTGTTTTGTTCTGTTTGTATTGACTTGTGATTGAAGAATAATAACCAGTGTCCAGTTTGCAGAGTCCCTATCACTCCTGAAAACCCTTGCAAAGAGATTACCAGAGTAGCAAGTGAGAGTGAACATATGCTGAGCCACACGGTCAGGAAGCACCTTTGGAAACAGATTTGAGTTACTCTATAAAGAATATGAGATTCACTGGTGATTATAAGCCCGACCAATTCTGGACGAAACATTGTTTTAAAAAAAGAGGCAGAAGAATTTAAAAATAAAAATCTCAGCTTGGGGTCACTGTTGAAGACTATTCTGGATCCTTTCACCTTGATGCAGGGCAACCAAATGAAGACAAACTTCTGTTGGCAGATAATCCAAGTAAAATTGACCCAGAAACTGTAGCAGAGTGGAAGAAAAACTCAGAACAGCTAATGAAATCTATGAAAAGGTAAAAGATGATGTGGATAAGTTAAAAAAGGCAAATAAAAAAATCAAAATCGGAAAACGGTAGCCTGCTGAGGGAAAGTGTAGGACTGCAGGCGGAAGTTGACAACAGGTAACATCAGAAGGTTGGAAGATTTACAGTTGTTGCTCTTCAGTCCAAAGGAGAAAAGTATGAACGTGAATGAAAGCCTCAAGAAAGCTCTAGAATGAAGTGATAAATGTATAGAGGAACTAGAATCTCAAGTATCACAACTACAAAATTCAAATGAAGGAAAAGAATATAAGGACTGGAGAGATGGCTCAGCAGTTGGGAGCACTGACTGCTCTTGCAGAGGACCTGGGTTTGATTCCTGGCACCCACATGGCAGCTACAAACTGTCCTTGACTCCAATTCCAGGGGAATCCAACGCCCTCTTCTGACCTCTGCGGCACTGTACGACACGGGTGCAATTCACATACATGCAGGCAATATACTCATACACATAAAATAAAAAAAGAGAAAGAAAGAAAGAAAAAGAAGGTATGAATGCCATTTGCATGAGAGCACCTTCTGCAGTTAGGAAAGGGGGCAAGGTTGTGATGGGGCTGCAGCATCGAACAGCCAAGGTGACAGTGCCAGACAACAGACTGGCTCAATCACTTCTGGTTTTACTCACCTGGAAACTGCTTCTAGCTGCAGACTCTCTGACACCAAATTCTGTTAGACAGGAAAGCACTAACAAGGCAGAACCACACTGTCCCAAGAACAAAGACCTATACCCCAAACAGGAAGAAATTATGTTAGATGTGACAGATATGAGTGTGGATACTTATTTGGAAGGAGAGTCCGGTAATCAACCAAGTAACTGTGTACTCTACAAAACTTTATAATCTCCTGGATCTGGATTTTTGTGCCTTAGTCGCCTTCAACCAAATACTCCAGAAAATTAAGAGAGCTCTATAATCAAAGCAGGAAGTTCCAAAAAAGCACTCAAACCATCTCAGAAAACTAGTGTTTGATGATTTTTGTGACTCTCCAAATGCTTTTAGTAACAATCTCCAGTTGATGATTTGACTAAAGGTGAGAATGAAAAGAAATCAGAATGCTCTGCCATCCCAAAGATGGGATTTGGGGATTGTTGTTCCATAAGTTATGCCCAAAGCTTGGAGTTTGAAAGTTCAGAGAGGAGCACAATGCCAAATTCTGATGGGGAAATATCTTCAAAGTTGAGTGAGAATCGGGCTCATGTTTATCCAAGAGACTGAATTGTATTTGCTCTCTTGCAACAAACCAGACCAGAACATCCAGTGAAACATCAATGGATGCTGCTTACCTTGAAAAAAAATCTCTGAGCTGGATTCAATGATGTGAGTCAGACAATAGCAAGAGTCCTTATAGCAATGGTTTTAAGCCAGTGGACTTGGAGGGCTTATCAGAATCCTCTCAAGGCAGTGAATTTCTAGAGGACCCTGGTAAGTTGGAAGAAAGAACTGAATCTTGTCCAAAATTCCTTAACTGCTGATCTGTGAGAAAAATGGAAGTGAATGGAAATCCATTTCTTTTTTCCTCCTCTCTCCATCTGACCAAGAGATTTTTCTCTCCATCCTACTTCTAATTCAGGAACTACTGAAATCATATCCCCATGCTGCTTGTTTCAGACTGAGTTTTCTCAGCATGTTTTGTTAAGCAGCTCACTTTGACTGTTTGAAGAGCAAAGATTTTGATCATCTTTATTTGAGATTCAGAGATGCAGAGTCTTCACAACCACCTTCAGTCTCCTTGGTCTACTTCCTTTGTGCCTGATAAAAGGAGTAAAAATGTGAATCAGTCAACAAAAAGAAAAACACAGAGTAGTCTTTCCAGTGCCAGTCCATCAAAAACAACTAAAAGCTGACTGGTGAAGGACGTGTCATTTATGGGTTTGTCCTTTGAGTTTTGAATGTTACTTTACTCACTTCATAAAAGCTTGATCCAGTGCCGGCACATGGTGGCACACACCTTTAATTCCAGCACTTGGGAGGCAGAGGCAGGCAGATCTCTGTGAGTTCAAGGCCAGCCTGGTCTACATACTGAATTCCAGGCCAGCGGGCTACAGGTACAACAGAAAAAAAAAAAAAAAAAAAAAAAAAAAAAAAAAGAAAAGAAAAGAAGTTCAATCCAATCTTGATAGCCTTCAGTCATGTCAAGTCAGAATGCTGGGTTTAACCTGTTCCCAGAACACTCATTTCATCTTGAAGAAAACCTTGGTATTTTTTATTTCCTTTTCAGAATTTTTTGACCAGAGAGAGCAGGGAGAAGTTTTGGTGTATATGTTTGTTTGTTGTTTGTTTTGAGGACTGTTGTATGTTTCTGGGTTGGGTGTATTTTGTTTTCTTAAACCTTATTTAACTATTAGATATGGTGGCCTGTTAAGGTTCAACTGTCTTCTGAACTTGTATTTCTTAAACAAAACATTCAGTATTGTTTGTACAGCACTCATACTCTGCTTCTTTAAAGCTGTTCCGAGAGTGGAAATTGCGTTGTATGTCCATATGTTATTTATGTTTAGTGATGGCCTGTTATGCAAGGCCATGGTAGAGAAATAGCACTCTGACCTTATTTTAATATTCACTTTTAATAATTACTTTTTAAAAAAATTTTATATTGATGTTTACATCTTTTAACATTGTGCTGTCCATTTTTTGTGAACATGTTCAACTAGTATGAAAAAACTCACTTTTTGTATGAAAATACTTTATGTCAGGTGGTTTATATTTTCTTATCTTTGTGGGTATGCATGTATATAAAATAAGAAAGTGGTTAGACATTGGAAGGAAGGCATAGATTGTTTAGGTTTGGAAAAGCTTCAACAATCTAGCTACATTTTCCTGCATGTGGAGGAAAAAGTACTCTTCTTTGAATCCTTGAGCCACTCCTCTCACACGTGGGCCTTTCTGGTGGGATTCAGATAGCCTGTGACTATTTGTGGAAACTATGTGCACGATAGCATTTTTGCTTGCTCCATTTTCCATCCTAAAGAAAAAGAAGATTCTAGGGCTACTCGAACATTATCTAGGAAAAATTTCCTTTCATGAAAAGTAACAAGTGGGGGTGGTGATAGATAAGCTCTAAGCACAATTTTTAGTTTAGGCTTTAAAAAGTATATTCTAGTTCCTGGAGCCAGCAGCTTGCCTGGGTAAGTTTGGCTGCTGTACCCACTGTACCTTGACTCCCCCAGCCTCATTCAACCTCCCAGCTCCCCCATCCCATGTCTCCTCCTATTAAAGCCAGATACAACAAACCCATAGCCAAAATCATTCTAAATGGAGAAAACCTGGAAGCATT
This sequence comes from Nannospalax galili, assembly GCF_000622305.1. Classification (NCBI taxonomy): domain Eukaryota; kingdom Metazoa; phylum Chordata; class Mammalia; order Rodentia; family Spalacidae; genus Nannospalax; species Nannospalax galili. The sequence goes on along the minus strand of NW_008349130.1, from coordinate 533,503 downwards.
CCCATGAAAATCAGGAACCAGACAAGGCTGTCCTCTATCTCCACTCCTCTTTAACATAGTGCTTGAAACTCTTGCAAGAGAAATAAGACAAGAGAAGGAATTTAAAGGAGTAGTAATGGGAAAAGAAGTCAAATTATCCCTTTCTACAGGTGATATGATGCTATATCTAAGAGACACCAAAAATTCCACCAGTAAACTTCTAGAAATTATTAACATGTTTAGTAAAGTGGCAGGTCACAAAATTAATCTGAAAAAGTCTGTAGCCTTTCTATATACCAATAATAAGCAATCAGAGAAAAAGTATATGGAAACACTCCCTTTCACAATAGCTCCAAAAAAAAAAAAAAAAATCTCGGAATAAACCTACCAAAGACATTAAAGTCCTCTACAATGAAAATTTTAAAACTTTAAAGAAAGAAATTGAGGAAGACATCAGAAGATGGAAGGACCTCCCATGCTCATGGATTGGAGGAATTAATATTGTGAAAATGACTATTCTACCAAAAGCCATTTATAGATTCAACGCAATGCCAATCAAAATCCCCATGACATTCTTCACAGAGTTGGAAAAAAAACATCCAAAGATTCATGTGGGAGCACAAAAGACCTTGGATAGACAAAGCAACCCTGAGCACTAAGAGCAATGCTGGGGGGTTTACTATACCAGATTTTAAACTGTATTACAGAGCTATAGTCATAAAAGCAACATGGTACTGGCACAAAAATAGACCCATAGATCAATAGAACAAAATTGAAGACCCAAATATGAGTACATGCAATTTCAGCCACCTGAAATTTGAGAAATGGGCCAATAACATTCACTGGAGGAAAGATAGCATGTTCAGCAAATGGTGCTGGCAAAACTGGATCCCCATCTGTAGAAGAATGAAACTAAACCCATATCTCTCACCTTTCACAAAAGTCAGCTCTAAATGGATCAAAGACCTCAATGTGAAGTCTGAAACACTGAAACAGAAGAAAACATTGGCAATAATCTACAAGATATAGGTGTAGGAAAGGTTTTTCTAAACCAGACATCAACTGCTCAGGAAACAAGGTCAAGAATCAACAAATGGGACCTCATTAAACTAAAAACTTCTGTACATCAAAAGAAGCAACTAAGGAAGTGAAGAGAAAACCCACAGAATGAGAGAAAATCTTTACCAGCAACACATCTGACAGAGGTTTAACATCCAGAATACATAGCAACCTCAAAAAAAAAAGAATCAAGAAAGGAAGTAGCCCAATTAAAAGATGGGCTAAGGAGCTGAACAGAGAGTTCTCAGAAGAAGAAATAAAGATTGTTAAGAAGTGTCTTAAAAGGTGTTCAACATCATTAATAACTAAGGAAATGAAAATTAGAACCGTTTTAAGATATCATCTTACCCCAGTCAGACTGGCTCAATCAAGAGAATAAATGATACCAAATGTTGGAGAGGATGTGGGGAAAAGGGAACGTTCATCCACTGCTGGTGGGATTACAAACTTGTTCAACCCCGATGGAAAGGCCTGTGTAGAGCTCTTAAAAAACTATAAATGAACCTACCATTTGTCCCAGTTTACCACTACGTGACATATACCCAAAGAACTCATCCTATTACAGAGACACTTGTACATCCATGCTTATTACTGCTCTTTTCAGCTCTTTTCACAATAGCTAAGAGATGGAAGAAACCTAAGTGTCCTTCAACTGACAAGTGGATAATGAAAATGGAGTTTTACTCAGCAGTAAAGAAAGATGAAATCATGAAACTTGCAGGTAAATGGATGGAACTAGAAACTGTTATACTAAATGAAGTAACAGACTCAGAAAAACAAATTACATATGTTCTCTCTCATATGTGAATCCTAGCACCAAACCCTTATAAGTGAGTATGTATCCAGACATAACTACAGGAACCAGGATAATGAAAAGTGACCAGGGAGGTATAGGAAAAGAAAGAATCTGAAAGAGAAGAACAGTAGAAAACAGGAGTTCAAAAGTGAAATATGGATAAAAACAGTGTTATTTTAAGGGGAGGGGGGAGGAGTGTTATACAAGGAAACTTGGGGATAAAAGGAGAGAAGGAGCTCAAGAGAGGTGGAACCATAGGAGATGGGTATTATTAAGGGAGAAATGGGAAAAATGCAGGCACTTTAAATGGGGAAAACATAGTTGAAGGGTTAGACAATGTGAGAGGTAAATAATGCCTAGCTAGTTTTCAAAAAACCAGAGGTAACCATATTAATCAAACAACCTACTGAAAAATTATGCATACAACTATCTCAAGAAATATAATACACATCTAGGGAAGGTTTATCTGAGAACATATGGTCTTTGGCCATGCTTTGTCTACATAATGCTTGGTAATTAAAAGTACCAGACTTGTGGAACTAACCTTCTTGGATGTCTAACAGCCATACTTTGAGGCCTATACTAATTTGATCAGAGAGACATAAAGGAGTTTCTGTTCCTTGCCCTCCTAGTTCCAGGGGACTATGGGCTTCTCTCAAAATGTCCTATAACTGTGGTGTGTCACCTGTCCTCTTGATTAAGGAGGCCATGGAGACCCCACCAGATGGATTGAACCAGTGTCCTGTCTACAAAGAGGAAGGTCAACACAGAGGAAACATTTCTTCCATGCTTCCAAGTGAAGCTAGCCACAGGTGAGCAGGACCTTTGACTTATCTTCACATAGATGGAACTGGTTAAAAAAAAAAAAGAGAGAGAGCTAGGGGCTCCTCCCAAGCCCATGTGACCCCTGAGGAACAGATCCTCAAACTACCTTAAGAGTAAAAATAAATTTGTTTATCTGGGCCAACTGTATGGTCTTAAACACCTAAAAGGAAAGTGTAACAAAAGAGTAAAGGGCAAGAGTTCATGTGTATAGCTAAAAGCCACATAATAAGAAACAATGCCAGACAGGAGATACCTTCCTTTGAGTTGTTGGCCAGGGTGGCCCAAGGGACTCCCAGAGAGTAACCCAGCATAGAACTGGGAAAATGAACAGTAGACCCCAATCTTATCTAAAGGAATATTGGCAACTGATTGCTGCTATATGAGGAACAGCTGGTCTTCCTGAAACAAGGAACTCTAGATTGACTAGATTCAGCAGATGGAGAAGCACTGGAGAATGGCTGGGGGTGCCAACAACACAGTGGACAGTGACAGGGATGACAGAGTATGTGGGCTCCAGTGGTTGGGGGGAGACTATGGGAGGGTGCCATTTGGGATGTGGGTATATAGATAAATAAGATTGTTTGGGATGTTCTGTATGAAATACACAAAAAAAATCAATAAATAAAAAAAATGAGTTATACTTGAGGAAGAAGCATAAAAATTTGCTTCATGTTAATTAGTAGAGGTGAAGCACATTGTCATTGAAATCTACTTGATGGTTTTATATCCATGCTCAGGATCCCAGAAAGGAACCGACTTTGACTAGTAATATTCAGATAGATAGAGATTAAAGATGCATGTGCAAACATCTAAGTGTTGGTAGCATTAAAAATGAGTTTTTCTGGCCGGGTATGGTGGTGCATGCCTTTAATCCCAGCACTCAGGAGGCAGAGGCAGGAGGATCTCTGTGAGTTCAAGGCCAGCCTGGTCTCGAGGCTCACAAGACACCTAGCCTAGCCTACTGGATGAGTTCCAAAAAAAACAAAAAAAAAAAAAAAAAAAAAAGAAAGAAAAAAAAGAAAAAAAAGAAAAGAGTTTTTCTGTATGAAACAGTATATTTTAAAATGAAATGGAGACCTTTTCTAAAGGTTAAAAACCTCATTCAATTTTATGTCTTATAGGGTTTATATTAAGTTGAATATTGTATAACTGTATTAATTCAACTGTGAACCTGAAAATTTACAGCCAATTTTGAAAGAGATAAATCTTTGCTCTGGAAATTGTTATTGAATATGTTAATGCTGTAGTGAAATGCTTCTTCTAATCATGTGGTCATTAAATAAATAGTTTTTTTTTAAAGTATATTCTAAGCATGTTTGGCATACCTGAGTTTGGTATGCCGATATAGGCCTTAAATGTAGGTTTGCATGCATTGACTTGTTTAACATGCACTTAATATTTTCATGTATTGTTTGACCTTAATCCTGCATGCTTTTCTATGTGAATTCAATAAAGGATGCTATATGAAAAAGTAAAATAAATAAAATTTTTGCCTCAGTAATTTTTTTTTTTTTTTGGTCTTTTTGAGACAGGGTCTCCCTGTAGCCCCAGCTGTCCTGGAACTCATTATATAGACCAGGCTGGCCTTGACCTCATAGAGATCCACCTGCCTCTGCCTCCCAAGTGCTGGGATTAAAGTGTATGCCACCATGTAATATTTTAAAAGACAAATAAAGGCTGACAAAATATTTTAGATTTAAAAGAAATAGTAGCAAGATATGTCACTGGAATTTACTGTGTTGTAGGGAAGCTGCATTCAAAATAGCACTGACCGCCTCAGTGAGGGGAGGAGCTAAGCAATTGGACCAGGGACAAAAAATAAGAGGAAGTGTAGGTGATTGGAGACTAATCAGGAGGAAATGTGTGAGCACCTCGTGATCACCATAGTAGTAATTGAAAGGAGCCTGCGTGCTCTACATGACCTTTCACAGGATTGGAGGATAGGTTCCCGCCTATGCTAATGATTGTGGTTTTTGCCTTTATAAGCTTTGTAACACAATAAACGAGTTCCTGCATGACTAAACTCCCTGCTGCATCTGAGAATCTCGGGGAGGTGGGTGAACGGGCAAGCAGTGCACTTACCCCTCCTCCGCCCCCATCGCTGAGCTCCATGTCCTGCCTCACTGGCGGGGCAGAAGCTTGGCATTCTGGTGCCCCATGTGAGGAACATTTTATGGGGAAGTTCTCAGCCAAGGCCAATCGGGCTCTCGGGGTAAGTGAGACCCTTAGCAAGGGTGATGCAACTTCAGCAAAAAGTGACCCGGCCTTAAAGGCTCTTCAATATATGCTCAAGAGCCGAGACTTGGAGCTATCTGATCAGACCGCATGCCAGGTCTGGGAGACAGTGACGGTTTTGGCTCCCTGGGTGCCTGCGGCCAATCTCTTTTCCTGGGATACCTGGGAGAGAGTGGAGAGGCTGGTGAGAGAGAGGGAGAAGCATTTTGGGACAGAGCCCCCACTGGGGTTCTACCCCACGATGCTGGCCCTTAAGGGCACCTTCAGTATGGGAGATTCCCCTACCTCAGCATTTTCGAGGTACAGTGGGGGAGGGGAGGCGAAGGGTTCGAAGGAGAGGGAAGAGGAGCAAGACTCTGGGGCGTGGGCGCAGTTTAATGCAGAGTGAAAGGAACAACGCAGCACCGAAGGCCCCATGGGAGCGCTAGCTGTGGGTGTTAAAGCTAGATTGACTATTGAGGCCAAGGAGGAGACCAAAGAGGCAGATGGGGTCAGTGAGAGAAATCACCCTGGAGAAAGAGAAGGGGGAAGCAGACCCCAGCCTATCAGTCGGGCGGTTCACATGAGCCCCTCTGCTGGGACCATGACCCCTGATCACAGCAGGAGAGATGAGGGCGGTGGTGGGGGGAGGCAGAGAGGCCCCCTCAGCCCCCCTACCCGAGGGAACCCACATACACTGACACTTTTCCAGTGAGAGTGCAGATGGAAACCACCCCTGCCTGTAAGGTGTTCCCAGTAAACTTGGTTCTGGGACTGCAGAGGCCGGCCGATTGGTATCCATGGGAACATAAGGACCTTAAGGAGTTAAGGGCCACGGTCCTCAGTGATGACCCCAACACTCCTTGGGCCAAGGCTTTGCTGGAAAACATCGCCCACCAGCCATGTGTCCCTAGAGATTGGATGGATATGGCTAAGGCAGTCCTCCCTAGCAATCAGTTCATCAAATGGCTAGCCTTATATAAAGAGGAGTGTAGAACCATAGCAGAGCAAAATCATGGAGTAAACCCGCAGATCCCCCTTTCCTACAGGCAGCTGACAGGGACTGCTGATGCTTATTCCACCAGGGTACAACAGGCAGCTTTGCCTGCCCTGTACTGAGACCAGGTGAGGCGAGCAGGCCTTGCAGCCTGGAAGAAGCTCAATGAAGGGCCATCGGAGAATCCTCTTGTGGGGCTGAGGCAAAAGGCAAGTGAGCCCCTTGAAGACTTTGTAGACAGAGAAGAGCCTTGTCAGGAAATTGCCCCCCAGACCTCTGAGGGACGAGTTCACCAGATTAATGGTGTGGGAAGGTATGAATAGTGATCATCAGGCCACCTGCTCAGGCTTGAGGCAGGTCTTGGTCAGCCGCTGGATTGTAGCCTCCCAAGATGTAGGAACTCATAGCCAACAGACACAGGCGCTAACCACTGCCCTGCAGGCCCAGACCGCCTCCCTGGCCTATGCCTTGACCCAGGCACTCCTGGCGGCCAGAGTTGGGGTTTGAGACGCCTGAGCCAATAGAGAGGAGAGGCCACCTGCTCAGGCTTGAGGCAGGTCTTGGTCAGCCGCTGGATTGTAGCCTCCCAAGATGTAGGAACTCATAGCCAACAGACACAGGCGCTAACCACTGCCCTGCAGGCCCAGACCGCCTCCCTGGCCTATGCCTTGACCCAGGCACTCCTGGCGGCCAGAGTTGGGGTTTGAGACGCCTGAGCCAATAGAGAGGAGAAAAAAAGGGGGGGTGCTTTAAATGTGGCAAGACAGGACATTTTAAGAGGGACTGGCCAGAGGCAGAGCCCCTCGGACCCCCTGGGGGAAGGGGGGGCTGAGAGCCCAACAAACCCACAACCCCTTGCCCCCATTGCAAGAAGGGGTTCCATTGGAAAAAGGATTGCAGGTCGAGGTTTGACTTAGCAGGCAGACCTTTAAACTAGTTCTGGGGTGGCCTCTAGTCCCATTACTCAAAGGAGGAAAGATGGAATCATAGGCTCACTGGACAGTCCTGATACACTGGGGAGTGAGGCCAAAAATGCATATTTTTATAGCAGGTAAAAGATTTCTTTGCTTAGTGGACACGGGGGTGGATCATATGATCCTTCGAAAAGAGGATGTACCCACGACATGGCTGCTACAGCCTGGCCCTAAAGTGTTGGGGGTGGGAGGCTTTCAAGGTCAGAGGAGGTAAAGGGATTGGTAAAGTGGAGAGACGCAGATGGGGCAGAATGGGAGATACAGCCACTAGTGGTCGAGGGCCTCCAATTCAATCTCATGGGCCAAGATATCCTGAGCCAGATGGACGCTGTGCTGACCACAGAAGATAGGGCCTTTTATGACGATCTCTTAGAGCATGAGGAAGCCAATCACATGCCACAAAGTGTTGAAGGGATTAAGGAGCAGGATTTCTCCTATTTTCATAATTACAAGGGAGAACCCGACAAGTTCCCTTGGGTTCACCCCCAATACTAAAGGCCACTGCCCCTCAGGTCCCTTGTATTGAATGGAGAGAGGGACCGCCAGTATGGGTGGAGCAGTGGCCCATGACTGATGTAAAACTTAAGGTTTTAATAGATCTAGTGGAGGAGCAAGTGGCACTGGGGCACCTTCACCCTCGGTCAGTCCTTGGAACACTCCAGTGTTTGTCATCAGAAAGGCTTCAGGAAAATGGCGAATGCTCCAAGATCTTCAGATGATTAATGACATAATGAAACTGGTAGGCACTCCCTTGCAAGGGATGCCCTGGATGGCTGCAATACCAGTAGAGTATTCTATTGCAGTTGTAGGTATTAAAGACTGTTTCTTCTCCATTCCCCTTAGTCCAAGAGATTGGGAAAAGTTTGCCTTTTCCATTCCCACCTTAAACCATCAGGCCCCTGATAGGAGGTTTGAGTGGACAGTGCTTCCCCAAGGAATGGCCAATAGCCCAGCCTTTTGCCAAAACTATTTGGCCTCTATTCTTCAGCCTTTAATGGCGGGCACTAAAACACTAATATGGTCATATATGGATGATCTTATAATTGGACATATAAAGGCAGTCAAATTACAGCCTTTCCTAAATATAGTGCTACAAAGGCTGAAAAAACACGGCCTCTGGATAGCACCTGAAAAGATCCAATGTGTGCCTCCTTTTAAAATCCTAGGCACACAGTTACTCCTCACACAGGCCAGTCCCATTAAACCCACCTTAGACATCCCCAAAGAGCTTACAATCCTACAACTCCAATGGCTAATAGGAGAAATAAATTGGCTCAGACCCTGGGTAAAGGTCCCCACATAAGCATTGAGCCCCCTCTATTGGCTCCTCATGATGGGACCTCCCCAGACCAAGGTCACACTGGAGGACATACACTGGGAGGCAATTAGGGCCTTCCAGGAGGCCCTAGACATGGGAGCTTGGGTCAGAATATACTCCCTTAAGCTCCCCTTTTGTTTGTGGGTTATTATAGGAGACAGGCTGGCCATGGCCATGGTAGTCCAAGAACAGGAGCCAATGGAATGGATACACACTACCCTCAGAGGTCAACCAAGGGTATACACAACTGGGGATCAACTAGCAGACATGATTATAAGGGGAAGGAGTCTGGCAACTCAAAGGTTCGGGAGAAATCCTGATAAGATTGTTGTCCCCTACCACTTAGCAGATTTCAATTGGCTTAGGCGCAGCAATTCAAGAGTGGCAATGGCTCTAAAAGGATATTTTGGAGACATCACTTGCCATTACAGGGCCTCTAAATGGGCCCCAGCCCTTAAACGGCTGCCCCTCAAGGCATCTTCTCTCTTCTCCAAGAGTTTGATCCTCAATGGCTTACATGTATTTACTGACGAGGGTCAGAGCGGGGCTGCCTATGCAGCATTTGGCCCCAACCTAGGAGGAGGGCCCCAGAAGTGTGACTTCTGTGCTGTGAAGGGTTCAGCACAATTCAAAGAGATGCTGGCAGTTCTCATGGCTCTTCAAGACCTAAGCTCCCCCTTCAACCTGTACACTGATAGCCTTTATGTGGCTAACCTCCTCCCAGGCTTACCACAGGCCCATATCAAGTTAGACTCCAACCCAATTACCACACTCATGGTCTCGATCCAAGGGACCTTGGAGGGCAGAAGCTCCCCCATTTTCATTCAGCATATGTGGAGTCACACAGGGCTACCCGCATTCATTACAGAGGGCAACAACCTGGCTGATTGTCTGGTCTCATATGGGGCCCACATATATATGTCCCAGGAGGCAACAAACCTTCATGACCTCACTCACATCAATTGGCGAGGCCTTCGTGCATGGTTCCCTGCTGTCCCAATAAAGGATTTAAAAAGAATAGCACATACCTCTAAAGCTTGCCAACCCTAGCTAAAGGTGCCCCCCCTACAAGGCCAGGGAGTTAATCCAGGAGGACTACAGCCTAATAAGTTGTGGCAAACAGATGTCACACACTATGCGCCTTTTGGAAGGCTTAAGTACATTTTTGTGTCTATAGACATCTCTCATGCATGCTGGGCTACCACCCATTCAGGAGAAAACTCCAAACATGCCCAATCACATTTTCTCCAATGTTTTGCTACCCTAGGCCTGCCTTCGCAGATAAAGACTGACAATGGCCCCTGTTTCATCAGTGCCTCAATACAGACCTTTAAAATTTGGGGCATCTCACATTCCACGGAAATACCTTATAACTCACAGGGTCAAACTATAGTTGGACAAAATCACCAAACACTCAAAACTCAACTATTAAAACAAAAAGGGGGAATGAGCCCCCATCAGCAACTAGGGATAGCCCTATTTACCATAAACATTTTAAATCACTCAAAAAATACCTTGCAATCTAAATTTCAAGCTCACTGGGGACAAGAAAATACAAAACCCCGAGTAGAGGTGAGGTGGAAGGACCCAATCACGGGCCAGTGGAGAGGACCGGACCCACTGTTAACGATGGGAAGGGGATTCGGTTGTGTTTTCCCTATGGGAGAAAATAAGCCTATTTGGGTACCAGCCAGAAACCTCAAATATCTCCCCCTACAGGGTGATGGCTCCAACCAAGATGACTAACAGGGAAAAGACTCTGGTGGAGCCAACACTTGGCCCTTAAGGCCCAGAAGAAACAAACAAAACATAGACAGACACCTCCTCATAGTCGCCAAGGAAGACCTACCCTTGAGGAAGCCTTTCTCTCTCTGTTTCTTACAGATCAAAATGAGGAAACTCACCTTCATGTTCATCCTGTCACTCGTGACAATTGAGCAGCTGACACTAACAAGATCATCTGGACCTATAGAGACCCTGAATCTACATCAGCACCAAAAGGTCACGTGGTTGGTGACCAATACGGCTACCGGAGTGATTGCCAACAGCACTACCAAGGTGACACCACCAGACACATGGTGGCCTGACCTGGATGTAGATCTCTGTGCCCTGGCTACTGGATTGTGGGACGTCGGCAACCAGACTCAAGGGGGGACCAGGCCTGAATGTGGGGACACAGGACGTGGATGCATATTACCATTAACAGGGTCCCCCAGGGAGCCGGGGTTCTCCCATGTGCTAAAGTGGGACACATTATTACAGACAGAATTTTATTTGTGCCCAGGAAGTAGTACAACTTCGCAATAGCTGCGCAACTGCGGGGGGGGGGCTGATTCTTACTGCTTTTATAACTGGGGATGTGAAACCACAGGGATGGGGTATTGGATTAAGGACCGGGGACTGATCACTGTCAAAAGGATACAGAGACCTAGACTTTCTGCAAATCCACTATATGGAAGATGTACAAACTTTCATTGCAACCCCCTCCATATAACCTTTACAGAGGAGGGACAGTGGGTGAGGGGCTGGGACTTGGGAAAGACTTGGGGATTGAGACTCTATGTATCTGGACATGACCCTGGTCTCCTCTTTATGGTTAGAAAGCGGGTTGAGCTGCTTGCAAGGCCAATCACACCCAGACCAGCCAACTTGGGGGCCGGGACGGCCAAGACTTATCCACCTGCCATGAGCCTCTCCCCCACAGGACTTACACTTTCCCCACAAAACCTTCATTCAAAACCCAGAGTGAGACCCAATGTGTTTAAGGATCTGACCCCAAAGGGAGGGTCAGAGATCCTAACGGCTATCCAGCTTGCATATAGAGTTCTCAACTTGACCCGTCCAGACCTTACCTCCTCATGCTGGTTGTGCCTAGAGGCCGGTGTACAGTTGATCGAGGCAATAGGTGTAATAGGAAGATTTAATTACACCTCTGATAATCAAAAGTGTCGGTGGGGGGGGTTGTCCACCAAGACAAGCAGGCTCTCCATACCTGTGACAGATTACAATTTGACCTGTGTTACTACCCTAGATTATCCCTCCCCTTGGGAGGGCTGCTTTAACATAACACAGGCAGCAGCAAATAACAGTAATCAATGGGTAGTTCCTACTGACCCAGCGATTTACTGGTTGTGTCAAAAGTCAGGGCTAACACCCTGTCTCTCATTGACAGTCCTCACACATACTGATGGGGACACATGTGCCTTGGTAGTGCCTTTCCCCCATGTGCTATATCATTCCTGGGGGGAAATGGAGACACAACAATCACTTAGGTTTAAGAGGGAGTTAGTCACCACCTTAACAGTCTCAACACTAGTGGGACTAGGAATGGGAGGAGCGGCCCTAGGGGCCACCTCTCTGGCCCTTTCCCAACAGGGCCTCCAAAAAATTCAGGCAGACATGGATGCAGGCTTAGATAAACTGGAAACAGTGGTAAGGTTCCTCCAAGAATCTGTTTCATTGCTGGCACAAGTTATATTACAAAATAGAAGGGAGAGGAGTGCTGCCTCTATGTTGACCATTCAGGGGTAATCACAAAAAACTTAGACGAAGTCAGAAAGGAGATTAATAATCGACATGTCCAGAGGGACCAATCCTTGTTTGAACAATGGTTTAATGCCTCTCCCTGGTTAACGATGCTAATCTTAACATTGCTGGGACCCTTGGTGATCCTCACCCTTGTTTGCACCTTTGGACCATGTATCTATGCCCGAGTCATGAAAATGATTTGAGGGCAAATAGCATAGGTACAAGCTATGGCGATACGTGTCTGACTGGCTCCCTACCTCCCCCATAAAGGAGACGTAGACCTAAACCAAGGTTGTCACTGGTTCACTTAATCCAAGGTGTGACCGGTTACCGGGAGAGTGATGCCCCCCCCACCCCAGTTAATAAAACAAAAAGGGGGAGATGTAGGGAAGCTGCCTTCAAAATGGCGCTGACCACCTCAGTGAAGGGAGGAGCTAAGCAATTGGACCAGGGACAAAAAATAAGAGGAAGTGTAGGTGAGTGGAGACTAACCAGGAGGAAAATGTGTGAGCACCCTGTGATCACCATAGTAGTACATTGAAAGGAGCCTGTGTGCTCTACGTTACCTTTCACAGGATTGGAGGATAGGTTCCCGCCTATGCTAATGATTGTGGTTTTTGCCTTTATAAGCTTTGTAACACTTACAATAAACGAGTTCCTGCATGACTAAACTCCCTGCTGCATCTGAGAGTCTCTGGGAGGCGGGTGAATGGGCGAGCAGCACACTTACCCCTCCTCGGCCCCCATCGCTGAGCTCCACGTCCTGCCTCGCTGGCGGGGCGGAGGCTTGGCACTGTGTGGTTTGGATTCAACCTGATTCTGAAAAATAAATATCAAAACACTGCAATAAAACTATGTGTTGAGACAGTTGGAAAAATTTGATATGTATTACATATTAGTTACCATATAATATACCAATGTTAAATTTCTTAAATTTCATAATTTTACTGGACATAGAAAATGTTTTGTGATATATATTGATGTATATTAATGTTCAAAGTTAAATTGTATATGGCATCTATATATGTTGTCTATAAATAGTTAAAAAGAAAATAGATTTTCTGAGTAGATTCCTATAGAGATGGGGGGGAGAGGGAATGTGAGAGTGGGTAAGAGAGGGGAAGGGAAGTGAGGGGCGAGGAAATGAGAGGACATGAGAGAGGAGGCTAGAGAGGAGTCATGTTGAAGGATACATGAGTGTTCGAAGTACTGTTCATGTAACATTTTGAAGGTGAAATTTTTACATTAAAAAAATTCAGAAAAAGTTTGCTTTGAGATAATAAGAGTGAGCTGGGAATGTGTGTCAGGGAATCAAGAAGTAAGACAGCAGTACTGATGAAGCATTTGCGGTTGCCAGCTACTGTTCCAGGTTCTAGGGACATTGAGATTAAGGTACTCCCCCCCACCTTTTTGGAGCTCATCACATGGAGGACAAAACAGGTTAATAGATGTATAGTCAGATGTATAGTATACTATGGAGAAAATTATTTTATATCTCTGTGCATTTTAAATCAGAGACATAAATCCAAATAAATTTTGCTGAAACGTGGGACCTTTGCTTATAGATTAAGATATGGAAGGTCATTTCAAACTGCATAGGTCATGAGGACTACAGATCCTGGAGACCTGTGTTTGGTTTTCAAGGCGGTTCATGTCTGCAATGTCAGAGTCATTTCTAGGCTATCATTGCAGAAACATTGGGCTTTTGTAGTATATGGGAAGTTCTATTTTCATATCAAAGGGTAAAGTTAACATCCAGAACCCCTCTTATTATAGCATGTATTCCAGATTTTCTCACTAGGAAAGGGCAGTGTATGAATGATTCAAGGAAATTGGTTTCTAAATGTAAACTTCTTACCTGTCATGTGTACATTGTGTACATGTAGGACATGGAATCTGACTCTCACCCTTCACGTCAGGGGTGAGAATGCTTAAGATGACAGGCGCTGTCTCTGATTCAGATGCAGCCAGCACAGAATTAATGATGAAGACTATTAAAGACAGAAATGCATTCAGTGGTGGAGCACACATGCTCATCATGGGCAAAGAGTTGGCTTCATTCAGTCCCAGGCTAAAAGAAGAAAGTAGAAAGAAGTGGCCTATGCCAAGTGAATGTTTTCTGTTTCCTTCCTTTCAATCCTGCCTTTTGCCACTGTCTTAGTTACTTTCTATTTCCGTGATACAAACACTGACCAAAACCAACTTGGGGAGGAAAGGGTTTATTTGGTTTACATCACCCAGGTCACAGTTCATCACTGAGGAAGCCCAAGGTGGAAACTCATGGCAGGAAACTGGAGGCAGGAGCTGAAGCACAGACCATGGAGGAATGCCGCTTACTGGCTTGCTCCCCTGGCCCATGCTCAGCCTGCTTTCTTATACAATAAGTGACCACCTACATTGGGCTAGGCCCACCCATATCACTCAATAATCAAGAATATGCCCCAAAGGGAAAAAAGGCAATTGCAGAAGATTATTTTTACTACTTACCTGTCTCTGAAAATGTTTAATACTTGAAGTAAGGTTTTACACATACCAATCCTATTTTGGAAACTGAATACATACTATGTTACTATACTGATCAATCTTTAGTGGGTGACATTAGAATTTTGAGAAATTTAAAGGAAACACAAAAACTTGGAGGCATGTAAGCCATCTACATTCGGTATTGTAGGCCATCTGAGTATATTGGCCACATTTTAAACTGCTCTTGTTCCAAAATTAATGAATAGAAAAGTAAACATCATTTCACTATATCTTATTATTTTATAGATTAATATACTTTATTGAAACTGTCTAGACATTGCCATGGAGCCTTTTATGGTATATTTAATTTTTTCTTTGGAATTCATTATTTATATAATGCATTTTGATCATATCATCCACCATTACCTCCCTCAAACTCCCTCCAGTCCCCTCCCCATAACTCCTTTGTCCCTCTCCCAACTTCTTTTGTCTTTGAAATTTCCAAAGATGCACAGCCCAGAAAACGAAGGACTTATAGGTATCTTCAACTATAAGTTTAGGGTATGTGAAACTCAGATTTCAGACTTTGCACATTTCCAAAGTTAAGACCCCCTTAATCATGTCTGGTTTTCACAAGTAAGAGCTAAGTGTCACTTATAGTCTGTCACTTACATAAGCTGATCATTATTTCTTGTTCCATTGTTTATGATGAAAATCCATGGATGGAAAAGAAGCTGAGTGCAGTAATGGAAGAACAGGGGGAAGACCACTAAATACAAATTGCTCTGAATAACTTCTTTATATAAGGTATGATAAAACAAAAATATATACTAATGAAATTGCAGTCATTTTTTTCTATTAATATAAAGTGTTTTTTTCTCATAATAAGCAGTTTGATTTTCCATAAATATTTTGTATTGAGTAAACTTGCCATGCATTCCATCTCTATTTGAGATCATGGGCCAACCAAATGGATATGTGATGTTTGAATTTCCTTAGATGACAGCACTGTATGAAAGACTGTTTAGTTTGCTCTCCAGAGTGGGAGAATAACAGGGTAATTTACATGATGAGTGGTGGTCAGTCATCATCAACCTGATTACTCCAAGCTGATTTCTGCTGTTGCTCTTTCTCCTTACTGTCTATCCATCAGAGACCCCTCAACTGCAACTTAATTAAATGTGAAGAGGAAGACTAGAGCATTCTGAATTAGCTTTCCCATCAACTCTGGAGATTTTTACTTTCATGGAGCCAAGAAATCTGTCTCTCCTTCTGTTATATCACTAAAAGTTTCAGGCTGGTAAAATTATTCTGTTACATAAATCATCTGACAGAAAGATCCTGACAGAAATAACCATTTGAGCTGGAACAGGGACATAATCCATCAGCTGGATCTCTTCCTAAAACCTGTGTATCTGATTACACCTTCTGTACTTTTAAAGTTACCTTCTTTGATAGTCTGAAACATGTTTTGATAGATTAAAAACATATTTTGTATTTTAGCTTACCAGGAATTTTCGAGTTTTTGTGGTGACTAGTATTATCCTAGCTTATTATCTTTTGATATTTATTTGATCTTTCATTGATATAGGATGGTCGGCTGTGCTGTTTGCACAGTCACTGCTTTCCAGGAACTTACAGACTAGTGAAAGAGGCAGAGAAGTCAACCTCCCTGTGCATTGAGTGCTGTGCCTGGGGCAACAGAAGTCAGCGGCATGGATATTCAGTGGGATACTGAAAGGTAACTAATGTTTCATCAGGTAAAAGGAAAGACCACCTTAGCAAAATCCACAACAGGAAAGAAACCTGTGTTTGGAAGCTGGTAAAGGGAGTAGGAGGGTGGGTCTTAAACATCTGGAGGACTAGTTCAAACATCAGACCACACCAGCCCCCAGCCTCCTACTGTACACCTGGCCATGGGGCCCAAGAGTTTGAATTTCTAGTATATTCCAAGAACATACTGGTGCAGTTGGTCTGGGGTCTACCTTTAGAGAATTACCAACATTGTGTGTGGAAAGGAGGGTTAGAGTGGACAATACCTAGAAATATTGGTATTTGTGGCCAGATTATAGATGTACTTAATTTTATGCATATATTTATTTATTTGGTGTTTAATGGAGAGATGGAGACATATTCCCAAATTACTGAACTGCAGTCTCACCCTCAGTGCCAGTTAGTTTTAGACAGCTTGATACAACTGGAGTTACATGGAAAGAAGGAACCTCAATTGAGGAATTTTCTCCATTAGACTGGTCTGTGGACATGTCTGTGAGGCATTTTTTAAAACTGTTAATTGATATAGGAGAGACCAGTCCACTGTGGGTGGCATCATCCCTTGGCAGGTGGGCCTGGGCTGTATAAAAAAAATAGCTTGAGCCAGGCATGGTGGAACATGCCTTTAATCCCAGCACTTGGGAGGCAGAGGCAGGCATGGATCTCTGTGAATTTAAGGCCAGCCTGGTCTACGTAGTGAATTCCAGAACACATGGGGCTACAAGGAGACCTTGTCTCAAAGAGACCAAAAAAAAAAAAAAGAAAAAGAAAAAAGTAGCTTGAGCAAGCCAGGGGCAGAAAAGCAGTAAACAGTGTTCCTCCTTGGTCTCTGTTTCTGTTCCTGCTCCCATGTTCCGTCCCATGTTCCGTCTTGGATTCCTGCCCTGACTTCGCTCAGTGATGCACTATGACATAGAAGTGTAAGCCAAATAAACCCTTCCCTCCCCAAGTTGTTTTTGGCTAGTGTTTATCACAGCAATAGAGAAGCAAGTTAGTGCAGGCTCCCTTGCTGCCCCTCTTTCCTTTCTGTGCCTCATCCTTATCAGAAAACATATCAAATACTTTCTATTTGAACGGAAGCCAGCTAACCAGACTTTATAAAGTGTGGACAGCTCTTAATTATTTGTTATTTCTTGATTATTTACATCTTAAAGATTTGTTTTTATTATTTTTATTTTTATGTTTCTATGAGTGTGTGCTCTGTGAGTGCAGAGCCCAAGGAGTCAGAAGAGGGTGTGGGATCCCTAGGAACTGGAGTTACAGGTGGTTGTGAGAAGCCTTATGTGGGTGCTGGGAACTGAACTCGACCTCGTTTCCATAGGTATAGAATATAATTCTTTAGATGTGTCAAAGTTTGAGTATGAGTCAGGAAGTGGGTGCAGGCATCTTATTTGGGGTATGGTTCCAGAGCACAGGAGGAGAAAGCAGGAAGAGTCTGGGGAGGAGCAAGAGTCAAGAGCACAGGGTTACTACAGCATGGACTTGCTTCCAGCTTTGCAGAATGTGTCCTAGCAGTGGTGGGCAGGGGTGGGGATATTTATACCCCTGGGACTGGGTGACTGAGGGCTGTCCCCAGATGTAACACCCCCATACTTTCACGCTGCCTTTGCACATGACCTCAGATGAACAGTGAAGCTGCTGGGGGAAGGACAGTGGAGGGGAGCATCTGAAACTGTCTGCTAAAGATGAGATAGAAATCAGACATAGGGCAGTAGGATCCAGGGCACCAGAAATGAATGAAGTGATTTAAAATATTTAATATAATTAGGTTGTTTGATATTTTGATGCTTAGAAAGTATTTCTTTTCCCTTCATTTTAAAAATGAGAGAAGACATTAAGGGAAAGATGTGATTTCATGTAATACTTTGAGACCAGGGCTGGGCTATTGTCACAAGACCCTCCATTTGTTTGATTCCTCTTTTTGGTAAACCACTGTAACCTTGACTTTAAGGTGCAAGGTTGTAACACTATCATCAGTCACATCTATAGTAAAGTACAGAAATTTTATTTGCAGTGGTCTGACCTTTCTACTTACATCTTTCCAAAGAAGGAGGAAGAGGAGGAGGACGAAGAGAAGTCCAATTTACATTACACAAGTTTGATTTTGTTACAGTGTAATTAGCTTGTAACAGGGCTAAAATTCTGCAGAAAACAGTCTTTTAGATACCTTTTTGCAAACTCCATTGCTATCTTTTGAGGTAAGGCAGCACTCTGTCATCTCCTGATAATGGTGGGAAATCTTGGCAAGTGACCATGCTGAGTGTTCTGTTTGTTTTCAGACTGGCTTATGACTTTAACAACTTCTCAGGTTTTTGTTTGCTTTCTGAAGTTTACTGCCTTGTCTTTAGTTAATCACTGCTTGTTTCCTTTAGACTATTCACATGTCTAATTTCATCCTCTTTTGTGTTCTACAGGTTGGGCCATACCTTCCCAAATGCTCCTCCTCTCCCTCTTTGTGATCCTATCCTGAACATGTGTAGCACAAACCAAAAGATAATCCCTTCCACCTCTCCCATAGGATGTAGTCTTCATTCTGTCTGAGTCACATTTCAGAAGATAGCAGACAACTACTTCTTGATTTTCAAATATTTTATTTATGTTAATTTGGTCCCATTCTACGAATGGACTTGAATGCAAATTTAATGAATATGTGTCTGTCTATGAATAATATGTGTATATATAAAACAAATAAATGGCTTGAGGATGTAGCTCAGTTGATAGACTGCTTGCCTAGTGTGCATAAGGCTCTTGGCTCTATCTTCAACTTGAAACCAAATTAAGCATGGTGGTATAAGCCTGTGAATCTAGCCTTTGGGAGATGGGGGCAGGAGGATCAGAAATTTAAGGTCATCCTCTATTACATAGTAAGACAAGCCTGGGACTCATGAAATCCTGCCTTAACATAATTAAAGCACAGTGGCTAGAGAGATGCCTCTGTGGTTAGAGCACTGACCACTCTTGCAGAGGACCCAGGTTCCATGCAGGGACTAACAACTCTGTAACTCCAGTTCCAAGGGATACAACACCTCTTCACCTTTGTGGGCATTGCATGCAGGGTGCACTTACATACATGCAGGAAAAATACTCATACGCATAAAATAAAAATAAATACAAATTAAAAACAAAACAAAAATAAAAAATGATAAAAAAAGGGAATAACAAAGTCACCATGGAAACACAGTAAAATAAGGTAAGAGGTCATTGGGTATGAGTTCTCTTTTATTAACTGTGGTCATGTAACTGTGTTCTAATTAATGGGAACCAGCA
The DNA here is from genome assembly GCF_000622305.1 of Nannospalax galili. Taxonomy (NCBI): domain Eukaryota; kingdom Metazoa; phylum Chordata; class Mammalia; order Rodentia; family Spalacidae; genus Nannospalax; species Nannospalax galili. The sequence goes on along the minus strand of NW_008349130.1, from coordinate 514,310 downwards.
GAAACAATGCTTGCTGCTTCTAGACCTAAGTCACAAAAATCTCCATGGTGCTCACTTTCCATTTATCAGTGAATGCCCACCCCAAAGGAGATCAGAAACCTTTAATGGCAGCCTGTGTCCACTGAGTACCTGTGTGGAGGAGCAGTTCCCTCTCCCCCACTGAAAATTAAGTTAAAGCTCTTTCATTGCACAACTTCAAAATAAATTTTATCAAAAGAATTTTGCTTATTAGAGCAATGTACTTGTTATAACAATTATCCAATTTTAATTAGCATTACCTTACAATTAAAGCATTTCACAAAGCTGGAGAGATAGCTTAGGAGTCTAGCACTCTACCTGCTTTTTGCAGAGGAGCCAGGTTCAGCTCCTAACACATGTCAGCTAACAACTGTCCGTAACTCCAGTTCCAGGGGATCCAACAGCCTCTTCTGGCCTTCATGGACATTGCACACATGCAGTGGACATACATACATATAGGCAAAATACTCATGCACATAAAATAAAAGTAATAAAAAATTTTAAAAGCACAAGACATACCCACATGCTCACGTGTCTATTATAGTTTGTATGGTGTGTTCTTATACCCATTCTCAAATAAAAGAATTGAATGAAGGGTTTTTAGGTCAAGTTCAAGGTAGATTACAGGACCTGAAAGATGAGGTAAATAGCTACAATCCAGGCCAGTGAGAAGTTGAGGGAAGGCAGTAAACAAAGACACAGGAGTCTAAAATAAGCAAAAATCAGGTCAGCCAGGAGGCAGAAAATGCAAGGGCTGATCCCGAGTTAAGACAGAATACTTTATTCTGTGCCCTGGAAATTCAGGGCTTGTCTGCAATGTGAGAGTGTATGGTAGAGGGAAGCACAGCACCCCTGAAGTGAAGATCCACCTTGAAGCGACTAGAGTAGGCCTTCTGGGAGATGTTCCCACAAACAGAAAGTAGATAGTCCAACTACAGCCTAGTCTCCAGAGAGCATGAAACTCTTTCCTAGGTGTCTCTGAGGAATCACTAGGAAAGCTTCCATAATATGATGAGTGGAGTTCAGGTTTTGTTTTCATTTCAGTAACAGGGACTGAATCTAGGTCCTCACACATGCTAGGAAAGTGCTCTACCACTGAACTACAGCCCTAGCCTCACAGTATAAAACATGGGGAAATGAGGTTCCTGTTGGGGTCTGTGCTGCAAGGAACGTGGCACTCTGTGGCATAAGCAAGATATCTTTTCTTTGTAGTTTGGCATCTCCTCATTGTAGTTGTCTCCTCCCTGCATCACTGCCACAGTTCTAACTTTGTGTCCATTCCACAATCCTTCCTGGATAAAATTTTGTGGACTTTGTGTCTAGTAAAATAGAACGGTGTTCTTTGCCCTGCTTCTAGGATGTGGGGCCTCATGACACTGCATTTTCAGATAAAATTTAGAGTAAGTTCATAACTGATTGGAATTACAATGAACATAAAAACACTGAAGAATTTATTATATTCAATATGCAGTTCACTAATCAGTGAGCATTTATCAACACCTGCAACTTTTCTCAACAGTGCAGTATAGTTTTCCATGCAGGTACATCTAAGTATAGGTTTCTTGTGGTATAATTCATATGCCATACAGATTAACCTTTAAAATCCAGAATTCAGTACTTTTTTGTATAGTAAGTATGCTGGACCACCAGTACTGTCTGACTTCAGAATGTTTTTATCACTTCTCCAAGAAATGTCATACTCAGAGGCAGTCTCTCTCCTCTACTCCAAGGTGACAATTAATATACTTTATGTCACTATGGATTTACATATTTTGGACATTTTCTGTAAATGGAGTCATTACATATGTAGTCTTTGATGGCAAGCCTTTTTCACTAAGCATAATGTCTTTTATCCATTTTCTAGCCATACATCTGTTTTTCATTCCTTTCCTTGGCCAAATAACATTTCATAGTATGATTATAATACATTTTATTTAATCCATTGTTTCATTAATAGACATTTAAATTGTGTCTACTATTATCATTGTGACTAATGAAACTGTCAACAATTGTGTACACTTTTTTATTTTATTTTATGTGTATGAGTGTTTTTCCTGAATGTATGTAAGTACAGCCATACATGCAGTGCTCATGGAGGTCAGAAAAATGCATCAAATTCCCTTGGAACTGGAGCTACATACAATTGTTAGCTATTATATGCTGCTGGGAACTGAACATGGGTCCTCAACAAGAACAGCCAGTGCTATTAACCACTGAGCAATCTCTCCAGCCCCAAAGTATGTACATTTTTTGTGAACATAGCTATTTTTAATTTTTTCAAGTGTATTTCCAAGAATTCAATTGCAGTCATATTACTGCTCTGTTTTTAGGTTTCTGAAGAACTTACAATCTATTTTGCAAAGCAGCCTCACCATCTTACATCCTCATCAGCAGTATACGAACTTCAGAACAGTATATGAATCTCCCAGTTTCCCAGAATCCTTGCCAACACTTGTTATGATTTAGTTTTTAATAATAATTTTATATTCTTAAGCTATTATAAAAAAATAATAGTTTTTTTGGGGGGGTGATCTGGGATCCTCCCATTTTCTTGATTTGCATTTCCTAAATTAGAAGTGACAATGGCAATGTTTTTCTTGTGCTCTTTGTCTGTTTCTCACTTTTGGAGAGATATCCATTTAGATTCTTTGCCCATTTGTGTTCTGGATGGTGGTGATCAATGAGGTATATGAACTCTAAACTTTCTCCAAGGCAGTGTGCTGTCTTTATACTCCTCTCCTCTTCTCTCCTCTCCTCTCCTCTCCTCTCCTCTCCTCTTCTCTTCTCTTCTCTTCCCCTTCCTTCCTCCCTTTCTTCCTCCCCCCTTCCTTCCTCCCTCCCTCCCTCCCTCCCTTCCTTCCTTCCTTCCTTCCTTCCTTCCTTCCTTCCTTCCTTCCTTCCTTCCTTCCTCTCTCCCTCCCTCCCCCCTCTTTCTTTCTCACTTTCTTTCTGTGTCCTTTTGAGACAGGATCTCCCTGTAGCCCCAGCAGGCCTGGAACTCACTATATACATCAGGTTGGCCTCCATCTCACAGAGGTTGACTTGGCTCTGCCTCCCAAATGTTGGGATTAAAGATGTGTGCCACCAAGTCTGGATGTCTTTATACTTTATGGGGAAGAGCATCCTTTGAAGTGCAAAGCTTACAGTTTCAATAAAGCCCTACTTGTTTATTGCTCCTTTGTCTCCTGTGCTTTTCATGCCATCTTTACCACAGTACTGTCTAATTCTAATACAAGATCACAAAGATTTGCTTATTTTCTTCTGAGTTTTCTAATCATTTTCTTCATTTAATTTCATGTTATTCATTGCTAGTGCATAGAAATCCACTGCAGAGAAATGGTATGAAGGTGGATGAAACAGGCCAGGGTTCATCTCAAACTTGCAGTCAAACTTGGCAGTGTCACTCACCTGATGCTGGCTTTAGAGGCATGAAGTATGTAAGAATTAGTGGGTCATGAGTTCTTTCTCTTCAGTTTCAGAGAGCCTCAGAGACCAAGCATCATGTAGCAGAGGCATCCGTGCATAAAAATGGCCCTAACGAGCCAAGAGACCCTGATAAGCCACTGCCCGAAGCTGTGAAGGTGAAGCCTGGTTGGTGGTGGAGACTCCAACAAGAAGACCTTCATGATGCCAGAGTTGTGAGACATATGCCAATGAGAGCTGCATACAGGGAGTGGTACCACCCAAAAGAAAGATGTATGCTGCACCCTTTGGAAGTAAAATCCTAAAAGTTGGACATGGAGCTACTGAACTTGATGTTTGCCCTGCTGGTTTTCAGTCTTGTTTTGGTTTATAATTTTCTCACTATACTCCCATTCCTCCATTTTGGAATGGGAATGTGTATTCAGTTCCATTCTATGTTGGAAGTATATAACTTGTCTTTTGGTTTCACAGGGGCTTACAGTGAGTCTCAATATTGCCCTGAGTCTCAGAAGACTTTGAACTGTGGATTTTTGAATAGTATTGAGACTGGTAAAGACTGTGGTGACTTTTAAGGTTGGACTATTGCATTTTATAGAGTTATGAGCCTATGGGGATCAGGAGTTGGAAAGCTGTGGTTTGAATGAGAATGTCCCTCATAGGCTCCAAGTACTTGGACATTTTGTCCCCAGTTGGGGGCACTGTTTTGGAATGTCTTGGATGGTGTGGCCACGCTGGATGAAGCACATCACTGGAGATGGTCTTAGAGAGTTCTTAAGCCTTGCTGGATCACCAGTTGCTCTCTGCTTCCTGTGCCTGCTTGAGGATATGAACTCTGCTTTCTGCACCTGCTCTGGCCCCATTCTGCCACCATGACTTCCCACCGTGTCAGACTCATTCTCCAGAACAATAAGCTCAAATAAACCCTTCCTTTTATAAGTTCCCTTGGTCACAGTGCTTTATCATAGCAATAGAAAGGTAACTAGCACAATTGGTTGTAGAAGTTCTCTTATTTTTCTATGTGACTTTTTTTTTTTTAATTCAAAAGATAGTTTTGGAATTGTGTCCTGCTTTTCCTACGTCAGTTAATACACAAGTACTGGGCATGTGTGTGGCCATGGATGATCCCAAATGTATGTTGGAGTTTAGTAAAAGTCTCAATGGAATGCCATTTCTCAAGTTTTCATTTGATTTTTTAATCAAATCATAACACTGATCAGTCAATATGTTGTTAAACAATTGTTGCTTTTTTTAATGGATGAATTGGAGATCAGATTTTTCTCACCTCAGTGAGGTCAGGGACATGCAAACAAAAATGCAGCTTGGCCACCAGCTTCCTTCTATGGGTGGGAGCTCAGACCCTTCTTTTTTTGTTTTCTCTTTGGTTTTTTTTTTTTGAGACAGGATCTTATTGCAGTCCCCGCTGGCCAGCACTCACTATGTAGACCAGGCTGGTGCCTTGATCTCACAGAGATCCACCTGCCTCTGCCTCCCATATACCCCTTCCTCTTTTTTGCAAAGGCAGTGGGTTGCAGATTTTCAAGGCTATTGAAATCACAAGATGATTTCCACAGTTGTCACCAATCAGGAGGGAGGAGGAGGAGGCTACATTTGTCTTCATTTTGTTTCTAGAGTTTTCCATGATGTTTCCAGGTAGTTTGTGGAGTCATGGTTGTTCCTACTGCTTTTCTTTTTTAGGATTAGAACTGAGTTTGTGCAGTCTTTTGTTCTGAGACACTTGTCAGTTTGGAACATTCTTGGGTATTTTCTCTTCAGTTTCGCCTGGTTCCTATTTTGTTTTCTGTCCATGACCTCAGATAAGTACACATTATGTGCTTTAATTCTTTCTCATATTTTTCTAATGCCCTTTAAAGATATTTTCTAACTTTTCAATTTCTATACTTCAGTCAAAATATTTTTGTTTTTTTTAATTTCTTAATTTCTCTTCATTCTAACTCATTTATTGAATTTTTAAGTTGGTTGCCTTTTTTGGTTCTAGAATTTAATTTTTTTTTTTGACATTGAGACTTTTTTAATTAAAAGAAGCATTTCATTACAACAGCATTAACCTATTCAATAACATTTTTCTGAGCTAGGGTACATCTCTTTCAAAATTGGCTGTACATTTCTAGGTTTACAGATGAATTATTACGCTTATATAATCTTTTACTCATTATAAACTCTATAAGACATAAAATTAAATGAGGTTCCAATGTTTAAAAAAGATCTCCACTTCGTTGTCAAAACACACAGTTTCATACAGAAAAATTCATTCCAGGCCTCTTGACATTGAGACGTTTTCACATGCATTTCTAATCTCTATATACATGACTATCACTGGTCACAGTCACCCACCTTCTGAGCTTCTCGGCATCTGAGCATGAATACAATTTTTAATTCTAGTTTCTTTCTAAATTCCACCTTAATTACTTGAGCAAAGTAATCATAACTTTCATAAAATTTATTTTGGTATCTTCTACACTTTTTTTCTGAATTACATCTAGAGTTTTGGACATATACTCTCATCTCCTTGTAATTTTGCTTTTTGACTAAATTTTAGATGTTACATGTGATGTTATAAAGAATATTTGAGGCAGGCAGATCTCTATGAGGACAGCCTAGTATACATAGTGAGTACCAGGTCAGCTGGAGCTGCAGGGAGACCCTATCTCAAAAGAACAAATAAAAACAAACAAACAAAAAGCAAAATATACAGAATATTTTTAAGATTTATAGAAATATATAAAATAAAATATAAATAATATTTCAGACTCCAGAGAAGATTCAATTTGCTTTTGGCAGACATGTTTGCTAACATATTGATTCTAAAATAAAGCTTCCATCTTTGAGGACAGATCTATTTTTGTTGTATCCATATTATTTGCATATAACCTGTTGTGGGAGACAGGCTTGAGCCTAGGGTGAAAGTCTTATTGACAGCCATACAGCAGGCCTGAGGCAATGGCCCGACAGCTGGAGCCACAAGAAATGCCTTCTGACATTTGATCCCATTGGCAGATCATGAGACTGATGCCTAGAGCATCAAGACTGATATTACAACAAAGTCATGTGGTTTCCAGGAATCCAGGCTCTGTAATCTGAAACCCAGTATGCTAATGAGGCATCCTACCAGCTATTCTGTGATGGGATGTTAAGTCTGTTATGCTAATACGATGCTGTCTTTTATGCTAATAAGGTATACTACTTGCTGTGCTGTGATTGGACCACTATCCCTATATAAGCTGGTGCTTTCCTGCAATAAAGCAGACCTGTGTCACTGAACCTGGTCTCCTGTGTCTGAATGAGGCTCTGCTGACACAGTCTCCTCACCAGCCCTGGGGTCCAGGACCAGGCAGAAGCCTCAGTCCAGCGCGAGTGGAGGAGCAGTCTCGACGCCTGTGAGAATGAAGGAGAGGCACCCACGAGAATGGAGAAGCGACCGCTGCTGGCAGTGACTGCAACCCATTATCAAAGGTTTCTCTTGAAACACTTGTGTTTGACAGAAAACATCCTCTTTGGTGTTGTATAAATTCAAGCTCTTCTCCTTCCCATGCTCATGTGTCTGATGAGTTAGCTACTCATGTACTGGGCACACTATCACGTTAGTTAGTGCCTTCATGCAAAATAGCTCCGAATACTTGTCTCCCTCCCTCTCCCTTCAATAAAGAGGAAAGGTCATATCCTCTTTCCTTCTCACATACATAAATTTCCAGGTCTTCAAACAGATAGTTCTTTCAATTTCTTTCTTGAGGTTTATAACAAAAACAGGGTTGTTTTGTTTTCCTGTTCTCTTAACCTGCAATTCCTAGAAAAGAAATATTCCTGTCAAATTTAAAACATAATTCTAACCTTGGAGGAAATATCTTGACTTTAATAAAATAATATTCATTTTACTGTAATGGATACACAATTTTTTTCTGCAATTATTTTCCACATGGAATTTTGGGGAGTGAGGCAGAGAGGGGGAATGAGGGCACACGTGCCCATGCGTGTGCACACACACACAGACACACACACACACAGAGACAGAGAGACAGAGAGAGACAGAGAGAGAAGAAACTAATGGGAACAGTATTTTTTCAACTGTTTGTGTGTGTTCCTTAATTACCCAATTGATATATTAATGTGAAATAAAATCATTCATTTCTGTCTATTATGATATAGAATCTAGGAAAATCCACCCAATAGAAGTTTGTGTAATGGTGGACATAGTCTATAGTGAGGTGACCACTAGTCACATGTAGCCACCGAGCATCTGAAATGTGGCCAATATGAATGAGGACTTAGTGTGTGAGTGTGTGTGTGTGTGTGTGTGTGTGTGTATGTGTCAGTGTCTCATATGCCCTAGGCTGACCTTGAACTCCTATGTAGCCCAGAGGATAGACTTCAACCATCAATCCTCTTCCTCCTACCTCCAACCATTGATCTTCTTCCTCCTACCTCCAAGTACCAGGATTAAAGATGCACACCACAATGCTTGGCTGAGGAACTGAATGTTTAATGCACTCCAATTTCAATGTATTTTACTTCTAACTTGGATATATACCTGTGGACAGGGTCACAGTGTTAGCACAATTCTATTGCATGCAATGTTCTTTCCTTGCTCAGTCAAGGTGGACCATTTGAGAGCAAGTTCCTCCTTTGGCAGCATCTACTCTTTCCTTCTCTAATTTTGATGTAAGGCCATGTATTTTTATTTTGAGGGAATGAGATTAGGAAAACATCTCACATTTTTTTCCCATGATAAGCTTGTAGTAACAAAAAGGAAGAGCTAATTTCTCAGTCAAGTTATCTTGCTATGTGTAGCTCAATATGACAAAAATGAAAAGTCAACAAATGACAATAATTATGTGTGTTCTACATTACATGCTCATGTTGGTAAATACTAGCAGTGCTTTTACACTAGCAAACACATGGTCAATGAGACAAAAATGCTTATAGATATTCTTTGAAGGCATGAATTTTGGGAACCAAATACAAGGCAGTAACTGCATGATAATTTGTAAATTATTTTTGCAGGCTAGCAGCATTTCTATATAAGCAAATTTGAAACATAGGGAGGTAGTGACACAAATGGCCATAAAGATTCAATGATGATTGCCTTAAAATGTTCCAGTTACCATAGCAATTCAAGAGTAATTATCTCATCTCCCAGTAAATGTGTAAATTCTGGCTTAGTTACAGAATATTCTGATTATATGTGTATGTTTTTTCATCATAAAAACAGCTTATCCATGTTTTTATGTTGGTCAGAATACTGTTGTATGATTATTTCAGCTTACCTTGGACAGTTGGATAAACAGCTTTTGCAAATTAACAAAATATAATTTATTTTAAATGTTGTGTATGAATTATACATTGGAATAGGAAACAAAATGTATGCAGTCATTCCAGTGATTCATGCTGTTGAGATTATGTAGTGTTGGCATAAAAACATCATGGACTAAATAATATAATGTTGGTATCAATTATCTTACAGAAATGGCGAAATAAAAAACTCAGCTTGGCTGTCAGCCTCAAAAATATCATGGCTCCATCTTTAGTAACCACATAGACTGGGGATTAGTTAAGTGTGTGATTTCTTTACTATTAGAAATTATGCCTCACATTACATATATAACACCCATGATACAGTGAATCAATTAATGGTACATAAGTACCAAAAGAATGTAATTTAAATGATTTGGCAGCTATCACCTGCTTAATATAAGATTTTAAAGACTATTCCATATGATAGGTAATATATATATATATATAGTTATTATGTGTTAAATAGTAGTCAGAACTAAGGCTAGAAACCAAATTTTCTCATTCCAATTTTATAGTTCATGAGCATGAGACCATGGGAAAATCATTCTGATATCTCATCACAGTTTACTAACCATTAAATTGCAATAAATGTTCATCTAGTCTTCCTCATAACCATGAGGCAATGGTCAAATGACACTATTAGAAGATAGGGAATGTGTGATTTGGTTGATTAGTGAGCTGCTGAACAGGTAAAGCATGTCTTATTTCATGGCAAAAGAAAAGCATTCTAATTCAAAGAGGATTTGGAATAAGGATTGTATAGGATAAGGGTCAATTATCATCGCTCTATCACATTTAGAAAGTATGTAAACTATATAACTGTATATGTTTTAGTTATGGCTAAGTATGAAAATCTAGTCATATTTTTGAACATAATATCTTTCCAACAGTGTTAGGAAAAAATGCAACATAGAAAGGAAGAACAGGTAGTAATGATGCCTTGCAGCATGCTTTGAGGGTGGGAGCTGCGGGGATGACTGTGAGAAGCCTTAGGTATCATTAAGAGATTAGCCTGTAAGCAACGCAGAGCCCCAAAGAGGTAAGCCAGGGTGCAGACAGTGCTCAAACGTCGTGGCTGCTCTGTGGCCATTCAGGGTCCAGATTACTTCAGTCTTTAACTTGACTCTGGTTAATGACATCACTTCTAAAGGATCACATAGCACAAAATAGCCAAGAGTCTTTGTTTCAGGGAGATTAGATGAAAAGTGTTCAGAAATTCTTTGTTCTGTTTTTGCAATGTTTTGTAAGCCTGAATTTATTTTAATGAACATTTACAAATGTAAAAGAAGGGAGAACATCTTAGCTGTGTAAATGGGGACCATTACAATTTGACTTATTAATGGCCACAAGAATGTACAAGCTGGTGGGGGCAGGGAGATGGCTCAGCTGGTAATGGGCCTACTGCACAAGCATGAGGACTTGAGTTCTATCCTTAGTACTCATGTAAAAATATGCCAAGCATGGTGGCACATATCTGTAATTCTAGTGCTGGAGGTGCGGGTGTGAGAGTGCGTGTGTTGACCTAACAATACCTGGAGATTGCTGGCCAGCTGGTCCAGCCTATCAGTGAGCTGGATTCAGTGAGGAACTCTTTCTATGAACTATCAAAAGACATCCATAGTAAACTTCTGGCCTCCACAAACACATGCACACACATGCATACACATAAATACAACATGCACACATACTACAAATACTTGCACATAGACACAGAAAGTAAAAGAGAAGGTTCAAGTTTTTTTAACTAATAAGGATTATTTAGAAGCATAGATTTTAATTTTATGATGTGAGGTAGATTCATGAGTGAATATATGTTTTCAGTCAAAAGACCGCTATTTTCTTCTAATTTCAATGATGGAATAAATGGAACTTTTGAATGTGATACTTACATACCCTCTTCTTACTGAATAAATTCCACTGTGCAAATTTCATGTACGAACTGAAACAAATCCCATGAGTCCATAACACTATATAAAAACTGTAAAGTCAAAACAACATAAATAAAACCAACAATTCAACAACTCACTGGGCAGAGTAAATAACTAGACATAGCCTATGAGAATTGGCAGTGGGAGGAAGCAGGTAAGTCCTTTGTTTCTTCTGTATAGATTCTGACTAGAGGAAAGTTGTCTTTATAGATGATTCCCCTGTTTTAAGGGCTAAAAGTATCTGCTGGCTCCCCTGTCAGCGTGGTTGGTTACAGAGCCACATGACTTAAATTGCTTCCTCTGTTCTAGCTATGTACAGAGCAAAGTTGTGGTACCTGGACTGTGCCATTTCTGTCGGAGGATGCTAATGGGTTCAGACTATGGCATTAGTATGCAATGCCACATTACAGCCATGCTTGAATAAAGACAGCCTGACTTAGAGTCCATTTTAGTCAGGAGGGATGGGAATTGCTCTGAACACTTGTTCACTCAGATTACTCTCAGAACTGTGCTCAGAACAAGCTCTTTCTTTCACTGAAACAGTATATCCAGCATGAAATAGGGAAGTAAAAGGGGAACTGTCTTATCAGAGGTTTATGACTTTTCTGCCCCCTCCTGACCCAGGACAGCACACACATAACCACAAACATATTATCGATTTAGTTCCATCTATTGTTTGCAACACAAATGGAATAATCTGTGGTTTCCATAAAATATCTGCTGTTTGCAGTGGTTGATATTTAAAATGTGCACAACACACACACACACACACACACACACACACACACACACATCATTATTCTGAGTCAAGGGCAAGGAAGGGTCATGAGAGATTAAGGCTATATGCCAGGTCACAAGAAGAGATCAGGGCCTAGAAGGCTTGTTTACATTATAAACAAACTAAGTTTAACTTTTTTGATTGCAAGGTTAGGTAAAAGTCATTTGTCCAGATACTGTCAACATTTTTATTTATTTATTTATTTATTTATTTATTTATTTATTTATTTATTTATTTATTTATTATTTAATGTGTATGAGTGTTTTGCCTGCATGTAGGCAGGTGCATCCACATGTGCAATGCCTATGGTGATCAGAAGAAGGTATAGGATCCCCTGGAACTGGAGTTGCAGATGGTTGTTAGCTGCCATATGATTGCTGGGAACCAAACCTGGGTCCTCAACAAGAGCAGCTAGTGCTCTGAACCTGAGCCATCTCTCCAGCCGCATATGTCTATATTGTAAAAGGCATTCTCACATGGTTTCCTGTTGGATTGCCAGAAACTTGCTTATAGCTCAGAATCCCACTGTGGCTCACTCTACTTTGTCTTGCATCCACCTTTCTATAGACCCAGTGAAATCTCTCCCACTTTGATGTTGTCTTAATTCTTCCTGGGGAATTCATTTGTGCACCATCTTAATGACAATGTGAGGTAGACCTGGGATGTATTCACAGCCAAATGGGGGAAAAATAACATTTTAAACAGTCAGTCACAGAAATTTGAATGTGAGGGGCTAGAGAGATGGCTCAGCTGCTCTTGCTCAGGATCCAAGTTCAGTTCTCAGCACCCACATCATTGGGCCACTCAGAACTGTTTGTAACTCCAGCTCCAGGGGATCCAACACCTTCTTCTTGCCTCTCAGGGCACTGCATTTGTACACACACACACACACACACACACACACACACACACACACACACTTTTACATGTAATTAAAAATAATTCTTTATAAAAATAAATCTGAGTATGAGTCATTACTCTTGCTAATATATTGTGCAATTTTATTGTGTATAACAGACATTAGGAGCTATATGAGAGAATATTTTAATTTTGAGGGATGATGAAGATAAGTGGTGGAATAATCACTTCTAGAAGTTACTAAGAATAAAGTGTAGATGAACAAGAGATAATCTTGATAATATTAAGGATGAGCACTCTAGAAACTAGGACTAGTTTCAGGCATTTAACACATGACATGGGTGAACTGACTATAAGAGGGATTCACACCCGTTTGAAGAGAGCATAAAATGGATATGTGGTTGGTAGTTTCTCAAAAGAGAAGAATGGATAGGAGGCTGTTTGGAAATAGGAATAATAATTTTATTCATCACATGTTACTATCTATTTTCAACTAATGCTTTTAAAAGATGGATGGCTGTAAGGAAAATATATTTTTCTTTAGGCCAAAATACCTAGAGTTTGTTGTTACCTCCAGCATTTACAAATCTCTTAGAACAATCTAACTATATTGAGTTGTAGCTTTTAAAAATATAAAATGAGAATAATAATTTCCATTCTAATTCATTATTGATCATTACATAGTAGTGAGTGGACAAATTATGAGGCACTAATAGTTTTATTATATAACAAGTAAAATTGATGTTTCTGTAAGTTTAAATTTGAATATTGCCACCCAAGGTTTCAACTTCAGAAAGGTAAAAATATGTACAGAACATACAAAAAGAAGCAGAAGAAATATATAAGCCTTGCATAGTGATTATCATTGGGAATATTTGATGCTTTTGTTTCATTCTAATTTTATGCTGTCGTCTTTATTTATTCACATGATAATCCATGTTATATTTTCCAGCTATATGGAATTAAGATTGATTTTTTATACAGAGATACCTTCATAGAAAAAGATTACATTCTTCTAAATTTAAAGGCATTCCACAAATTATGAAAAATTCTCTTAAAAATATAATGTACCAGATCTGAGGACATGGCTTAGTGGGTAAAGTGTCTGCCGTGCATGTGAGAATGGGGACTGGGGTTCAGATCCCCAACACCTGCATAACACAGGGTGAGCATGGAAGCCTACCTGTAATCCTAGCTCTTGGGAGGCAGAGACAGGGAATCTGCAGAGCAAACTGACTGGATAGAATACCTGAATTGGAGAGCTCTGGGTTCAAGGGAGAGACCCTGCCTTATATGTGAAGTGGAGGTTGATTGGGGAATGCAGCTCTTCTATGCAACATTAGAGTTAGGGTTGAATAAAGAAACAGCCTGACTTTTAGCATTGGTTTTAAGGCTCAAAATGGACCTGAACTCTGAGAACTTGTTCCTTTAGATGTCTCACAGAACTGTGTTCCCAAAACCCGCTTCACACTTTCTTTTACTGAAGCAGCATCTCCAACATGAATTGGGGAAGTAGAAGTCAGGATCTACCCTTATCAAGGAATCTTGCTCTTTGATCCCTAGGCCTAGAATATCACACACAGACACAATTTCAGACAGACTTCTCAATTTTTCTCCCTGTTTTCAATGAGAAGAACATGCTTCTTCCAGTGCTTTGATGTTAATCCTCCACACCCACACCCACATTCATTTACTGTCTTGGGTGGACAAGGTGGGATGCTGAGGGATTAAGGTTGGGTGCCCACATCACATGGGGAGCACAGGGCTCAGTAAGTTTGTTTATATTATAAACAGTAACTTTTTTGGTTGCAAGTTTAGGTAAGTCATTAATCTAGATTATGTTCACTTTGTAAAAGTCATCCTATAGAGTAAGACTCCTGATATCAACTCCTGGCCTCCACACACGTGCACACATGTATGTACATGTGCACCAATACACATGCAGAGATGCACACATATACATGTAGACCCCCACACATAACTCTGCATGTGCACAAAAATGTATGTATATAAATATTACATGAGAGTAAATTTAACATGCCTTTGGTGCTTATTAGTCTACAAACTTTATATTTAATCTCAAGAATCATATAACTTTGGAGTGACACATACAAAGAGCTAAGGCTGAAGCTTATCTGGCTAAGGGAATGGTTAGTATTTGAGCCCTGGAAGTCTGGAGCCCAATCTTATACTTTGTATAGATGTAATACAGCATAGGACACTATCAGGAGGGCATGCGAAGGTGATGGAAGAATGAGGCCTCAATTCTCACACATTGTTTTAGAAACTACGTTGTGGTATTTATTTAGCCCTCTTGAGGCGCAACGTGCATATGAACTATGGTTTGAGGGAATAAGTAAATAAATGCAAGCAAATAAGATTCCATTGTTTAAGACTTTCTAAAACCTACCACAAACCTCACTGGCACGAGTCAAAGTGTTAAACTTTTCAGATTATGCATGGAGTGGTGTTACTTGCCACCTGCGAGTTGGCAAACTCTGTTTTAGTCTGTATAACCACAATCATGTCCTCTTCCATCCTCCCTATTACTTCCCTCACTTGAGAAGTGAGCATGGCTATATCAGAAGCTCCTAGACCTAGAGATGTTAGTTTCACCTCTGGTCTTGATGCCTTCTCTCAGAAATGAGTGAGAGCCATCACTAGCACACAGAGGGAGGATGTACATGTGGACTCAGTACTCAGCACCTACCAATGTAAAAATTAGCAGGATTTATTGAAAACTTACTGATGTTATATATCACTGGTCATCTATATTTTATTAATTGGCACTTATGGTATGTTCCACATTTTAGCACTTTGCTTATAGAATAAAAACTTAAAGGCTTTTCCATTCCTTAGCTTTGTGCTATTATTCCCACTTATTTTCATGTTATGTGTTTTATAACTTCCAAAATACAGTAACTAAAAAAACTGATTTGTATTTTAAGGTTTAATAAACAGAAGGGCTGGAGAGCTGCTTCAGGAGTCACGAGCACTGGCTGCTCTTTCAGAGGACTGGGATTCATTTCCCAACACCCACATGGTGGCTAGCAACTGTCTGTAACTCCAGGTCCAGGGAATCCAACACCCTCTTTGGGACTCCGTGGGCAGTACATGACAGGCGTATACTTACATGCAGGCATAACACTCATACAA
This sequence comes from Nannospalax galili, assembly GCF_000622305.1. Classification (NCBI taxonomy): domain Eukaryota; kingdom Metazoa; phylum Chordata; class Mammalia; order Rodentia; family Spalacidae; genus Nannospalax; species Nannospalax galili. The sequence goes on along the minus strand of NW_008349130.1, from coordinate 498,842 downwards.
ATAAAAAGCAAAATATTTTTAAAGATATGATGCATAAGAAGACATTTCTATTTCTTTGCCTCTAGTACTCATTGACTATAATTAAATAATATTTTTATCATTCTAATTATTGGTCTTTTAATTAGAGAATTTAATCCATTAAATTTGAAGTAATTTCTGACAAAAGTACATATTTTGCTATTTTCTAAATGCCTTTCTTTCCATTATTTTTGTATTAATGTTTTATGTTGTGTTTAGTTGATTTTTGTAGTGAAACATTTAAACTTTTTTTCATTCCTTTTGTGTAATTCTTTTACTTATTTTTGTGGTTGTCATGGTGATTACACTTAGCATCCTAATATAACATTCTTATTTGAATTTATAACAGATGAAATTCAATAATATATAAAACTCTGCTCTTTTAACAGTTCTGTCTCATCTTATTTTAGTTTGTAGTTTCACAAAATTACATTTTATGCATTGCGTATTCAAAAATACAAACTAATAATTTATTCATTACTCTCATTCTGTCTTACATTCCTAAATTATGTGCAAAATGTGGAACAATAAGCTATGGTTATAGCAACACAAGCAGTTGTAAATACCCATGCAAGTACCTTCATGAAGGTCCTTATTTCTTTGTATGACTTTGAGTTATCATCTGAGGTCCTCAAACTCAGCTTGAGAATCAAGTGCTTTGATCTGCTGAGCCATCCACCAGCCCTAGAATATTTTTAATATCTTCTATGTCTCTACTTAATTTCTTTCAAATGCACAATATTAATGTTCTTGACTGTTAGTTCTAATATCTATGGCAGCTCTAGTTTAGGTTCAAGGTGCTTATCATCCTCAGCATGGGCCATTTTCTTGCTTCACTGCAATGATGCTTTTGAATGGTACGGTATGCTAGACACTGTAAATTCTTTTAAAAATTATTTTATTATTATTATTTTAAAAAATATTTTATTTATTTTATGTATATGAGTATATTGCCTGCATGTATGTGAGCGCACCCTTGTTGTGCAATGCCACGGAGGTCAGAAGAGGGCTTAAGATTCCCCTGGAACTGGAGCTAAGGATGGTTCATAGCTGCCATGTGGGTGCTGGGAATCAAACCTAGGTCCTCTGCAAGAGCAGTCAGTGCTCTTAAACTCTGAGCCATCTCTTCAGCCCCTTAAAATTATTTTATTATTTTTATATTATGTGTATAAATGTATTGCCTGCATATATATAAGTGCACTTATGTCATGTAATGCCCATGGAGGTCAGAAGAGGGTTTTGGATTCTCCTGGAACTGGGGTTATGGCCACTATGTGGGTGCTAGGATTAGAGAACTCAGGTCCTCTGCAAGAGCAGCCAGTGCTCTTAACTTCTGAGCCATTTCTTGAGCCCCTAGACATTGTAAATTCTGTTTTGTTGTAATTTGGACATATCAATACTCCATCAAAAAATTCCCCTTTTTAGATTTATTTCATTTTTATTTATGTGCATGCATGTCAGCAAGTGTGTATACATACCTGTGTGTTGGTGCCTGCAGAAGCCAGAAGAGGGTAGTTGTGAGGTGCCTGACCTGGATGCTGGGAGCTGAACTCCAGTCCTCTGCAAGAGCAATACATGTTCTTACCTGCTATGTAGCTTCCATTACATATTATTGGATTCTGCTCTGAAATGAAGTCATTTCAAACCTATTTGATCATTTTATGTCTTCTTTTTATGATTTGTAAGGAGGTAGGTCTACGGCTCAATCTGGGGCTAGTTATTTACCACTTCTATGTCCAGCTCTTTCTGTATAGTTCATGCAATATTCCATGAATCATGAAGTTCAACTCATTAATTAGAGAGACACATACAATTCCAGGTCACATGTTAGCATCAGGCACTGTTACCTCTGGCCATTGGCAGGGTTCCTTTCCTGGTCTTCCTTGAGTTTTTATTTACTTGCTTTATTAAGATTTTTTAGTTTTTACTTTTTAGAATTTCATACACATATACTGTATTTATATTATTTCTACCCCTCAGTCTTCTTCCCACTCCAACTCTTCCCATGCTCCCTGCCACAAGACAATGCTCAACTGACTATATAAAAGGAAGACCCTGAAAATCTCTGGAATTCAGTGTGACACCCACTTGGTTTCTCTGGACTTCCCATTTCATTCCTTGAACTAGGGGAGTCTGTCCTGGCTTCCCTTCACTGAGCAGTCACCTGAGACTCTGTCAAAAGCCGTGACAGGTCACCTGATCTGCCCCCCCTCTTTCAGGGAACACCGACTGTTGCCTATAACCTATTGTTGCTTCATAAATTATGCTCTCATTTCCTTCCCCCTTTTAAAGAAGTTTCAGATATGAAGATATAGCTTATTCTTCCATCTTACTAGATGTTCACTGTTTTAATAATCCTGTTCAACCCCTTTACTTAATTGCTTTCTTATTCCTTGCAGCGATGACTATTTCACCTATGAGACAAGCCTTCAGGCACACCTGTGAAGGATTATCTAGCCTCTCTGCATTCCTGTGGGCATTATGTTGATCAGATTAATTAAAGTGGGAAGACCCACACTAAAAGTGGGCAGTGTTAGGGTTTGGAACCACAGCAACTCCCTTCCCCAATGCAGCCAGGCCCCACAGCTTCCCCCAAGCCCCTGAGAACCCAGGATGAGCACCCTGTCTTTGAAATCAAGAGAAGCAGACTTTTCTGCATCTTTTGGCCAAAGGCAGGAGGTTTTCCCTTTGATGATCTTGAAGGGTAAACAGACACCTCTTGACCCAGGTCCTGACTGACTATGGAAGGGGGCAGTTTTTCACAGAAGCTGTTCTGATAAGCCCTGTGTTCCCACTTCCCTGCCCCACCCCATTTTTTTTTAACTTTTACAAAAACTTTATTGAGAATTTCATACATGTATACAAAGTGATTTGATCAAATCCATGCCTACTCCCTCCCCACCAACATTCCCCCCTCTGAAGAGGTAACTCTAAAATCTTTTAAGGATTAGATAAAAGCTCCCAAATACTTTTGACATTTTTGGCCTTTGGAACAGAGTATGTTGCTAACAGGCACACAGACATTTTGAATTTTAGCCAAGAAATTGGCTACATTTCTTTGGGGTCTTTTTACCCTAACTACCTAGCCAATTCCTACCTCCTGTTCTTATAATGCCATCCTCTGAAGGGGTTACCCAAGTTGCCAATAGTGAATAGGGATGCAGACCACTCTGGCTTCTTCCATGCTGAACAGGGATGCAGGGCGAGGCAATTGGAGCACCCCTTCAGTGGGTCTATCTAAAAGACTCCCAAATTGCATAACTTTTGTCTCTAAGGAACTACCTAGCCAATTCCTACCTCCTGTTCTTATAATGCCATCCTCTGAAGGGGTTACCCAAGTTGCCAATAGTGAATAGGGATGCAGACCACTCTGGCTTCTTCCATGCTGAACAGGGATGCAGGGCGAGGCAATTGGAGCACCCCTTCAGTGGGTCTATCTAAAAGACTCCCAAATTGCATAACTTTTGTCTCTAAGGAGAAAAGAAAGTCCTTTAATCATGAATATGAAGGAGAAAGGAGAAGTAAAGGCAAGAGTAACTAGCATTACAAGTTCTAGACAGGGAACTAGAAAAAACTCAGAACAGGGCAATTTTCAAATGTTTATATGAGAATCCATTGGAGTTTCTTGACAAGGGCTTCCAAAAGCATCCCTCTATTGGGTTCTTCCCCATTTTTCTTTTGTCTTCCAAGGCTGGACTAGTTGGCTGGGAAGAGTGGTTGGAAACTCAGTTGAGGGTCCAATGATCCTTCTTGGCACTCCTTTAATGAATGAGCACAGCCATCAATAAGCCCAACTGTGACTATGTTTAGACATCAGGCTCAGCCAAAGTCGTGATGACAGTAGTTATTTCATGCAGAAGGGACTGCTGTATAGCATCATCTTGTTAAAAGGATCTGGAATTTAAAATGATTTGGTGCTAGGAGCCATATATGAGGAAGAACATATACTGTTTGTTTTTCTGAGTCTGTGTTACTTCACTTAGTATAACAGTTTCTAGATCCATCCATTTACCTGCAAATTTCATTATTTCATCTTTTTTTATTGCTGAATAGAACTCCATTGTGTAAATATACCACATTTTTGTTAACCACTCATCAGTTGAGGGACACTTAGGTTGCTTCTATCTCTTAGCTATTGTGAAAAAAGCAGTAACAAACATGGTTGTACAAATGTCTCTACAGTAGGATGAGTCCTTTGGGTACATGCCAAGGAGTGGTATAACCTGGTCATATGGTAGGCTCTTAGCTATTTAAGAGTTCTCCCCACTATATTCCATAGATGTTTCACGAGTTTGCAATCCCACCAGCAGTGAATGAGCGTTCCCCTTTCTCCACATCCTCACCAGCATTTGGTATCATTTGTTCTCTTGATCCTGGCCAGCGACTGAGGTAAGATGAAACCTTAGGGTGGTTTTAATTTGCATTTCCCTAATTACTAACAATGCTGAACACTTTTTGAGATGTTTCTTAGCCATCTTTATTTCTTCCTTTGAGAACTCTCTGTATAGGTCTTTAGCCCATCTTTTAATTGTGTCATTTGGTTTCTCAATTCTTTGTTTTTTGAGTTCTTTATATATTCTGGATGTTAAAACTCTAGAGTCAGATGTGTCACTGGTGAAGATTTTTTTTCCCATTCTGTGGGATTTTTCTTCACTTTTTTGATTGTTTCTTTTGCTGTACAGAAGCTTTTTAGTCTAATAAGGTCCCACTTATTGATTGCTGACCTTAATTCCTGAGCAACTTCTGTCTGATTTAGAAAATCCTTTTCTATACCTATATCCTGTAAGTTACTGCCAATATTTTCTTCTAATAGTTTCAGGGTTTCCAGTTTCACTTTAAGGTCTTTGATCCATTTGGAGTTGACTTTTGTGCAAGGCAAAAAAAGATAAGGATCTAGCTTCACTCTTCTACAGGTGGAGATCCAGTTTTGCCAGCACCATTTGTTGAAGATGCTGTTTTTCCTCCATTGTGTGTTCTTGGCACCTTTGTCAAATATCAAATGGCTGAAATTGCACGTAATCAGGTTTGGATCTTCAATGACGTTCCATTGATCTATGTGTCTGTTTTTGCACCAGTACTATGCTGTTTTTATGACTATGGCTCTGTAGCATACTTTGAGATCTGGTATAGTAATCCCCCCAGCGTTGTTCTTTGTGTTCAGGGTTGCTTTGGCTATCTGGGGTCTTTTGAGCCTCCATATGAATTTAAGGATGGATTTTTCTAATTCTGTGAAGTATGTCATAGGGATTTTGGTTGGCATTGCATTGAATCTATATATTGCTTTTGGTAGGATGGTCATTTTAACAATATTAATTCTTCCAATCCATGAACATGGGAGGTCCTTCCATCTCCTGGTGTTTTCCTCAATCTCTTTCTTTAAAGATTTAAAATTTTCATTGTAGAGATCTTTGGTGTCTTTTGTCAGATTTATTTCAAGATATTTTAATTTTTTTGCAGCAATTGTAAACAGTAAAATTCCCCTATATTCATTCTCCAATTTCTTGTTATTGGTATACAGAAAGGCTACTGACATTTGTAGATTGATTTTATAACCTGCCACTATTACTAAAAGTGTTGATCAGTTCTAGGAATTTTCTTGTGGAACTTTTTGGATCTCTTAGGTATAGTATCATGTTGTTTGCAAAAAGTGATAGCTTGACCTTTTCTTTTAAAAATATGTTCCCTCTTTCTGCATCCCCTGATAAAGACCCCAGCCCACGACCCATGGGCTGACATATTCCCTACCAGGAAGGGAGTCTGGCCCATGTGAATTTTCCTTTGCTAATAAATTCTGTCCTGCTGGGGTTTTTATCTGTACCCTGGTGCTTTCTCTCGATTGCCCCTATCCATCAATCCACTTCATTATTAGACAGCACCATTCCCTGGGCTTCGATCCTGAGCTGTACAAAAAAAGAAAAAGCTAGCTGAGCATAAGCGTTCATCACTCTTAGTTTCCTGACTGCACACACTATGACCAGCTGCAGCAAGCTTTTCATGCCATAATGGACTTTAACCTTGAACTGTGAGCCAAAATAAATTATTTCTCTCTTAAGTTGCTTTTGTCAAGGTATTTTATTACAGCAACAGGAAAAGTAAATGAGACACCCTACTCATCAAATCTACCTACATATTGTTCTATAATCAGTGCTTTGTATATATTTTTATTATGTTTATTTTATGAGTGTATTGCCTGCATATGTGTAAGTGCACACACGTTGTGCAATGCCCATGGAGGTCAGAGTAAGTTGTTGGATTCCTGTGGAAGTAAAGTTACAGATGGTTGTTAGCCACCATGTGGGTGCTGGGACTCAAACCCTTATCCTCTGCAAGAGCAACTGGTGCTCTGGACCACTGAGTTATCTCTCCAGCCTCTATAATCAGCACTTTGTAATCCACCACAACATCCTAATGGTTTTGCTCAGTAGACATCCTTCCTTGTGTCTGTGACATACATAGTTACTTAGTTGAATGCTAAAATTGTGTTTATGGATATATTATCATTTGTCTGCAAGTAAAGAAAAGACACATTGTTAAGAATCTCCTTGGAATAAAGACAAGTCTAAATAAGTTGAGAGCATGAGGCCTAGAAGTAACTGCCTGCAGGTTTATTTCTTCTGTATACTGCCCACACTCACTAAATCTAGGAAGCTGATCTGCTGGACTAGTGCTTCTCTTTAAAGTGAAAATCAAGTAGTCCAATGTCTCCTTATAATAGCCATAGACAACACTGGTTGGGGCCTTAAAAGTGGCAGTATGCTGATCTCTCCCTGGAGATACTTGGGATCTTCAGCATAATTTACAGCCAGTTCAGCGATCTTTCACTTTCCTTGGAGACCTCTCTTTACTGGGTTAACTTGTAGTCTGTATTTTATCCGTGCTATTACATGATAATAATATAACAAACTCTATCAGCACACCATTGTAATGTGTAAACTGCTGTCTTAAGAATGATAAGTATATGCATTTATTTAATCTTCGGAAGCATTAATTTTTTTCTTCTTTTTATTTTTGAGACAGGGAGCCTGGGAGCTGGTGTCTTTCTTTCCCTTATTTTTTATAATATTTATTTATTTTTTAAAGTTTTTTAAAAATTTAATAACCACACGATTACAAGAAACATTTCATTACAGCTTTAACATATTCAGTAACACATTTCAGTGTAAGGATACATCTCTTTCGAAGGCAGCTGTAAATTTTTAGGTTCACAGTTGAATTAATACAGTCATACAATATTGAATTCAGTATAAACCCTGTAAGACATGAAATTGAATGAGTTTTTACCCTTTAAAGAAGATCTCCATTTCAAGATATGCTGTTTCCTACATTTTTAATGCTAATGCTTACATTTGCACATGTGTCTTTAATCTCTATGTATCTGATTATAACTAGTCACAGTTGGTTACACTCAGATCCTTAGTACCTGAGTATGGCTATAATGTCATCAGGTAGATTTCTCTGGTAATGTTTATCACCTCTACTATTTAACATGAGGTAAATTTTTATGCTTCCTCCTCAAATATGTCTTTTTTAAAAAATTGTTGATTTTTCTGTGTGTATATCATACAGAACATCCCACACAATCTTATTCATCTATATACCCACTTCCCAAATGGCT
>NW_008349130.1:484548-491085 GCF_000622305.1 Nannospalax galili | reverse complement strand
AGGTTCACAGTTGAATTAATACAGTTATACAATATTGAACTCAGTATAAACCCTATGACATAAAATTGAATGAGATTTTAACCTTTAAAAAAGATCTCCATTTCACTTTAGAATACACTGTTCCTTGCAGAAAGACTCATTGTTTTCGCTAACACTGAGATGTTGGTGCATGCATCACTAATCTGTATCTGATTATTACTAGTCATAATTGGTTGCACTTGGATCCTTGGCACCTGTGTATGTCTATAAAGTCATCAGGTAGATTTCAGTGGTAATGTTTATCACCTCTACTAATATGACGTAAATTCCCATGCTTCCTTCTCAAATAATACATTTTAAAAAATTCATTGATTTTTTTTTTTGTGTGTATATCACACAGAACATCCCAAACTATCTTATTCAACTATACAACCACTTCCCAGATGGCACCCTCCCATAGACCCCCTCCCCCCACTAGAGAGAGCCCTTATACTCTGATATCCCTGCTACTGTCTGCTGTGTTGTCAGCACCCCCAGCCATTCCCCACTACTTGCCCATCTGGTGAATTTAATCAGCCTATCTAGAGGCCTTTGTTTTAGGAAGGTCAGCTACGTTTTAAAAATAACAACAACAACAAAAATCAATATCTGGTGTGGCGGCACATGCCTTTAATCCAGGACTTAGGAGGCAGAGGAAGGAGAATCTCTGTGAGATTGAGACCCAGCCTGTTCAGCAAAGTGAGTTCCAGGCCAGCTGGGGCCAGAGGGAGACCCTGACATATGGACTCTTAAAAATTATATTGGCCCCTTTAATCTTTGATTATACTCTCTCCTTTTGGGTGTTTAAGGCCATACAGTTGGACCAAATAAACCAATTAATTTTTACTCTTAAGGTTGTTTGAGGATCTGTTCCTCAGGGGTCACATGAGCTTGGGAGGAGCCCCTGGCTCCTTTCTTTTACCAGGGAACTGGTGTCTTAAGAATTACATATGCATATTTTCATTTAATCCTCAGAAACTTCAAATTTTGTTGTTTGAGAGTGTCTTTTTAAGTATCCAGCACTGGCCAGGGTGAATTAGGATATTCACTGCGAGTTCAAGACCAGCCTAAGCTACAGAGTGAAACTGTCTCCAAAAAGCAAAAGATACTCTCAAATAAAAATAACGTCCAGAAAACAGACTCAGGTTAAAAAACTGACTGAGGGTCACACAGGTAGTGTGAACTCGAACAGATATTTATTTGAATCCGTTGTACTAATATAGAGAAGGTGTAAGGTGCTTGCTGTATTTGCTGTATGAATATGTAATAATGCTTAGCATTTACATGGTTGCTACCTATCAGAACTGATGCACCACTGATAACACTTGTTTAATCCCTGCAATGATCTTATGCACATGAAATTGGCTGTTATCATCCTTTACAAGGTGTAATACAGACACACAGATGGGTCATATACCTGTCAGTGGCAAAGCTTGGATCTAAGCATGGGCCCAAGGTAGGAGTTTGGGATCTCAGCCTCCAATGCATGTGGCCCTGCGTGCATGGCCATGTGGCCTGTTAACTTTCAGTCTTACTGTTACTTTTGGTTCTTTTTGGGTTTTGCTTGGTTACCCTGAAACTAACTAGTCAATAAACCAGGGACACTTGGTTTAGAGATTGCATATTTTTGCATTCTTTTAATCCTATTTTATGACCTATTGACTTGTTTAGGCAATGGCAGACTGGCTATAAGGTCATCTCAGTTTAAGGTTACCTGTGACTGGCTTTAATACAAATTGTAAAATGCACACGTGTGAATGCTTCCTCCTGTCTGCTGAGTGAAAGAGCACTTCCTATGATTATTACATTTATTTAGTCTTTCCTTGTTTTTCTGATTACACTCTGTAGACAAGTAATTTTTAATCTACTGCAATAACACAAGTAAAATAAACATAATTTCTTTACTAAAGTCCAGGGGACTTAAACATTTGTGGGACTATGACTTTGATCTATGTGCAGATAAATTTCTGACCCTCTGCTCTTGAATTCCAGAAATGATTCTTAAAGTCAAGTTTCAGAAGTGATGTCAATTTGGAGTGACCCAAACACTGATGATATGGAGTCTCAATTAATTCTCAGCCTTAATACATGTGCTAAGGGCTTCCCAGAAATCCTTTTGCAGAACAAACATTGTGCCTACTCAGCTTACATTAACAAGATTTATTGCAGGGAGACTGGAAATTTCCAGCTCCGGAGTCAGAAGAGAAGAACCCTCTCCACTCCTTATGAGAAGGCAGATACTATTCTATTACTAACTAGACACCTAAGTGTGCTCCTATTTCTAAAGAGAAACGTCAATTCTTACAATGATTATTAAATATTCCACTGAAGAAATGTGACCATGGGGAAAGCTGACAGGTGCTACCACAGGCAAGTAATCAAAGCCAGAAATTGTAGTGACGCCTTTCACTGTGGAGACCCCGACAGCATGCACAAGCAGTGGCACTTAGCTCTCCTTGCAAACCCATGTCGCAGTCTTACCATGTGTTAGATGTCAAGCTCACCTGAACTGAAAGGCATTCTACAAAATACCTGAGATTTTTAGGATCACTGCTTCCTAAAACTGTGAAGGTCATCAAAAGCAAGGGAAGTCTAAGACACTGTCATGGCCCAGAGAAGCCTAAAGATATGTGACAGCTAAATATGATCTTGATCCAGATGGAATACTATAACAGAAAATGGCCATCAGACAGAAAGTAATGAAATCTGAATGAAGGGTAGATTTGGGTTACTAATGATGTATCTGAACTGGCTCATTAGTTGTGACAAAAAATGTACTTGTATAAGATATCATCATAAGAAAAAGAGCTTGTGTGGGGTCTGGGAACTCTGTGCAATTGCAACTATGGCTAAGACCCATTTGTTTATATAAAAATCCATCCAACTATAGGAAGGTTGTTTTTTGCTCAGACTCCAGAACTCCCTGATGTTAGCAGAGATGCTTGTTCATCTGCTTTACTGTAGTGACCAAAACCAGGCCAGTCTTGCAAGCTGTGATGTTAGAGACTGAATCATGTTTCCAGACTTTTGCAAACACAGGTTAATCAATACCAAACCCATGTGTGTGTTTGTGTGTTTGTGTTTGTGTGTGTGTGTGTGTGTGCGTGGTGTGGGTATGTGGTATGTGGGGTGTTTGTGGGTGTGCGTGTTGTGTTTTCATATTGTATGTGTAGTATGTGAATGGTTTCTGTGTATATGTGTGGTGTGTGTAGTGTGTATATGGTTTATATGTGTATGGTGTGTATGTGTGTGTATGTGGTATATGTGTGGTATGGTGTGTGTGGTATGTATATAGTTTGTGTGTGTATATGGTTTTTATCTCTGTGTGTATGTGTGTGTGTGTGTGTGTGTGTGTATGTGTGTGTGTAGGTCAGTGTCACCATTTTTGTCTATTACTGTCCATCTTATTTTTCAAGACTGAATCTCTCACTAAACCTGGAGGTCACCAATTGGCTAGAATGGCTGCCCAGCAAGCTCCAAGGAGCCTCCTGTCTCTAATGCCTGGTCCTGGAATTACAAGAGACCAGCTTTTACATGGGATCTGAACTCAAGTCCTCATGGTTGTGCAGGAAACACTTTCCTCACAGAGGAATCATCCCAGCCCATACCACAGCCTTTATAACTTAACCAATTATTCCTTGTCCTTGAGTGACCCTGTTAAAGTCCAGTGAAACAACTCCTGTCTATGCTCATTTTGTTTCAGAGAAAGTTAACATCAATAGGAAGGATGATTACTTATAAAATTTTGGAGAAACATTGTTGACATGGCCATTTAACATAGGCTGGGCATTTTGGCAGTTATTCAAGTGGCATCTCCAAATACCACATCATTTATGTTTGTACAGACAGAGTCATGATTATATTTCATCTTACATTCCAAACTCCTAAGAAATTATGTCATTGAACTTTCATGAAAAATCTTATAGGAAAGACACATTTCCTAGTTTGATTCTGCATATATTTCTTAAGTCACTGTTTTTTTTTCTGAACAAATAACATAAAATATAAGAAATATACATCATGCATTACATCTTTGTGCCAGTTTAACTTTTTTATGTTTAACAAATGAGTTATTGCACTTTCAATACTTTTGATACAATTTTCTGCTACTCAGAATTATATCTCCATTTGCTTGACCTTCGTAATGAAGTGGAGTTGATATTTTAAGGTTAATGAAGCAATGGCTCTTCTAGAGAACGCCAGTCACAGAGGCACAGTCTCTTCCTCCCTTTATTAGATACATTTATTGAGCTGCTTTTTCTTCACTATTTGCATTGGTAAGTAACCATCAGCGAAAGAAGGAAACCTGAGCTGCGGAGTCTCTCCTCTGAATTTCAGGCTATCTGCTTCACACTGTAACATTTTCTGGGATAATTTGGGCTTTCAGATTTTCCTTGTAGTCTTCTGTGGTTCTTTTGTTTGTTATAAAGGCAGAAGTAATGGATGATACTATGATGGCCTATCAATTATGTGGGAAAAAAGCCTTTCTAGAATCTACCCACAACTCCCAGTATGACTCACTTGTTTAGCCATGGCATTTAGTCATTAACTAAGAGTCCAAAATCCAAAATTATACCTCAAGTTTTCTTTCAGGTTGACTTTATCTTAGGAGACAATAAATTTATTTTCTATTAATAGGAAAAATGCTCATTTATGGATATACTTAACAAAGATCTTTAACTCTACCATAGCAATGATTTAGCAAATCTTTAGGCATGTAAATTATTAATAAATTTAACCAAATATCAATTGGTTCATGTATAACTTCCCATAGTAAATCTAAATCAACTTTACTTGTTGCATTCAAATATGCTTCTCTCTATCTATATTTAGAAAGACATGAATATTGGAAATTTAGAATTTCATTTTAAAAACTCAACAATATATTTGCTTCTGACTTGGCTGAAGCAATTCTTGAGCTGCCTTATTTTTGCTTTGTGAAACATTTTGAGGAGACATTACCTTGAGAAATTGGGGCTTGGATGACAGCTGGGCCGGCTGGAGACAAACGTGAAGCTGCTCTTACTAATAAATAAGAGCTGTTGGACTGGAGAGGTGGCTCAGCAGTTAAGAACACTGACTGCTCTTGCAGAGGACCTGGGTTCAATTTCCAACACCCACATCGTGGCTAAAAACTGCGTATAACTCCAGTTCCAGGGAATCTAACACCCTCTTCTGACCTCTAACGCGGGTGCACCTACCTATATGCAGGCCTCACACACATACACATAAAATAAAAATAATAAATATTTTTTAAAAAACAAGAGCCGTTAAGTTTTTTGACAATAGGTTGAGATGAAGGAAATAGAGTCACTAATAAAGAAGGCAGAGAACAGAAGCTAACACCCTCAGGAAAAGCCGGGATGTGAGTGCAGTGGCAAGTAACATGCTAGGACCATGGCGTACGACCTGGAAAGTAAACGCCCCATGAGTTTCCTTCTGCCCAGCTGCAATTCCTTAGACTCCAGTGGCAGGTGAAGCGAGGGATATGCCTTCGGGAAGCCGGCATATAAATGTGCCTTGCAGATCTGGAGGATAGCGAGAATAATGTGGACAACACAGCCTAGTCCACCTGGACAAGAGCAGGAATGCCAGTAGGATAGACATCCTTGTGATAAATTTGATTGCTAAGATTTCAGCGCCTCTACTCTACCCAGGTTCCACAATGCCTTGTGACATTATTGTTAGATTAGTAGCATTGCAGAATTCCCAGAAAACACCTTGTAAGATTCCATGAACACCCTGATCCCTAAAAAAGAACGGATATCTGATTTCAAGAGGAAAAAATGCCCAGATAGTAAACTCTCAAGCTTCCTTTCCTAGCCTGTTACAGTGTCAAATTCAAGGAAGGTCACAGCCTGCTCAGGAGAAACACCTGAGGGAAGAAGTGCTGCTGTCTACCTACACCCAGACTGGCCAGGCAGAAATAGGGTTGGGCTTTGAATTTTTGTTTAGGGCGTGGCTTAAAGCTTTGCTAATTCTTAAATGATTTGGAAGCCATTATTAAGCACTGCTCACGGTTTCACTGTTTAATCCTGGTCTCAAATGGCTGGCAAATTACCTAAAAGCCTTGCGGTACTGTTAATTTGCTTGGTAGATAGTTACTATCTAGAATTTGTATTTGTTATTGATGTATTTTCAACAAAACTGACTTTAGAAAGGCAGAAGTTACACTGATTTTGATGATCTTTTTTCTTCCTATCAGATTAGGAAGAAATGGTATTTTAGTCTCTTCCACTCAGATTCATTTCATAATTTAGAAACTCATTTGGTTAAAAACTGTAAGTAGAAAATACATGAGAGCTGTTAGTCACCCTCACTGTAGTATGAATTATTTATTAGATGGTCATGTTCATTCACAATGAAAAACTCAGAGTGCTAATAGAGCCAGAGAATGAGGGTCAATTCTGAGGAAGGGTCAGTGATACCAGCCTCCCTACCAGTGACCTGAGGGAGGTTAGGGCCATGAAAAAGACAAAAGGATCAACCACATAGATTTAAAGACAGCAACAGAAAAAA
>NW_008349130.1:465637-484398 GCF_000622305.1 Nannospalax galili | reverse complement strand
CTATAAGGACTCATGGCAACTGATGCAGAAACAATTTGTTGAAGGGACAGGCAGAAGAAAAAAAAAAAATTTTTTTTTTTTTTTTGAGACAGGGTCTCCCTGTAGCCCCGAAGACCTGGAACTTGCTATATAGACCAGGCTAGCTTTGATCTTACAGCAATTAACCTGCCTTGCACAACCAGACCTGGCTAAAATGCTTTCTTTTCAAATAAAAGTAATGGGACAAGAATTTCCAAATCTACTTTTAAGAACTACACGTGTCTGTGCAGACTTTTGCCCCCTGCATCTACCAACAGTCAATCATTGCAGCCTTGTGAACCACCACGCACAAGCTACCGTGGTAGCAGGAAGATCAGCGTAAAAGCAGTGGTGGAGAGCAATCAAACGCCTGCTTAGTTAAAGCAGGCTCACTGGTGGGGATCCTCACTGGGTGCCTTTATTTCATTTTGATGACTAGCTTTACTGTTTCCTGGAGGACAAAGCTCGGATTTCTGGAAGTTTGCTTTCTCTCCTGAGCACATAATTCTGAGCCCACAGGTGTCTTGTAGACACTAACTGCATTGATTCAGTGGACTTAGTTTCACATTCCTAATTTTAATTTTTTTTCCTCTGGGTAGATTCCAAAGATTTAGGATAGCTTTTTTTTTTTCTAACCATATGTGCGTAGCTTTTTTTTTTTTTCTAAACACACACCACAGACACACACACACACACACACACACACACACACACACACACACACACACACACCAACAGTGTAAAAACATTTTTGCATTGTTTTGATGATCTTTCAGAATACCTTTCTTCCAAGAAACTCAACATACATTTTGGTATCAAATCGCTTGAGGTTTGATTCCAGAATACATATTGTATGTCAGCTGAATTAAAATCTGGTACCGCTAAACAATTGCTACTGTCTATAAGACTGTAGAAGGAGCACCATAAACTACAATGCTCATGTAACAATTACTCTTAAATTTTTACTTCCTAATACTTCATACAGCCTTATGCTGTCACACCAAAATACTCTAAGGCATAAGATACACATTAACTTAAAAGTTTATGTAGATGTTGAGTTATATATTGTTGAAACTATTTTCTGCAGCAGATTGGGCATTCTCCTTCTATCGATTTTTATCAACCATATTTGAGAAACCTAGACTTAAGTGTGGGCTGTCATTTAAGTTTTCTGAATTTTCAATTACCTTTGCTGCCAAGCAAGGGCAGAGGTGGCCAGAAGAGCTTAGACTACCTCATCTCAAAGGCCCTTCCAGTGTTAATATTTTATCACGTGAGAATTAGCACTTTTTCTATAAAAAGAACTTCCAAAGTAGAGTGCAGTTAGGTTCCAGGGAAATTTCTTTTCTTATTTTAAATATCTTGACATTCCTGTTAGATACCATGGCAAACTATTTTTAGTGAAAGACATGTATATTTATGGAAGCTAAGTGTGCAGTTTGCCATGGTTACACACGAGTAACTCAAAAATGAAATTTCTGACCTTGAACACTTTGTTGACTTCTTTGTGTTTCCATATCATGTGAGGATTCACTAGAGGAAACAGGAAGCACATTATATCAAGGTAATTAAATGCCTGTGTCATGCTGGAAGGGTTGAAGAAGCACAGACTGTGCTGGGTGATTCCTCAACTCCAGGGAACAGACCCATCCCCAGCAAGTACCCAGAACCTCAGGAGCCCCTTGACAATCCCATGGTCAACACTGCTCCAGGGGTCAGGAAGATGATGCCAGACCACCCCTGCTGCTATGGGCCTTGTGCTAGTCCTCCTGAATCTTGTACTTGTCAAGATGAGACAGAATCCAGATGCTACTGGCACTGGGGGACACAGGGATGGGAATGAAGTTCTTAGACACTTGTTTGCTGTAGAAAGTGGTGGGTTCCTTCCTCTCCTCCTCCAAACCATGGGCAAGGGCTTCTACCTGATAGACACTGTTTCATGTCTAGACCCCTGCTGTGAGAGAGCCTGCAGAAAGTAGAATTTTGCTTTCTGATGGGTAGTATGATAAGGCAGTGTGTCTCAAAGGGTGATCCTCAGAGCTGCAGCACCCCCACCCTGGGGGAACTTGTGAAATTGTGGCCAGTTGACTCTAACTCTGGAGCACGGTCCAGTTTGTCATTTCATGAGACTTGCAGCAGACTCCAATGCACACTAATTTTCCAAAAGCATTGTGAGGAAGTCAGCAAGAAGAGCTGGGAAAGCTTGTTTTTCTCCTGTGCAATGTTACCATTGGACTATGTTAAACTACATGTCGAGAGATGTGTGTCATAACATAAGGTGAGTCATGCATGATAGTGTTTTCTTGTAATAACAGCATTGAGGAGGCTAAGGCAGGAGGATGACAGGTTTGAGAACAGCATGGGATACACAGAAGAGCTTGGTCACATATAAGCACAAACATGGCCCAAAGATGGAAAAAGAAAGTTAATTAATTAGTGAAATGTAAATTGTAGATCTGGTTTTTTTTAACTATTTTCATCCATGTGTATATGTGTATGATGTAATATATGTGTGTGTGTATGCTTTTGTGTTTGTGTTAGTGCAGGTACACTCATGCCACAGTGCAATGTGGAGGTCAGAGGACAAATCTCCAATGTCAGTCCTCTCATTTTGTTTGACACAGGGTCTCTTACTACTGTGAACACCAGGCTAGCTGGCCCATTAGCTTTCCGGGATTCTTTTGTCTCTGCCTTCCATCTTTCTCTTGGACCCCTGGGATTCCAAGCACATGGTGTCACACCTGGCTTTGCATGGGTTCTGGAGATTTGAACTCAAATCCTCATGCTTACATGGTGAGTACTTTGCCCTGAGAGCCATTTCCCTATATTGACTTAGTGTTTGTTACCATTTTTCAATTATTTTATTATATTGGGATTAGTACAGACAGTATTGGGACTTACATTCTTACTCATAAAGCAGGAATAATTGTTCCACTGCTTTTCTGGCTGTGTATTCTTTCAAAAAGTTGTTTTCATGTTTTAGTCTCAACATTTAAATTAAAGCAATATCACAGTAGTGTGATGTTTGAAGAGATTATTTCTCAAAAACTCTGATAGAAAATTTTCTCAATGGTAGATTGCTTGGCAAGCATGCATGAACCTTGGACTTGACTCCCCAGGGTAAGTAAAAAATTAAGAAAAACTAAAACAAAAACAAAACAGAAAAAATCAAAACAAACAAAAACCCAGCAACAACAAAACAACAAAAACTCAAAACATACTTTCATATACTCTTTCTAAATCTTACAAACAGTACAATGGAGGGTCTGGAGAGATTGCTCAATGGGCAGCGCACCTACTGTGCAAGTGAGGACGCGTTCAGATCCCAGAGCCCAGGTACAGCTGGGCCTACAGCAGGTGTCTGGAATGCATGTGCTTCTAGGGCAAGGTAGGAAGCAGACGGGAGAAGCAGCACACAAGCCAGCCAGCCAGGTGAATGCAACAGCAAATGAGAGACTCGGACTCACAGCAGATAATGAGGACTGACACCAAGGTTCTCCTCTGACATCCACATGTGAACCAGTTGGATTTATATGGTGAGTTCCAGGCCAACTGGAAATAACAAAGTGAGACTCTGTTTCAAGAGAAAAAATGGACTTAAATAACCACTACTACATTTGTCAAAATATTTAATGGCTTTCATTTAAAAAAAAGTGTTCTTAACTCAAGATTATTGTTTCAACTATATAATTTTCAGGTAATTGTAATTACACTTAATTTTGTTTCATGTATTAGGTCTTTAATGCATAGAACATATGCCAGTAACATATTTTAGGTCATGCATCTGTTTGTATAATTGTGTAGACAGCACAGATTGGGCATGCACGTCTCTCCAGAGTTAAAATGCCCCCCTTTCAAGCTTGTATTTGGACAGTGTGGCTGGCACCTGACCTTGTAGTCTGTGTTGTTCACCCCATGTTCACTGTGTCAGCACCTTGGTGTTTTATAATTAAGATTTCTTAGTGTCCCTGTGCAATGACTTTTGAACTAGTAGCAAGAAGACCCACCTCAATTTCCTCCAGCAATCTTTAAGATTTAAGTGCGTATAAACTTCTAATGTGTATGGCTTGTCTTTTGAAGTCAATTTCTAATTACTGCTTTTTCAGAGTTCAGTATAAATATTAATTAGCCTTTAATCAGGATAAGAAGTCTGTGTAAATATCTGTTCATAAATTCCTGGGAGTATTTGTTACAATTTTGTCCATTTAATGTTGCTTATATGTGATTTTTTCTTAATAATTTGAAACATTTATTGAAGTATTTTTAAATACCTGATAGACTGCTGGGCATTTTAGGATTAAAAATGTAACAGAAACATCATAGAAATATGAAACATTGCTCATAATAAACTAACATTTCAAGGAGATTTGAAATTTAAGATATTTTATTTTATTATTTTAAAATTTTATTTTTTATGTATATGGGTATATTGGCTGCAGTATGTAAGTGTACCCATGTTGTGAAATACCTGCAGAGGTCAGAAGAGGGTGTCAGATCCCCTGAACTGCAATTATAGACAGTTGTTAGCTGTGATGTGGATGCTAGGAACTGAACCCAGGTCCTCTGCAAGAGCAGCCAGTGCACTGAGCTATCTCTCCAGCCCCACATATATATGTATTTTTGAGACAGGTTTCCTTGTAGCCCCAGATGGCCTGGAACCTACTATGTACACTAGGCTAGCCTCAATTTCACAATCTCATGGAGATTCCTTTGCCTCTGCCTCTGGAGTTCTGGGATTAAAGATGTGCGCTACCATGCCTGGCTTAATTATTATTATTTTTAAGACAGGGTTTTACTATATAACCCTGGCTGACCCAGAACTCTCTATGTAGACCAGACTGGCTTTAAATTCAGAGGTCCGCCTGCCTCCACAGTGCTGGGATAAAAGGAGTGTACCATCACATCATTATGTTTCACATCAGCTTACAAAGTATCAGGTTTCCTTACAGTATTTCAATATTTTCATGCACAGTTTTGGTTTCCACTTGCCCTCAGCACTCTCCCCTCCCCCATGTCACTGCTCCTCTATCCCTACTTAAACCTTTCCACCCCTAGTCTTTCATGTCTCATTTGTTCTGCTGCCCTGCCCCCTTCTTTAAGCCTCTTTTCCCCCTCTCAAGGACCCATTCTACTTTCCTGGCCTCTGCAGACACTCCCCAAAAAATACACACTAAAAAATTGTAAGCTAGTATCTATATATGAGAGAAGAGATGTAGAATATGTCTTTCTGAGACTGGGTTACCCACTTAATACAATATTTTCTAGTTCTATCCATTTTCCTGAAAATATCATAATTTCATTTTTCTTTACAGCTAGTAAATTTCCATTATGTATGTGTGTATATATATATATATATGATGTTTTCATTAGCAGTTCATCTGTTGATGGACATCTAGGCAGATTTCATTTCCTGTAATATATTTTTTCAAAGCAAACCTAAAAAATAATATTTTAACTAGGAAAATGGAATTGTTCTTCGTTAAAGTCTAAATAGTTGTTTAGTTGTATAGAGTCTTTGTGGGAACTAGTCAGTAACAGTAATTTCAAACAAAACATTCATTAAACAGCCAAAGGAAATATGCAGCCTGTATGAGTTCTCAGGAGGACAGAAATTATCTACAGTTTTTTGGCTTCACAAGTATTCAATAAGATCATCCCTTACTTCTGAGAAGAACTAAAATAATATATCACAGATTTTTCAGAAAAAGGGTTTCTGGGGTGATAATTGGAGATTTTATGGTTGGAAGTTCTTTCTTAAGATAAAGATTCTCTTGCCTAGTGAAATGCAAGTCTTTATTCTTAAATTTCACACACAGTGAATTTTATAAAGAAAGATCACCTAATTCTGCTCATGAATTACCTAACATTTCACAAATCCCCCTTTGGTGGACAGCTCAGTGAGGTGATACCATAGGTTAGCTTGTAATTGCATTTCTCAGAGACTTGTATTCAAAAGTCCTCATTTCTGAATCTTTCCATATTCAGTGGTGCTAATTTTACATAGCATTTGAAGTTAGTTATTTCTTTTTGCAATGTTTTTATTTGTTTTATGAATTTCATATATTAGATCTTAATCAAATTGAGACCCCCCCATCCATGATCCCCATAACAGCCCCCCACCACTGGATTTCATGTATTCTGTCATATATGTTAAGTCCTAACCAGTCAAGCATTTGTACCCAGATGTCCCTGGGTGCAAGTTCATCCACTGGAGTCTAGTCAGCCTATATAGAGTCACTCTCTTAAAGAAGATCTACTCTCCCTCACCCAGCAGTAATCACATGCCAATAGTTCTTCAGCCAGGATTGGGGCCTACTGCCCATTTCCCTCATTCAGTGCTGGGTTTTTGTCTGACTGAGTCAGCATCAGTCTTGTGCATGCTGTCACCATTGTTGCAAGTTCATATGAGCAAGTTCCCAGTGGTCTAAAAGCCTCTGTTTCCTTATGTTCTTGCACCAACTCTGGCTTTTACAATCTTTCCACTCCCTCCTCCACGATGGTCCCTGAGCTGTGGGTTGGTGAGGTTTAATAAAGGAGTCGTATCCAGAGACACACACTCTGCAGTCTCTTATTCGCTAAAACGTGTAGACAATTGTGGCCTTCCGTGGTGCATCACACGTTGTATGAGGAAGCTTCTCTGGTAAGAGTTGAGGGATGTGTTAGTATTCTCCCTACCCCCTGTTCTGCTATGCTTCATGAGCCTTACGTATAGAGGTTCCATTATACATATGTAACAGGGCTGGGCATTTCTCAGACATATATTCTCTGTGTGTAACCAGTTGCAGAGCTCTGTAATAACTTCCATCTGTTGCAAAAAGAAGGTTCTTTGATGACTATCTATAAATATAAGGATCCATATTTAGCATACAATAAGAAACTTCATTTGTCTAGAGATATGATAGAGTTTTCTCTAGGATCTATGACTTCTCCAGGAATGTGTATTTGGCTATATTTACAGTGCCACCCATGAATTTCCCCCATTGAGGACACTTTAAGTCCAATAAGATAGCTGTTGATTACCCCCAAGATAAAAGTGCTACTACTGCACCAATAGAGATAGTTTGCTGTGCCAGCCACTGTGGTTATTAGGCTTTGGAGCTAGGTTGGACCATTGATTGATGGTCCTTAGCAACTTGCATAGCATCCTCTAGAACTATGAAACTAGTGTCTTCAAGGAGAAGACTTCCAGGTTAGTTCCTGCTCCATTGCTTCAAGTCTTCTGTTGAAAGTATGTCCTGTCTTCAGCAGTAGGGTCTTACATTCAAGTTCTGGGCTATGGCAATAGTCTGTGGTATTTGTGATTTTCATACAATATAATTGTTATTATTTAGATTCCCTCCCCTATCTTTACCTTCCCTTAATGATTTGTGTCCCCACATATCCTTCAGTCACTGGAGCCTGGTTAGCCTACTAAGAACCCCATCCTTGTAAAAAACTGTCTCTCCCCCCTCCCAACAGTCATCAGTTGCCAAAAGTTCCTTAGGTTGGGTTGGGATTGCTTACCTACTTTCCCATGTCTATGCTGGGATTTTGTCTGATTTGAGCTTACTTTACATAGGACATGTGCATGCTGTCACCATTGCTGTGAGTTCATATGATCAACTACTCAGCTATGTAGAAAGCTGTTTTCTTGTGATCATTGACTACCTCTGACTTTTACCATCTTTCTCTGCCCTCTTTCACAATGATCCCTGAGCCTTGGGAGGAAGAAGTTTTATACAGGCATTCTATTCAGGAATAAGCACTCTGAAACCTCTTGTTCTTTGTACATTGGCTAATTGTAGATTTCTGAGTTAATCACCATCTGCTGCATAAGGAAAATTCTCTGGTCAGAGTTGAGAGATGCATTCATCCTATATGTAGAAATTGCATTGAAAATGTATCACTTATGAATAAGGATCTCACAAACAATTATTGTCTACATCTGACCAGTTGTGGAACTCTGTGTTGGTCTTCATCTGTTGCAAAAAGAAGCTTCTCTGATGAGTGGTGAGAGGTATAATTGTCTTTAAATATGAGGATGTTTATTTCAAGTACAGTAGGAAATTACATTGATCTAGGATTCTGGCAAAAAGTAGTTTTTTTCTCTAGGCTCTATGACCTCTTCAGCTTTGTGTATATGGCTATATTTACAGAACCACACATAGGTTCCCTTCCACTGATTGGTTACCCCCAAGATGAAAGTATTACTATCACATCAATAGTAATAGTTTGCCAGGCTAGTCATTGTTGTTTATTAGGCTTTACGGCTGGGTAGCACCATTGATTGGTTTTTCTCCCTTAGCAGCTTGCATAGTATCCTCTGATACCATGAGAGCTAGTCTCCAGGAAGGAGGCTTCCAGGTCAGTTCCAGCTCAACTGCTCCAAGTCCTGCATCCAAAACGTGGTCTGCCTTCAGCAATAGGGTCTTACCTTCAAGTTCTGAGAGACAACCAAGGGCTGTGGCAACAGCCAGTGTTATTTTGGAATTCTCTTGGACTACCCTGGCCAACAATTCAAGGGATGTTTCTCTTGCCTGGCATTGTGTTTTATGTTATATAGCCTTCTTCTATACATATGAACTCATATATATATATATATATAATATATATTTTTCAGTAGGACTTTGAACTGATATATTTCCTCTGGTTTTTCGTACCATCTAAGCATTATTTATCCCACCTCTCACTACCACTTTATACCCTCTCTACTCTGTCTGCAGTTAAAGTGTCCCCCCTTTTCCTCATTTCCCCTTTGGTAGCACCTGTCTCCTGCTATCTCCCTCTCTTGAGCTTCTTCTTCCTCTCCACTCCCATGGTTCCTTTTAATTTTTCTGGCTTCTGTGGTTACCAAAATGGCAAAACTAACTCCATTCTGCTCTAGCTGACTTTTGCTTTACATTTTGATTTTGCCCATCCATTCCAACCGCAGCCAGCCAGGAAGAACATCTCATGAGTCAGTTTCAGGGAGTATACTGTTTCTACAATACTTGGAAACTTCCAAGTAGCCAGGTAACATGTCCAGACAGCATGCCCTCCCTCCCAGATATACCTGCATCTCTTTGGAACCCATTGTTTCTACAATTCTGAGAAACTTTTTTTCCTTATAGAAAGTTTTTGTTAACTGAAAACTTCTTTGTTAACTGACCTGTCCCTGGTCTGGTATAGCTATGGAAATCTGATATAACTATAGTTATTGGCTTTTCCTCTGGCATGAAGTAATTATGGGATTAAGCTTTATAAATCCTGCCCTGCTTATCCTTGGGGTCAAGAGTTCTTTTGTATTATCCCCTTTTCTGAACATTGGCTATTAATAAAAAACTCCTAATTCGACCATTGTTATGTGGTATTCCTCTGTGCATCTCACTTGGCATTACATTTACACCAGGATATATACTCACATCTAGGAATTTGGTGCTAAGATGCACAAATGAGAGAGAACATATGTTGCTTATTTTTATGAGTTACTTCACTTAGTATAACAGTTTCAAGTTTCATCCATTTACCTGCAAATTTCATGATTTAGTTTTTCTTTACTGCTGAATAGAACTCTATTGTAGAAATGTACTACATTTATTCATTAGCTGAGGGACATTTTGGTTGTTTCTGTTTCTTAGCTTTTGTGAAAAGAGCAGCAACGAACAGGGCTGTGCAGGTATCTCTGTAGTAGGATGAATCCTTTGGGTATTTGCCAAGGAGTGGTATGACCAGATCATATGGTAGAGTTATTTCTAGTTTTTTTAAGAATTCTTAGTACTGGGGCTGGAGAGATGACTCAGCGGTTAAGAGCACTGACTGCTCTTGCAGAGGACCCAAGTTTGATTCCTAGCACCTACATGGAAGCTATGAACCGTCCTTAACTCCAGTTCCAGGGGAATCCAAAGCCCTCTTCTGACCTCTGTGGCATTGCACAACATGGGTGCACTCATATACATGCAGGCAATACACTCACACACATAAAATAAAAATAATAAAAAAAAATTTAAAAAATTAATTCTTAGTACCGATTTCCACAGTGGCTGCACCAGTTTGCAATCCCTTTAAGAACAGATAAACTTCAAAAAGCTTTTTCACTGCACAAAAAATTCTTCATGATGTGTCAGAGGACGACAAAGACTCTACTGTTATGGTGCCTTACAAAGAGGTTTCCCTGTATGAGTTATGTTGCAGGAGACAACATATGTCTCAATTTGTATTTCTGGTTTGATAAAATAGTTGTAATCAACTATAAAGGAGGCCATGCATAAACAAGGGGGCGCATCCATGCCAGCATTTAGTGCCATTTGTTCTCTTAATCTTAGCCATTATGACTGGGTTAGATGAAATCTTAAATTAGTTTTGATTGTGTTTCCCTATTTACTAAATGGAGGATAAATGTCTTAGCTGGGAAAGCACAAACTTGAGAAAACCCCGACCCGGAAGCTGTAACATCTGAGGAAGGTGTATGTCAGCACTCACTGTCCCAAACCCCCAAACTGTAACACCAGCACTTATTCCCCAAACCCTCAAACCATGAAAAAACTGAACTGCAGAAAAATATACTCTATGTCTTTTTTCAACTCCCTTAAAAGTCCAACTATGCCTCAACGCACAGTTTTCATCCCGTGGAGAAACTGCTGCCTTTCATTGTTCCAATAAAGAGCCTTGTGCTACTTCTGAGGTCAGTCTCATCTCTCATTTTCACATTGTCCCAGTCAATCCTGATCTAACATTCTCTAACAGTAAGGATGGTGAACAGCTTTTAGGATATTTTTTGGTGGGGGGAGGGTTTATTTGGTTCACATCTCCTGGGTCACCATAGTTCATCACTGAGGGAGCCCAAGGTAGGAACTCGGGGCAGGAACCTGGAGGCAGGAGCTGAAGCACAGGCCATGGAGGAACACTGCTTACTGGCTTGCTCCCCTAGCCCACGCTCAGCCTGCTTTCTTATACAGTATAAAACAACCTGCCCAGGGGTGGCACCACCCACAGGGGCTGGACCCTCCAACATTACTCAAAAATCAAGAAAATACCCCACAGATATGGTCACAGGCCAGTCCAATGGAGGAAATTCTCCAATTGAGGCTCCCTTTACTCAGGTGTGTCAAGTTGACAACTAAAGCTGTCCAGCACAATTGACCCATTGTCAACTTGAAACACAAACACATCACTATTAAACCACAACCTTTTCATTTTTATCCCTAAGGTATGATATTAACATTATCACAAAATAAGTCAGTGCAACTTTAAAAGTCCCACAACCCTGAAAAATTCCAAACACTTAAAAGTCCATAGCTTCTTTTAAGTCTCTTAACTGTGGGCTCCTGTAATACCCAAAACAAGTACTGTCTCATTTCAAAAGGGAAGAATTTGGTACACTTAAGGAAAAACCTAAGTCCAGCAAAGCGGCTCAAGGCCAGACATCTGGGATTCACTCATGATCTTCAGGGCTCCAAAGGGTTTCAGCAGCCCTACTTCTCCAGCTCTACTGTCCACAGCACCCACAGGTCCTCTTGAAGACGCAGGCCAGCTCCATTCCACACCTGCTGCTGCCCTTGGTGTTCATTCCATGGTCCTGGCATCTCCAAAAAGCTGGGGTTTCCGCTGAAACTGAGGCTGCACCTTCACCAGTGGGCTCTTCTGGCTTCTTCGGGTTCAAAGTCTCAGATTCTCTCCAGGACCCCTTCAATCTTGGAGTGTTCACTGCCACTGAGGCTGCACTTTCACCAATGGCCTTTCCTGGCCTCTTCGGGTGCCAAACCTCAGCTGTTCTCTGTGACTGCTTATCCTTTCAACACCAGAACGATGCGGGAGACTCTTACACATTACCAAGACCTGCTTCCAGCTTGAGGTGGAGACTCAGGCCCCCTCTGGGCCACAGCTTCTGTGTGCTGACCCTGAGGAAATACTTCTCAGAAGATTTTGCCACAGTGATGCTAGTCTCTTTTTCCTTACAGCTGATTTTTCAGCCCCAGCTAACCAGCATCAATTGTCCCAGGAAACAAAGGTTTCACTTCAGTGGTTCTGGTCTCTTCTTAACCACAGCTGATTCTTTAGCCCTAGCCGAGCAGAACCCACAGATTCTCAATTCAAGATATCACACAAACAGCTCTGATAGTCTCTGCTTCCCTTTGAGGTTTCACAAGCTAGGCCTCCATTGTCTACAACTCTTTCAGCAAAAATGTTCCCAGTTTCACAGCAACAAACTCTAAGCACTCAATGGCTTTTCCAGCCCAAAGTTCCAAATGCTTCCATAATTGTCCCCAAAACACTAAGAACAGGTCTGTCACAGCAATAACCCAGGGTCCTGGTGCTAATTTTTGTTCTAGTTTGTTTCTTCATTGTTGTGACAAAAATAGACTGACCAATACCAACTTGAGAAGGAAAGGATTTATTTGGCTTCATCTCCAAGGTCAGATTTCATCACTGAAGAAGCCCAAAGTAGGAACTCAGGGCAGGAACCTGGAGGCAGTAGCAAGCACAGGCCATGGAGGAATGCTGTTTACTGGCTTGCTCCCCTGGCCCCTGTCAACCTGCTTTCTTATACAATATAGAACAATCTGCCCAGTGGTGGCACCACCCACAGTGGACTGGGCCTTTCCACATCACTCAAAAATCAAGAAAATACCCCACAGACATGGCAGCAAACCCAATCAGTAAGTGGTTGGTTATCCCTACAACTGCCATGCCACTATTGCACTAATGGACACATCTTGCCTGGGAGGTCAGTACTGTAGCAGGGTTCACTAGATAAGATCATTGATGGATTTTCTCCCTTAGCAGCACCTTCCAGCACTATGAAAGCTAGCCAGCAGGGAGGAAGTTTTCAGGTCAACTCTAGCATTCCTTCTCGATGTCCTGCAACCAAAGTGTGTTGTATCTTTAGCAATACCATCTAGTTCCAGCAGGCAACTAAGCAATGGCAAGAGCCTGTGTTGTTGGAGGACCCTCTTGGACCTCCTGACCAATAACTCATAAAGAGGCATCCCATGCATGGCACTGAGATTTCCTTAATGATCCCTGTTTTCTGGGAGAAGCATTGTCCACAAATACAGGGTGCCTATGTTCACTTCATATATATATATATTCTTTTCAGAGCTCTCTGTTCAGATCCACAGCCCATTTTTTAACTGGGTTATTTGTTTTCTTGCTTTTTGTTTTTTGAGTTCTTTGTATATCTGGATATTACTCATCTGTGAGATGTATAGCTGGTGAAGATTTTCTCCTACTCTGTGGGCTTATGTTGAAAAAGCAAGACTATGAGTTAAAGAATTTCTTTAATATTCAGATGTAGCTCTCTCACTTTGGGGTAACATTTTGCATGGGTTTTTTAAATATTTTATTTATTTTCTTTTTTATTTTATGTGTATGAATGTATTGCCTGAGTGTATGTGAGTGCACCTGTGTCATACAATGCCGTGGTGGTCAGAAGAGGGCTTTGGATTCTCCTGGAACTGGAATTAAGGACAGTTCATAGCTGCCATGTGGGTGCTGGGGATTGAACCTGGGGGCCTCTGTAAGAGCAGTTAGTGCTCTTAACCTCTGAGCCATCTCTCCAGCCCCAACAATATAATATAAGTGATCTTTCATTAACTCTGCATCTGGAAATATTGACAAATAGTTAAAATTAATATATCAGATAAATCTGTTTTTATTATTTGTTAATCAGAATGTCTGATTCATAAGCATGAATACTGAACTAATTAATTTCAATGTTGATTTTTTCAATATACATGAACCTTCTTTGATTTACAAATTTGAAAATGCTAGTATAAATTTTTTAAGTTCTATTTTGGTTCAGATGATATTTTTGGTAAATTATTTCACATAATCATACTTGTTTATGCATGTCTTCCTTTATCGTTTACAGAAAGAATACAACTTCTAAAATACTATTTTATCATACTGGATATAAAAATCAAGCATGTCTCCTGAAACATTACTACGTACTGGGAAACCCCTTTGTAAGACACTTTAATAGTGGCATCTGCTGTCCTCTGACAACATCATGAAGAATTTTTGTGCAGTGCAAAAGCTTTTGAATTTCATGTAATTCTATCTTTGATTTCTTGGTGTTATTTCCTGTGCTATTGGAGTTCTTTTCAGAAAATTTTCATCTATATCTAGATCTTAATGTGTTTTACCTATATTTTCTTCCGGAAATTTCAGAGTTTCAGTTCTTGTCTCTGGTGTGCTTTGGATTGATTTTTGTTTAGGGTGAGAGAAAGGATACAGTCGCATTCTTTACAAGAACCCCTTGTTGAAGAATCTGTCTTGTTTTTCACTGTATGGTGTTGACATCTTTGTCAAAAAACAGTGGTAATGGCTGTGTGAGTTTACTTCCAAGTTTTCTATTCTATTTCATTGATTTACAGTCCTGTTTTCATGTCAGAATCATAGCAATTTTGTTGCTTGGCTCTATGATGTAATTTGAAATCAATTAATGTGCTGGATCATTTCTGCCTTGGAATGCTTTGGCTATTTGGAATCTTTTGTTGTTTTCTAATTTTGTGAAGAATGTCATGGAATTTCGATTGGGATTCATTTTTATCTATGGAGTTCTTTTACTAGGGTGACTGTTTTCATCATATTAATTAATTCTGCCTAGTCATGAACATGGGAGGTCTTTCCATCATCTACATCTTCTTCAGTTTTTCTTCAGTGTCTCAAGGTTTTCACGGTAGAGGTCTTTTGCCTCCTTGGTTAGACTTACTTCTGGGTATTTTAATTTTTAGTATATTGTGAATGAAATTTTGTTCCTTGATTTCTTTCTTAGCAAGTTTGTTATTGGTATAGGAAAAGGCCCAAGAGTGGGAAACAAGGTGGATGAATATTTTTGACAGGACAAAAAGTACTTTAAGACTCAGCCATTTTCCTTGGTGAGTAGCCTGAGTCAAAATTGGTGAGATCAGAACTTAAAAGAAGTAGCAATTATGGTCTGTTTCATCAAATGTGTTTATTAGATCATTTACTATCTAACCTACTAGACACTGTGGAATTATGCTTCAGGAAATTTTAGAAAGGGATTAAGACTCCTTTCTCACTGTGTATCAAAATTAAAGCTTTTGTTCACTTTTCTAAGTAATCATTCAGAATTTAAAACTATACTTGTGCATCTAATATGCATAGTAACCATCTACAGAGTTTGATAAAATGAAGACTCACATTTGAGGCTGACCTGAGATTCTGGTTTCTTACACTTAAGAACAGTAAGGAAACTCAAAGGAAGTTTCAGCAATTTTCTCCCACTAAAAATAAAGCCCTATAATGAGGATGTCTTATCTTTTATCTTTGCTGTTTTTTTCTTTTTAAAATTATTTTGGCTTATTTATTTTCATTTAATGTATATGAGTGCTTTGCCTGCATGTGTATAAGTGCACATGTGTGCAATGCCTATGGAGACCAGAAGAGGATGTTGGATCCCCAAGACCCAAGAACTGGGGTTGCAGACAGTTGTTAGCTGCCATGTGGGTGCTGGGAACTGAACCTGGGTCCTCTGCAAGAGCAGCCAGTGGTCTTAACCACTGAGCTATTGCTCCAGGCCCTTCACTGATTTCTTAGCTCTCTACTAGGTAGGGCTAATTTATGTTAAACATACTTGTAGTGAACAATACCTTTGTAGAATTTTTAGTAAGAATTTGTATGGTCTAATCTTCCAGGTGAAGGAAGAGCAGCCACATGGCCAAATGACCACAGGTTGATACCTTCCTTTGTCGTTACATGCCAGACTGTCACATCTCCAAGATATCTGATAAATACAAAATCAAACCACAGGCCTGTGAGTTGGCTCAGTAGATTAAGGAACTTGACACCAAGTCTGACCACCTGAGTCCATTCCCAGGACCCACAGAGAAAAAGGAGAGAACTGACTTCAAGTTGTCTTCTGACCTTCACATGCACTCCATGGCATGTGAGTCTGCACACACATGTGGGTATGCACATGGTCACACACGCACATGAAATAAAATGTAATAAATTTTTTTAAAGTGAATACAGAGAAGTAATTATTCCAATTCATGTATTTACAATTTAACTATTTTCTAGAACATAATTTCTGTAAGATACAGTACTTCACATAACTTGTGTTTGAATGAAAAAACACTATAGGGATGGAGAGATGGCTCAGCATTTAAGACTATTGGCTGTTCTTGCAGAAGACCTGTATTCAAATCCCAGCACCCACATGGAGGCTAACAGTTCATAACTCCAGCTCCAAGGGATCTGACACCCTCTTCTGTCCTCCACAGGCACTGAATGATACAGGTCCACTTACATATATGCAGACATAACACTCATGCACATAAAATAAAAATAAGTAACTAAATAAAAGAAGAGACTATTATATGCCTTTATGATTAGACACACAGAAAATTTGATCACTTTCAAAATCAGACTTTCAATTTATCTGCTTATTCCTATATTGTGATTGCTTAAAAACAAAATTGTCAGTTATTTTTTAAATCTGACCGATCTTAACATTTCATGGCCATTAAAATAATCCATGAATTAGACTTATTACTCATGGGTCTTTCTCTCACCAAACTTAATCAGATAAATACATTTCTATTCATCATATAAATTTCTTTCCAGTGTCTTTTGCTTGATGTCCATTATCAAGGAAAGCCAAGGCAGGGACCCAGGACAGGAACTGAAGCACAGACCATGAAGGAACACTGCTTACTGGCTTGCTCTTCTGACCCATGCTCAGCCTGCTTTCTTATACAACCCAGGCAGGCACACCTGGTCAGTGGTGCACCACCCACAGTGGGCTGGACCCTCCCACATCATTCAGCAATCAAGAAAATGCCTTGCAGACATGACCACAGGCCATTCCCCTGGAGGAAATTCCCCAATCGAGGTTCCTTTTTCCCAGGCGTGTCAAGTTGACAACCAAAACTATGTAGCTCAAGGAACTGAAACAGTCTAATATTCACATATTCATAAAAAAACAGCACTTAACACTCATTGAGTCAGGTGCTAATTAGGTACTCGAGTAGAACACAAAATAAAAACCAAGGTTATGGTACAGTTCTCCATTATCAGAACTTCACAACCTAGCAAAAAGCAACAGACAAGAATTGTTTAAATGCTAATATCTTGAAATCTGGGACAGACATGTGCAATAATTGCAATTCATGATGCCAGATTTATTTCCTTAAAACACAAATCAACTTAGCTGTGATAAAACACAACATTCAAAAGCAACTTAAGCAAGAAAGAGTTTATTTGGTCCTGTAGTTCCAGAGGTGCAGAGTCCATAATGGCTGGGAAGGCATGGCAGCTGTGGCAGGAGTAGAAAGATGGTCTTATTTCCATTTAGATGTTAGAAGATGAGCGCCAGAAGAGAGAGAGAGAGAGAGAGAGAGAGAGAGAGAGAGAGAGAGAGACTCAAAGCCTACCAAGAGTGATGTGCTTCCTCCAGCAAGACCACCTCCTAAAAGTTCCAAACCTCCTTAAACTACAACACCAACTGAAGAGTAAGTGTTTAAACACATCTATTAGAGAGGTTTTCCATTTAAACCACCACATTGGTTTTCCCATTTTATCATGGCTTGTCTTGGCTGTATGGAAAAGTGAGGACTGGCTAGGTCTTCATGGTAAAGGGAAGGACACCATACTCCATCGTATGAAACACATCCATGGTTATTCTTTTAGAGTCCCTTTATTCCAGTTGTTATGGAGTTTAAGACCACTGGGAAAAGACCACCAGACCCAATTCAGATTTTAACTTGTGAATTTTTATTGCTGCAGCAAGACTGACAGTCTCCAGAGGCCAGAAAAGGGACTGCAGTGAAGTTGTGGGGAGGGAGGGTCTTTTTTTAAAGGCAGAAACCACAGCAGTTGCAAAGACAGGAGAGTCAAATTGACCCTTAAATGCATCAATAAACAAGTTTACAGAAGCCAAAAGAAGCAATTCTTAGACATTTTCTTAAGAGATGTATAGAGACCTTAACAGTAAGGAGCTTTCTGATGATGATGATGAAGATTATTATTATTTCAGCATATTACCAAGAAAGACAGGGTATTGTTTAGGTTATTTTCCCTTGGGTGGGCAAGAAGCATGGCTGCAATGTCTGGGTGGTGATATTCCTTCTGTGGTCAGCTATTTCTAAAAGGAAAAGAAATTTCAGGGGGGAACTAAATTCAAACCTTGAGCTGGCTGCTTCTTTGATTTTTAAAGTCTAAGGTGGCTGCTTTGTACAAAATGGAGTTGTTCTAGTCATTACACAGTGTCTTAACAAAAGCATCTTAAAAAGTCAATTATCAAAAAGACAAGCCAGGACCAGCTTATGGTGTTCTCACATTTTAGTGGAACTGCTGGGAGCCAGAACCAGAGACCTGGTGCTGTTGTAATTTGAAGAGAACTGAGATGAACCCAATTCTCTTACAGAGTTGGCTGATGCAGGCTGACAATCTATAAAGTGAGGTAAGCATTAACTTGAATGCCAACAGCAACAATGTTGAAAACAAAATTACCAATGTACTCAGGCTAGGGAAAGCGTAGTGACTAAAGGACTAAAGGATGTGGTACCAGAGACCTGGTGCTGTTGTAATTTGAAGAGAACTGAGATGAACCCAATTCTCTTACAGAGTTGGCTGATGCAGGCTGACAATCTATAAAGTGAGGTAAGCATTAACTTGAATGCCAACAGCAACAATGTTGAAAACAAAATTACCAATGTACTCAGGCTAGGGAAAGCGTAGTGACTAAAGGACTAAAGGATGTGGTTATAGAGGATCAGGGGAAGATATATATATATATATGTATATATATATTTATCTAT
>NW_008349130.1:455728-464415 GCF_000622305.1 Nannospalax galili | reverse complement strand
TATGGCTACCATTTTTAGGCATGGTCTATAGCACTTCTGCAGTTTTCTTATTATCAGAAATGAATAAACATTTCAGGCAGATAAACAGGGTCTATAATATTAATTGTTCATTATCCTTGGCATTAACTTTGTAAAGGCACCTAATTGACCTAATTTATTTTTACCCTTTATATTTTTGATTCATATTTCTTTACATTTTTTACATTTGTTTATTTGTATAGGGGAGGGAGCACGCCATGACACATGCTTAGAGGTCAGAAATAAAACTTGTGGGAGTTAGCTCTCTCTTTCTACCATGTAGGCCCTGGGCATCAAACTCAGGTCATCAAGCCAGAGTTTGGTGTACAATTCAAGTCCTCCAAGGAGAGAGGGAGGAAGGGAGAGAAGGGGTGGTGGGATAAAGTGGCTTGGCCATAAGTACCCTTGCCTGCTGAGCCATCTTGCTGGCGCTTGATTCCTATTTCTAACTGATGTTACCATTATGTTCTTTAAGCCTAGTTTTTTGTTATCAGCATCCTGCTTTTATTCTAAAAATGAAAACTGTGCTTACCCTTAATGACTCTTTGTGAACTAAAATTTAAAAATCTTTCCAAATTTAATGACCACTATCCCTCAAGAACCACTGGGTATCCAACTTCAGATGTATACAACATGCTTAGCATGGTCACACTTTCACATCTTTCTCTTTGCTTATATGATTCCCTTCCTACATTATCTACATATCCAACTCTTATACTGAACCTCTTTCAAATTCCAGTGTTAATTTCTTTTACTTCAAACTTCCCTGGTTCCCCAAGTTGTAAACAAACTTTCCATTTCCCAATCCACTGACACAGAGTAGAATGACATTTATTTTTCCTCATAGATTCACTACATTCTGAGTAACATAATTGTGTATAATTCCTGTTTCTTTTAAAATTCATGAGCAAAATGTCTATGTCTTACTCATCATAAATAGTAATAATAACTAAAAGTTACTGAAGGTTCTGTCTGTTGTTTTACTATGTTTAATATAATTGGGTGTGGCTGCTCTCTGTTCACATGGTGCTGATCACACAGGTGCTGCCTCCGATCGCATGGGTGCTGTCTGCGATTGCATGGGCACCGCCTGCCATTGCACGGGTGCTGCCCTTCACTCCTTGCTTGGCCACAAGCTGTGGCCGCTCTTCTGCTCGCTCGGCGCTGAGGCCACTCTTCAGCTCCCCTGGTGTTGCCTCTGATAGTCGCTACTTCTGGGACCCCAGGGCTGGTGAGGAGACTGTGTCAGCAGAGCCGCATTCAGACACAGGAGACCAGGTTCGTTGACACAGACCCAGTTTATTGTAGAAGGGCACAAGCTTATATATGGGTAGGGATCCAATCAAGAAGTTACAACTCAGATCTTTGGCAGGGTTGTGTCCTATCGCGAGTCAGACACCTTATTAACATAATAGGTTTCAGGTTACTTAGGTTCCAGTTTCCTGTATGGGGCCTGGATTCCTGGGAACCACGTGACCCAGGCTGTTGCAATACATAAGTGTTGCAATTTAGAACCTCAAGGGTGGTGATTAGGGAGTGGCAAGCTCTAGGCATCAGTCTCATGATCTGCCAATGGGAACAAATGTCAGAAGGCTGGTTCCTTGTGGCTCCAGCAGTCGGGCCTGCAGTATGGCTGACATTAAGACTTGTACCCTAGGCTCAAGCTTGTCTCCCAAAATTGGGCAATAATTATTGAAGAAGAGTCCACTTAAGAGATTCAACAAAAGGAGCAACATTAGGCTAAAAAAAAAGTCTTTATCTCAAAAACAACAAAAGAAAAAAAAAGAGGAAAAAGACTTAAGAGTTACTTACTCTCAGCACTTGAACCAATTATGAGCCTCTGCATTAACTATTGTTTACTGCAAACAGAATCCTACCTAACCAATACTGAAAGCAACACTAATCTAGCAACACTAATCTATGCACATAAATATATTTAGAAGGCAGTTTGAAACCGTATTCATTTAGTAAAACAGTAGTAAGTTCCCCCCAAGGGTCTATGACCTCCTGATCCATGGGGTATGACCAGATTTACAATTCTAGGCATAAATTCTCTCTTGTGGAGTGGGTCTCAAATTCAACCAGAAAGCATTCATTGATAACTAACAGCCATGCCACTACTGCTCCAGACATAGCTTGCATAATGGGCTGGTTATAACTCACAGGGTTCCCAGCTAGACACGATGACTTTTCTGTCCTGGCAGCCTACTTAGCACCTTTTGGCAGTATGGACACTATCCAACAGGGCTGAAGCTTCTTCCATCTCGGGTCCAGCTGGATTTTTCTGTGTCCTACAACAGAAGTCTCTGGTATATTCAGCAGTAAGGACTTACCCTGGTTTGGGGGTGGGGAGAAATAGAAAAGAACTGTAATTAAAGGATCACTAAGTTAACTGCTCTATGAATGATCAAACAATGTTTATAACAACTCTCTACAACAGGTATTACCCGTCTTAAATGGGAGAAAACCGAGGCTTGGAGAATTAAGCATCACAAGGGGAGTAGGTCATAGACTGTAATTCTAATCTGTGTGTATCTCGATGGTGATCCAACTTTGTCATTCTGTGCTGCTTCTCGTAAATTCCACCAGCATTTTATCCCCTTTGCCACCCAACATACTTTTCTTTTTCTATTATGGTTTTTTACCTTGTTTACCACAGAAAATGATTATAAAGATTCATTGGATAAGCAAATGAATGATGTTCTCAAGAAAGGTACATATTTAAGAGTTATGTAAGTTTATTTATATTCTAGTCCCAAGACAGGAAAATTTAATTATTTGTATATAGAAGATGATTGATGCAAGTTTTTCTCCCTGACAATCTCTAAGATTTATGCTGAAGTTCTGAGTTATGCTTTTTATCACATACAATAAGCAGATAATAGGAGTTTTGAAAATTGATTTATAGCTTTGAAACAAAGCCTTGTTTATCAGAAGTAAGATATTTGATAAACCTAAATTTTTATAATGATGCATTCATCTAATATTTGATCCAAGTCTTGTCTGATTAGCCCCAGGATTGATTCCTCTCTTTCTTCCTAGACTGTTGAATTGATGCTGTCACTGCCTTACAACTGTGTGTAGGTAGTGTTCACACCTGATACTGCCTTACAACTGTGTTTGGGCAATGTCTAGCACCTGAAGACGGGCAAGAGGAAGGGAGAGGCTAAGGGGCTTGTGCTGGATAGCTTTAGTGTCAACTTGAAACACCTGGGTTGAGGGAACCTCAGTTGGGGGATTTCCTCTATTGGACTGGCCTGTGGCCATGTCTGAGGGGCATCTTCTTGATGAGTAATGTGGGAGGGCCCAGCCCACTGTGGGTGGTGCCACCCCTGGGCAGGTGGGCCTGTGTTGCATAAGAAAGCAGGCTGAGCAGGGGCCAAGGGAGCAAGCCAGTAAGCAGCATTCCTCCATGGCCTGTGCTCCAGTTCCTGCTTCCAGGTTCCTGCCCTGAGTTCCTACCTTGGGCTCCCTGATGAACTGCAACCTGGGAGTTGTAAACTAAATAAACCCTTTCTTCCCCAAGTTGGTAGTGGTCATATTGTTTTGTCACAGCAATGAAGAACAAACTAGAACAGTGCTCTTGCCTCTATTCTTTAAGTGAATTTTCTGTATCATCCACCTCTTGACTCTGGTGTCTCCAGGCACATCCATTGTTGTTGGACCACTTTCCGCCAGATGACCCTGGCTGCATAGCGCTGGTAAGGCTGGTTCATCTGAGTTTCCAGTTTAGAGATGGCCCTGTCTCTCTGTGATTTCTGATCTCCAAGTTCCTCGATATTTCTGGGAGTTTTCTCAGCCAATCAATTTTATCATGTTTTTACAAGTTCCTAGAACAAAATCTCTTTACTTTTAAATATTAGTGGCTCCATTTTGGAGGTTGGATCCTGTCTGATAAAATATCCTGTGAAATTTAATTATTTCTTATTTTTATAACATGCATCTTCATATATAATGATAACTGTACAAATACTATAAGAAATTCTAGTTTCTTTCATTCAGAGGAAAAAATTTAGATCTTCTGTTCCATTGTGTCCTTAGAAGCAATGGTGCATGAACCTTGCATGGTTCTTCAAAGTTAGTGATGACTCAATTCTATAAGTGTGGAGAAAATGGAGTTAACTGGACTATAAGAGAATCAAAAGGATTAACCCCAGCAACATGCTTAAAAGAAGTGAACTAATCAAGCACGGTGGATCCACTAACACAGGGTATAGCAATACATGTTTGGAATGAGTGGTTGTAGGTTATCTTACACAACTATCACATTTTTGAAACTACAGCTTAAAAGGTACCTCAAACAGTAGAGCTATCTGTTGGATTTGTCAGACTATTTAGGACATTGTTGTATCTTTATTTTGCTCCCTGTTGTCTTAATTTTCCAAAATCATAAAAAAAACCTATCTATAAACAAACGATAAACAAATAGGATAGAACTCATTGAATAGTTGGTTTCCTGTACATTATATTAATCATATTCCAAGAAATGTTTATATGCTTATAGTTTTCATTTCACTAAATGACAGAAAAAGGAAAGAAGTGTTTTTGAATTTGATTCTTTCATGCTTATCCTTTAACTTTTCAAAATTCAATTTTTGTGTATTTCATACAAAACATCTTAATCATCTTTACACCACCCCCATCTTCACCATCCCATAGCAGTATTTCATGTATTCTGTCATTTATGTTAAGGCCTACTGAGTCAAGTTAGTGTACCCAGACATTTTTCAATGCAAGTTCATCCACTGGAGTGTAATCAGCCTATCTACAGTCACTCCCTTAAAGAAGATCAGCTCTCCCTCATCCAGCAGTAATCATCTGAAAATAGTTCTTCAGCTAAGATTGGGGCCTGCTGCCCATTTCCCAAGTTCTGTGTTGGGTTTTGTACTGCTTGAGTTTGCATGGGTCTTGTCCATGCTGACACCACTAAAGTAGATTCATATGAGCAAAGTCTCAGGAGCCTGTAATACCCTGTTTCCATGTTGTCATGTACCACCTCTCCTGGCTCTTACAATCTTTCTGCTCCCTCTTCTTCAATGGTCCCTGAGCCCTGGGTGGGTGGAGTTTAATATTGGACTTACACTCTGCACAATTATTTTCTATGCTTTGGCCATTTGTGGTCTTTGCCCTCCATTGCATGAAAGAGCTTTGTTGACAAGAATTGAGAAATGCATTTGTATTCTCTCTACCCCTTGTTCCACTATTTTCCAAGAGCCTTAGGTTTAGAGGTTACATTATAGATGCATCACTTAGGATTGGGCATTTCACAGACAGTTATCCTCTGTGTGTGACCAGTTGTGGAACTCTATAATAGTCTTCATCTATTCCAAAAGAAGCTTCTTTGATGTGTGACTGGCATACTTGTCTATAAATATAATGATCCATATTTATTATATAGTAAGAAATTATTATCCATATTTAGCATATAGTAAGGAATTTGTCTAGGGATGTGACAGCATTAGAGTTTTCTCTAAGGTCTATCACCTCTCCAGCCATGTGTATTTGGCTATGTTTACTGTACCATACATGAGTTCCCTCCCATTGAATGGGTTTTAAGTCCAATAAGGTAACTGTTGATTACCTCCAAGATAAAAGTGCCACCTCTGTCCTGTTTTCTGTGCCTGTCATTGTTGTGGTTATTAGGCCTTAAAGCTGGGGTTGGGCCATTGACTGATGTTCTCCCTTAAGAGCTTTCATAGTGTCTTCCAAAACTATGAGAATTAGCCTTCAGGGAAAGTGGCTTCCAGGTCAATTCCAGCTCCACTGCTCCAAGTCCTGTGTTAGAAATATGTCCTGTCTCCAGCAATATGGTCTTACTTTCAAGTTCTGGGAGGCAATCAAGGGCTGTGACAATAGCCTGTGTAATTTTGGTAGTCTCTTGGACTACCCTGTCAACATCTCAAAGGGAGGTTTCTCCTGTGTGGCACTATTTCTTGTTATATGGTTTTCAGCTATATACATGGACTACTGTGGAGATATATCTGTAATTTTTTAGGAGGATTTTGAACTAATACATTTCCCTCTGATTTTTTACACAAGCTAAGCATTATTTATCTCTCTTTTCTCTCTCTCTTCCTTTACCTTTTAAACAAGGACACAGAGCCCAGTAAGGCAGTAAGAAACTATTTTTATGCATTATGTAAATATTTTAATACAATTGAATAATGAATGACAGAGGATGAAAAGATATAATTTAAGTAATAGCAATATATTACTTAAATTAGGGACACCTGAAAATTTCAAACTTCCAAAGAAAATGATAGGAAGATTACTAGGCCACACTCACAGACCTAGATTGAAATCTTAATTCTGCTCTGTTGTTAGTTGTAAGTTTTAAGAAAATTTTGAGGGGCTGAGATCTCAGCAGACTGCCAGAGAGTGCCTGATCTGACCTCCCCCTGGCATAGGGGCCGAGAACACAGCAGACCACCTGAGGGTCCCCAAATCCTCCTCTCCTTAGGAAACTTCCCAAATTTTTCTCTGAGTTCCCACTAGTAGGGGTCCAAACCTTCAAAAGAAACCTGAGTGTACCTGACTGGAACCTGACTTGGACTTCTGTGGTGTCTTGTCCCACGAGACAGTCAACGTGGGAACCTGGAGAGAGGAGCGGGGATTGAAAGGGACAAGAGACGTGAAGAATGGAGACAAGACAGGCTTTCTGATTAAGTCTCATTTATTGATGGAGAAAGTACAGTTTTTATAGAGAGAGAAGGGAAAGTTGGCAGGAACAATTCTATTGAGGCAGGAGCAAACAGGGCAATTTTCATAGTTACACCACACCGCATGATCACAGAGTAAATTCCATAGTAAGACCACAATTCTATAGTAAGGCCATAATTCTATTGTAAGGCCACACCTGCATGAATACAAGGTGATACAAATAAGTTTTCTAGGCAGTTCCATGAGAAATGAGGGAGTCTCTCAAGCGGTAAGTGCTTGGGTCAGAATAACATGTTTTTGCAAGGCTTTCAAGTATGGCCAACTGGTTAATCTAAAACCAGGTCAGACTTGATGTCTGGAAACAGCTTTGCCAGGAATCAGGTCTTGCTATAGAGGGGCTCAGGGGCTCCCTACACTGTGGGAGTTCCTAAGTAGGTGATCTGAAGCCATCAGTTTCCTCTAAAATAAAATCTGAGAGAGCTGAAATCTGGACCAACCAGCTTTATATAACCAATAAAAAAATGACCAAGGCACACAAATAATACAAAAAGAAGCAAGCTTCAACTTAATTTTTATACCAGAATCACAACAAAAGAAATTCACATGCCAAAATCACAATGAAAGAACAATAAAATGGAAAACCAAAACATTATGTCCCCACCAAATTCCACCAATAATCCTGTAGAAGAGGCCTGCAAGGAGAATCCCCTAGAGATATCCCAAGACACAGAATTTAAATGAAAAATCAAAAACATGATCAAGGAATTCAACAAATTTAAAGAACACACAAACCAAAGAACTAAAAGAAGATAGAGATAAACTTCTGAATGGATTCAAAAAAGAGATAAAAACATTGAAGAAAACTCAGGCAGAAATGAAGAAGGGAGTGCAAAACTCATTAAGCCAACTTGAAACAACAGGGGAAAGCCTCACCTCTAGAATGAATGAAAAGGAAAACAGAATATCAACACTGGAGGATAAAGTTGAAGAATTGGACGACTCAAGCAAAGATTATGAAAAATTATAAAAACAAAAACAGGAATGGAATATGCAAGAGATGTGGGACACCATGAAAGACCAAATCTACGTATCATAGGCATAGAGGAAGGAGAAGAATTTCAGGATAATGGTATTGACCAGATTTTAAGCAGGATTGTAGAAGAGAATTTCTCAAAATTAAGGAAAGCCATCCCCATACAAATACAGGAAGCATATAGAACACCAAATAGATAAGACCAGAAAAGAAACTCCCCATGGTATATCACAGTAAAAACACTAAATGTACAGAACAAAGAGAGAATGCTGAAAGAAGCAAAAGAAAAACAACAAGTCACATATAAAGGAAACCCCATCAGAATTACAGCTGACTTTCCAGTGCAAACTATGAAAACCAGAAGAGCATGGACCAAGGTATTTCCAGCTCTAAATTATAATAGATGTCAGCCCGGAATACCTTACCCAGCAAAAATGTCTATTACAGTTGAGGGGGAAAGAAAAATCTTCCATGACATGAATAGCCTGAAAGAATATATGGCCATGAAACCAGCCCTTCAAAGAATACTTGAAGCAATACAAAGAATGGAGAAAGGAAAAACTATACCACAGGGCCAATGAAAGAAAATAAAGTTATAACTGAGAAAAACACAAAACTGGACAAAGAATGTGAACAACAATCAAAATGATGGCTACCAATACACATCTTTCAATAATAACTTTAAATATCAATGGACTGAACTCCCCAGTCAAAAGACACAAGGTGAGTGAATGGATTAAGAAACAAAATCCATATTTTTGCTATCTGTAAGGAACCCATCTCACCTTCAAGGACAGGCACTACCTTAAGGTGAAAGGACAGAAAAGAATATTCCAAGAAAATGGCAGTAAGAAACAAACAGAGGTTGCAATTCTAATATCTGACAAAACAGACTTCAAATAAAACTAATCAGAAGAGATAAGGAGGGTCACTTCATTCTGATCAAAGGAATAATTAAGGAAATATTACGATCCTG
>NW_008349130.1:417633-455644 GCF_000622305.1 Nannospalax galili | reverse complement strand
GCAAAAAGGGATAATTTGATCTTTTCCAATTATTACTCCTTTAATTTCCTTCTCTTGTCTTATTGCTCCTGCAAGAGTTTCAAGCGCTATGTTAAAGAGAAGTGGGGAGAGTGGACAGCCTTGTCTGGTTCCTGATTTCAATGGAACTTTTTCAAAAATTGACCACATCATGGGCCATAAAACAAACCTCAACAAATAAAACCTCAAGCATTCTATCAGACCACAATGCAATAAAGCTCAAAATCAACACTGGAAGAAGCCCTAGTCACTACAAGAACTCAAGGCAATTAAACAATACACTCCTAAACAATAAATGGGTCAAAGGAAAAATTAAGAAAGAAATAAAGGAATTCCTGGGATTCAACCAAAAAAAAAATACAATACAACACAACAAAACCTCTGGGACACATTAAAAGAAGTCCTAAGAGGGAAATTTATAGCTCTAAGTGCCTACATTAAAAAATTAAAGAGCTCAAATAAATGACCTAACAGTGCAACTCAAGACATTGAAAATGCAAGAACAAATGAAACCTAAACACAGCAGAAGAGAAGAAATAACAAAAATCAGAGCAGAAATTAATGAAATAGAAACAAAGAACACAATATAAAGAATCAATGAATCTAAGAGCTGGTTCTTTGTAAAGGTAACAAGCTAGACAGACCCTTAGTGCAGTTAACCAAAAGAAAGAAAAGGCAAATCCAAATCAACAAAATCAGAGATGAAAGGGGAAACATCACAACAGACACTCAAAATTGTTGGGAGCCTAAGGCTTAGGCCTGAGGCTCAGCCTTTCCCTGTTGGGAGCCTGAGGCACAGCCATTTCTTAGAAAAGCTGCTGACAGACCTAAGCTGGCAACTATCCATTCTGCCCGCGGCCTTGGCCCCAAACCTTGGCAAACAGCCGGGGCCCACGGCCTTGGCTCGCAGCAGGGGCTCACAACCTTGGCCCACAACCTTGGCCCACAGCTGGGGCCAAATAGCCTTGGCCCACGGCCTTGTTCTGTTTTCCAGCATGCAGCCCTGTTCTTCTGTAATCAGTAGATTCCTCCCAAAGTGCGTCAGAGCCCCTGTGTTCTGACTGATGTAATTATTTGCAGTCTTTGTTCCTTTGTTCTCATTCTCTATAAAAACTCATGCTTGTGCTTTAATAAACGAGACTTGATTAGAGCCCTGTCTTGTCTCCATTTCTCTTGTTGCTTGCCTCATCCACATCACCACTCCCCAATCCAGGTACTTCGTGGCAGTTTCCGCGGGTCGGAACTGAGTCACATTGTGGGGTGGCCTCCCGCACAAAATATCCAGAACATTATAAGGGAATAATTTAAAATCCTATACTCTACTAAATTTAAAATCTAAAAGAAATGGATAGATACCTAAAATCATGGGAACAACCAAAGTTCAACCAAGAAGAGATCAACAGCTTAAACAGACCCATAACATATAAGGAAATCAAAAAAGTAATACAAAGTCTGCCAACTAAAAAAAGCCCATGCCCAGATGGATTTAGAGCAGAATTCTACCAGACATTTAAAAACGCCTCCAACCAATACTACTTAAATTAGTCAAAATGATAGAAACAGAGGGAGAACTATCAAATTCCTTCTACGTAGCCAACATCACTCTCATACCCAAAGCAGGTGAAGACACAACCAAGAAAGAAAAGTATAGACCCATATCCTTAATGAACATAGGTGCAAAAATTCTCAAAAAATCTTGCAAACCTCATACAGACACACATCAAAAAGATCATTTACCATGATCAAGTAGGCTTTATTCCAGAAATGCAGGGATGGTTCAATATACTCAAGTCAATAAACCATCAATCATACAAATGAACTCAAAGACAAGAACCACATGGTCATCTGAATAGATAAAGAGAAAGCCTTTGACAAAATTCAACATGCATTTATATTCAAAGTCCAAGAGGAAATTCATGTGGAGAGAACATACCTCAACATGATAAAATCCGTATACAAGAAACCCACAGTCAACATCATTCTAAATGGAGCAAAACTGGAAGCATTCCCATTAAAATCAGGAACCAGACAAGGATGTTCACTGTCTCCACTCCTTTTCAATATAGTGCTGGAAACTCTTGCTGTAGCAATAAGTCAGGAGAAGGAAATAATTAAAGGAGTACTAATTGGAAAAGAAGAAGCCAAGCTATCCCTTTTTGCAAATGACATGATATTATACCTAAGAGATCCAAAAAGTTCCACCAGAAAACTCCTAGAATTGATCAACATTTTCAGTATAGTGTCAGGTTATAAAAATCTACACAAATCAGTAGTCTTTCTAT
Organism: Nannospalax galili; assembly: GCF_000622305.1. Classification (NCBI taxonomy): domain Eukaryota; kingdom Metazoa; phylum Chordata; class Mammalia; order Rodentia; family Spalacidae; genus Nannospalax; species Nannospalax galili. Next base: position 453,344 of record NW_008349130.1, on the reverse strand, counting down.
ATGTCAATAACAAGAAACTGGAGAAAGAGTACATGGAAATACTCCCATTCACAATAGCTGCAGAAAAATAAAATAAAGTATCTTGGAATAAACCTGAGCAAAGACACCAAAGAGCTCTATAAAGAAAATTTTAAATTGTTAAAGAAAGAGATTGAGGAGGACACCAGGAGAGGGAAGGACCTTCCATGCTCATGGATTGGAAAAAATAATATTGTGAAAATGACCATCCTACCCAAAGCAATATATAGATTCAATGCAACCTCAATCAAAATCCCCTCACATACTTCACAGAATTAGAAAAAGTCATCCTTAAATTTGTATGGAAGCCTAAAATACCCCAGATAGGCAAAGCAACCCTGAGCACAAAGACCAACTCTGGGGGGATTACTCTGGGAGATCTCAAAGTATATTGCAGAGCTATAGTCATTAAAACACTGTGGTACTGGTACAAAAATAGACACATAGATCAATGGGACATTATTGAAGACCCAAAACTGAGTACATGAAATTCCAGCCACCTGGTATTTAAAAAAGGTGCCAAGAATACACAATAGAGGAAAGACAGCATCTTCAACAAATGGTGCTGGCAAAACTGGATCTCCACCTATAGAAGAATGAAACTAGGTCCTTATCTTTAACCTTGCACAAAAGTCAACTCAACATGGATCAAAGAATTCAGTGTGAAACTGGAAACCCTGAAACTATTAGAAGAAAATATTGGCAGTAACCTACAAGATATAGATGTAGGAACAGGTTTTCTAAATCTCACAGAAGTTGCTCAGGAATTAAGGTCAACAATCAACAAGTGGGGCCTTCATTAAACTAAAAAGCTTCTGAACAGCAAAAGAAACAATAAAAAAGTGAAGAGAAAACCCTCAGAGTGGGAAAATATCTTCAACAGTGACACATCTGATAAAGGTTTAACATCCAGAATATATAAAGAATTCAAAAAACAAAGAAGCGAGAAAGAAAATGACCCAAGTAAAAGATAAGCTAAAGAGCTAAACAGAGAGTTCTCAAAGGAAGAAATAAAGATGGCTAAGAAACATCTTAAAAAGTGTCAGAATCTTTCGTTACTAGGGAAATGCAAATTAAAACCACCCTAAGGTTTCACCTTACCCCAATCAGACTGGCTAGGATCAAGTGAACAAATGATATCAAATGCTGGTGAGGATGTGGGGAAAGGGGAATGCTCATTCACTGCTGGTGGGATTGAAAAATCATGTAACCCCCTATGGAAAACAGTGTGTAGAACTCTTTAAAAATGAACCTACCATATGACCTGGTTATACCACTCTTTGGTTTATACCTAAAGGACTCATCCTATTTTAGAGACACTTGTACAACCATGTTTGTTGCTGCCCTCTTCACAATAGTTGAGATGGAAGCAACCTAAGTGCCCCTCAACTGATGAGTGGTTAACAAAATGTGATATGTTTACACAATATAGTTCTATTCCACGAAAAAGAAAGATGAAATAATGAAATTTGAAGGTAAATGGATGGAACTAGAAAGTATTATAGTAAGTGAAGTGACACAGACTCAGAAAAACAAAAGACATGTGTTCTCCCTCATTTGTGTATCCTAGCACTAAATCCTTTTAAATTCCATGTTCTTTTAATAACATCATGCTGTACAGCAGTCTCTTCTGCGTGAAATAACTACCATCTGTTACATTTCACATTTTCAGTCTTGAGTTCCACAGCTGTATCAAGCTATCTATCTTGATCCTGTGATGCCATCACACATCTTATTCTATTCATCTGAAGTGAGGTTCCTCTGGATTTACTTTATATAGAAAAGAGGTACTCACCTGTCAGATAGAACACAGAAGAGGACTGGGAAATCCTGAGGCTCTTTCTCCTCTTTGAGCATTGTTTGTCACCTTCTTCTGTGGTTTCTGGCACTTGCATCACTTTTCCCTTTAGGGGGTTTGGATGGTATGTTGGTTATTTGTCTCTTTGTCTTATGCAACAAAATACTTGACAAAAGAAATTTTAGGAAGGAAGCATTTATTTGGGTCTTACAGTTCCAAGGGATGCAGTCCGCTGTGGGAGGGATGGCGAGGTGTGGCAGCAGGATCAGGAGGTAGCTGGTCCTGTTGTAGTCATAGTCAGGGGGCAGAGAGGTAAATGCTTACTATGCTCAGCTGATTTTCTCCATTTTATTCAGAATAGGTCCCCAGTTCATGGACTGGGATCACCCAAATTAAGGTTGGTTCTTCTCACCTCAGTTAACCTAACCTAGATATTCATTCCTCAGAGAAACAGCCAGAGATTTGTTTTTGTTTTTGTGGGATATAATCTTAAATCTCATCAAGCTGAAATTTCAGATTAGCTATCACAGATGGCCACTGGAGCACTTCATCTTCAGACACCTGGTTTTTGTTTCTTCACGCCTCTACCATAGTCATCTCTTAATGTTTCATCTTCCAATGTTTTCCTGGTGGCTTTTGCTTACTTCTCTCTTCTCATCCGTGAAGGTTTATATCTGTTTTAGTATTTTATTTTCATTTTAATAGGGCTCTGTGTGTGATAAAGAGAGATGGGTGTACCACATTTAATGGGAATCTGGCTTTACATTTATAAAACTCCAAACATTTTAAAGCACAAGAAGGAAGCTCAATAATCTGAGATATGTATCTTTTCAAAATTGCATCTTAAGCCAGAGTATCTTAAACAATGCAAGTATAAACAATTTTGTTTTAAAATATATCCTAATAATTTATTCTCCCAGGTTGAAAACAGGTTCTATGTCAGGGACTGGAGAGATGGTTCAGTGGTTAAGAGTGTTAGATTCAGGAGGGAAGAAAAAGGAAGGAGTTTAAAGTTTAGAAAGTCAGAGCTAGACCTGCAACAGGCAAGGAATGGGTTCCCTGGATTCAGGAAAACCCAGCAAAGGCTTATAAGTGTCCTCCTCGAGGAGTAATTATCTGCAATGAAATGGGGAGCAGTCTGGACTTATATAGGGACTGTGCTGCAAGAGGTAACTCCATGCCGGGGTCTGGTTTCCTTAAGGGTCTCTTTTCCCCAGATTATTTTCTCAGGCAGATGGGTAAGTTATCTACAGCACTAAAGGAGACAGGTGGGCCCCATAAACAGACTCTCTCAGGCCAGGGAATGACAGTTGATAAAGCTTGAGCAAGGCCAGGCTGCCAATTTAGGGCCCATTAGACACTTTAAGGGCTTCATGGCTTTCCCTAATGAGGCTTGAGGCTCTTTTGAAGTTCACACATCCTATCAAAGAGCACTGGCTGTTCTTTCAGGGGACCCAGTACTCACAAGGCTGCTAACAAACATCCTTAAATAACTCTATTTTCAAGGTATCCTTATGCCCTTTTCTGGCTGCTCTGGGCACTGCACTCAAATGGTGCATTTACCTACATGCAGGGAAAACACTCATACACATAAGTAAACCAAAAACAATTTTTTGAGACTATTCATCAAAACATATTAAGGGAAATCCAAAACCAAGAACCACAACTGTAATTTATTTTTTAAAATACATGGATCACTAAAATATGAAGACTGAATTCTTTACAAGATAAAATATTTACAAAATTTCACTCTCAATGCCAAAAAATCAGTACTAAAATGTACCAACTTACTTCAATAACAGCATTTAGTCTTGGAAGATTTAATCTGGCTTTCATTGACAGTCAGCCTCCTGAGCTTCTGATTTTGTTTCTTTTAGTCTTATCACTTAGGTAGAGAGTACAAAGACTTCTTTCCAGCACTGGAGTGCACAGGTAAAAGATAAAGATCAAATTACCTGTACAAGAAAGAGAAATGGATGACTTATCATGTTTGCACAGTTTTGAGATTTTTAGGTGAAATTCCCTCCTTGTAAATGTCAGCTAAATAAATGTCTGAGGCAATGCGATTTTCTATTTTACTGAGAATGGCATTCGAGTAGTGATGACTTATTTTGCCTTTGGGACTAAATTACAGACAGAGCCCAGAATTTGTGCTGCAAACACTGTTCTACCTCTTGGAGTGAGACTTAATTAATTAAAATGACTAGGACAGGCTTGTAGAAGCATCTGCCACGTGAATAGAGAGAGGTTGCAAAAAGTTTACTTCAAGGACCTATGACCTCATTTTGTTTTATTGCTATGACTTTCTCTTCATCATAAAAAATGGCTTACACAATTTGGTGTGGTGAGTTTTAAGACAATATTTTAATTTAAAGAAGATCTAAGTGCTGTATATTTGATTTTTTTTTGGCAACTTAGTCCACAGCTTATGTATATAGATGTACCCTAATTGATGAGAAATACACGTACAAAAGAAAAACATATTAAAAATTTAAACCCAATTTATACATTCGTACTTTAAAATGTGAGTTCTTGGGACATGCCTTTGTGTATTTAAATATCTGTATCTCTGCCTGTAAAAACTTTCCATTTCTGCTGGGCATGGTGGCACATGCCTTTAGTCCTAGTACTCAGAAGGCAGAGGCAGGCAGGTATCTGTGAGTTTGAGGCCACCCTGGTCTACATAGTTCAGTTCCAGCCCAGTTGGGGCTACAGGGAGACCCTGTCTCAAAAAGACCAAAAACAAAACAAAACAAAACAAACAAAAAAACCTTTCCATATCTGTCAGCAAAGGAAATACAGCCAATTAAAAATAAAAGAAAAACACTGATCGATACCTGGAGTGCTAGCCCGGTCTTCAGATGACTTTGCACATGTGCTCATTACACTAGGTACGGAGGCAGTGCACCTGTGTGGGCAGCACAGTTTTGCTGTGGGCTGATATTGAGACCCTGATTAAAGCATGCATGTTGATGGTCTATGGAAAGAAGCTCAGACTCTTTCTCTGGTGACTTATCCTCTCAGAAGGACAATGTCAAGATCCAGAGGAGGACTCCTGTGTCTTTGTCTTAAGCAGGTAATGTTTGTGGGGTTTATGAACTAGAGAATCTGCTGGTTTACACTCCAATGGCTAAATTCAAACCTTCGTATTGAGGACCATTCTCTGGCAAGCCTTACCTGCATGTTTAAACCTGTCATGAAAGGCCAAAGTACTGACTCACATGTCTAAGACCTAAAATAAATTAGGACAGGACCACAAGAGGGTTAGACAGCAGAACTAATGAGGACCAGGCAGGAAGCCTGCAGAAAAGGGTAATATACTCCACTTCCCCTTTGTGCTCTCTCTTGATTAGATTTTTATCAGGCTCTAGGGAGCAAACTCTGGAGTATGTGTACAGCAGGAGGCAGCTGATTCTCTGTAGACCAGTGTTCTGGAAGTCAAAGCTGGGGCTTGTTAATGTGGGTGGGAATATGCAAGTTACAGAAAAACTTAGAGAGCCAACAGAGTTTTAAAAGAACAGTATTGATAGGAATACATCATTACAGCCTTGAAATCTGAGACTAACCTCTGAAGTAAAGCTCAAAAGGTTGAATTTCTGAGTTGTTTTTTTTTTTTCATGGTAGTTATCTTAAGGGGGCTCAATTCCTATCTTTGGAAGACTTAGATATAATGTTGTCTCACTGGTTAGGATAAACAAAGATGCAAAGGTTTTAGCTGCAAAGGAATCAAGCTCTTAGGTTTTGTAAGGTTGCCATGTCCATCCTGTATTGCAGATCTGGTGAATAAGAAAGTCAAACATTAGCTGATGATCCTGGTGCTGCTGTCTTGTGTGTGCTGTCCAGCCACAGACAGATTGGCAGGGCATTTGTGCAGCAACTTAGACCTTGTCCTGAATACTGCTGTGGGATGTTCACATCCCCATGATTTTTTTGAATCTTTATGAAGGAATGCTTACAACCCAAAAATGCATTTCATGCAATTGAATATTTTAAGTGAAATCTTAATGTATCTTGTATGAAACAGCAATGCATTTTGGTCTCACTAAAGAGGCGACTAGTATTGGATGAAAAAGAAACCAGAGAGTTTCGGATTTTCAGTTCAAACTGATAATATGTTTTGATTTACTTATTTGTATTTCATGTGTATGAGTATTTTGTCTGCATGTTTGTAAGTGTACCATGTGTGTGCAGTGTCTATGAAGGTCAGAAGAGGGTGTCAAATCCCCTGGGATCCTCTGCAAGAGCAGGCAGTGCTCTTAACTGCTGAGCCATCTTTCTAGCCCCTATATTGATAATATTCTTTTTTTCTTTCTTTCTTTCTTTCTTTTTTTTTGTCTTTTTGAGACAGGGTCTCCCTGTAGCCCCAGCTGTCCTGTAACTCACTATGTAAACCAGGCTGGCCTTGAACTCACAGAGATCCGCCTGCCTCTGCCTCCTGAGTGCTGAGATTAAAGGCATGTGCCACCACACCTGGCTGATAATATTCTTAAATGAGAATTTTCACTAGATATTTAGATTGCATTTTGAATCACAGGCCTTTAAAATCTCCATGATTGTGAATTGTGGAAACTTCTAAGCCATTTTTATTTTACCTTGTGCTGGATAGCTTTAGTGTCAACTTGACAGACCTGGGTTGAGGTAGCCCCAATCGGGGAATTGCCTCTATTGGACTGGCCTGTGGCCATGTCTGAAGGGTATCTTCTTGACGAGTGATGTGGGAGGGCCCAGCCCACTGTGGGTGGTGCCACCCCTGGGCAGGTGGGCCTGTGTTGCATAAGAAAGCAGGCTGAGCAGAGGCCAAGGGAGCAAGCCAGTAAGCAGCTTTCCTCCATGGCCTGTGCTCCAGCTCCTGCTTCCAGGTTCCTGCCCTGAGTTCCTACCTTGGGCTCCCTGATGAACTACGACCTGGGAGATGTAAGCTGAAGAAACCCTTTCCTCCCCAAGTTGGTAGTGGTCAGAGTGTTTTGTCACAGCAATGAAGAAACAAACTAGGACATACCTATATGAGTGTTATCTCATATAGGTAAAATAAAACTTATTTAATATAGTCATTTATTCATGTGAGTAAAGTTAAGTTCTATTAGACTAGAGAGAGAGTTCAGCAGTTAAGAGCACTTGCTGCTCTTATGGAGGACTCAAGTTTGGTTCCCAGCACCCACATGGCATCTCATCATGTCTGTAACTCCAGTGTCAGGGGATCCAATGCCTTCTTCTGGCCTCCATGGGCACCAGGCTTGCATGTGGTGCATATACATATGTGCAGAAAAAATATTCATACACATAAAATAAAAATAAATAAAAGTTAAGTTCTGTTTTAATAGGCAAAAATATTTTAAATATAAGCTTGGAAAATCCTTAAAAATAATGAAGGTACATGTATTTTTAGATATTAGCATCTTATTTTTTTTATCCATAAATGCATTCAAACAGGCTCAATGCAAATTTAACTATGGGGCTTTTCAAGTTAAATTTAATGCTGATCCCACTCCAGACAAAGAGGGACCAACACATGCACTCTCACAGTTACTCATGCACCTATGTTCTGAACCTTTTCTTGACTATCATGCACAGAACACATTCAGGGGGAAGGGATTGCTTACTTATTTTGCTTTCTAAGCACACGGTATTCATTCCAGTCTCCTTGAGCAAGCCATGACTGAGGAGAGATTAAGATAAATTACACAGACAGGGGGATGGAGAGATGGCTCAGTGGTTAAGAGCACTGACTGCTCTTGCAGAGGACCCGGGTTCAATTCCCAGCACCCACATGGCGGCTATGAACCGTCCTTGACACCAGTTCCAGGGGAATCTGAAACCCTCTTTTGACCTCCACAGGTGCACTCACATACATGCAGGCAATGCACTCATACACATAAAAATAATAAATTAAGAAATATAAAAAATTACACAGTTTAGCAATTGAGATTAACATTCAGTTTCTAGCATTCATAGAACTTAAAAATAAAGCAATAAATTATACATGAAGTTTATTTTGAAGAAAGATTGTCTAAATTTCTTCAACACCATCCAATACAAGTGAAAGGTTAACAGCTTAGAGTTTTTGATAGAGATCAGTAGGAGGAAAAGCCTCTGCTTTCTGACTCTGATGGAACTGAACTGTAGACAGAAGGAGAATTAGAAGCACAAATCGTACTGATGAGTAACACTTTGCTTCTTTGCTCAATTTGTGTTTCCAGGCTTGGTTCCTCAGAGGAAAAGAATGTTTGTGTTCCTTATTTACTGTGTATGACTCTGCTAAGTAGCTAACTTGCAGTTTAACAATTTGGATCATTGATATCAAATACAGTTAGCATTCCAGAAAGATTGGAAAGATGGAGGCCCTAATGAGGATCTTCCCTGATGGGATAGTGTATTAGTTACTTTTCTGTTACTGTGATAAAGTATCATGGTCAAGGCAACTTAGAAGGAAGAGTTTATTCGGTAGAGTTCCAGAGGGATAAGAGTCCATCATGGTGGGGGAGGCATTGTAGGAGAGATGGCAGGAACAGAAAGCTGAGCAGGAATAGCCCAGGGTCTAGCCTGGGAACTTGGTAGATGGGGAAACCATAGCAATTCAGAGTAAGCTGAATGATGATGAGGAGATGGTCAGTAGAAAGCATCAGTAGGAGCATTGCCTGGGCAGAGAGAACTGTGAGCAGCTGAAGATGGCAGCAGCAGAGGCCAACGGGGCATCCAGGCACCTGGCAGGCAACAGCAGGCAACAGATTGTGCTGCAGTGACTGGATGCAGCCAGCGCTTCCTCAGAGACCATACAGAAGTTAAAGACATTCTTGTAGCCCACCTCCTGAGGACCTGGGCACCACATTTATTTCTCCTAATGCAACTGAACGTCAGTCTAGAATAGGGAGTGGGAAAAAGAGCGATGATTTCATGAGTGACTACGCTAAAACTACACCAGGCTATGCAATTAACTTTTTAAAACTACTAAAACTGAGCCAGATGTGGTGGCGCATGCTTTTAACCCCAGCACCCAGGAGGCTGATCTCTGTGTGTTCGAGGCCAGCCTGGTCTACATAGTGAGTTCCAGGACAGCTGGGGCTACAGAGAGACCCTGTCTCAAAAAGACCAAAATAAATAAATAAATAAATAAATAAAATAAAATAAAATAAAATTAAAAATAAATAAATAAAACTACTAAAACTAACCGGGTATGTTATTGTTTGGCCTTGGGATAAAGGCCATATTCTACAAAAATATTCTGCTGACAAACAAATTTGAGTTGTAACAAAATGTATATCTATTGTTTGAAATGTAAGATGACACACACGGACATTTCTACTTATATTGTACTTATTTGCCTCCAATATACAGTCAAAAGCATTCACTGAAAGCCAGTGGGATGGCTCAGCAGGTAAAAGTGCTTGCCACAAAAGCCTGACAACCTGAGTTTGAGCCCCAGAACCTGTGTAAAAATCTGGATGTGGTGGCACATATTTGTAATCCTGGCACTCCTGGGGTAAGAAAGGAAGTGGAGACAAGAGAATCCATCAGAAGCTGGCAGACCAGCTAGCTTGGAGTATGCAGTGTGGCAAAACCAAGAGAAACCTTGCCTCAAAAACAAGGTTGGAGGATAGAAAACTGAGAACTGTTTCCTGAAAAGGTTCCTATGACCTCCACAAGCAAGACATGGTATATACATGCCTGTGTTCATATGTATGCATCATAGATATACATGCACACACCCAATAAATAAAAGAATTTAAAAGCATTATTTAAAACTTTGAAAATCATTTACATTTGAATTTTAGTTATGATAAATTGCCTCATACAAAAATTTGAAATTTTTGAAAGTTTCTTTTAATAGTTTATTATTTTTATTTTATGTGGATGAGTGTACTGTCTGCATGTATGTAAGTGCACCCCTGTTCTGCAATGCCCACAGAGGTCAGAGTTGGGCATCGGATCCCCAGAACTGGAGTTACAGATGGTTGCTAGTCACCATGTGGATGCTGGAAATCAAACCCGGTTACTCTACAAGAGCAGCCAGTGCTCTGAGCCACCTCTCCAGTTCCTGAAAGTTTTGCTAGGTGTAGTGAATAGTATAATTTCATTGATTCAGAGGCCACCTGCTAATTGTACTTGTCTGTTCAGGCTGCCATAAAAAAAAAACCACCACAGGTTGGAAATTCACCTCAAAAAATGTATTCACAATTCTGGGGATCAGGAAATGTTGGTGTCTGGCGAGAGCTCTTCCATTGGCTGTAACAGACACCTTCTGTGTGAGCTCATTTGTCCTCTTCTGTAGGGAAAGCCTCTCTTCCTCTTCTTATCTGGCCATGATCTTATCAGATTAGGGACATACCCTATAACTTCACTTAACCTCAATCACCTCCTAAAGGCCAAATACAGTAGGTTACAGGACCTCGCTTGCCTAAAACTATTGCAGATATTTGAATCGTATTTTAATATAATTCTAGTTCATCATAATTTATGTATATAAACATGACTTTAGCCTACGTAAAATGCTGAATTGGCTCCTGAAGTAGTTTTTATTCCTTGTCCCTATAAATCATGTCTAGTAGTTCCCGCCCACCACTGCAGCACAGTGGTAGGTGGAAAGCTGAATTCTTAGGAGGCTGTAGTCTCTACCTCAGGGCTGCCGCTTTTGGCCATACCGATTGTGACATACTACGCAAGGTTCCTTTTACATTAAAGGCATCATCCTTTACATGTGTATTTCCACAAAAACCTTTCCAGCAGATGGCAGTAAAATGTCTTCTTCTAAGAAAATCAGTGTAAGATAACAATTTTCTGCTAGGTGGAAATACTGATTTTTTTTTAAAAAAAGACCATTTTTTTTTTTAATTTACAAAAGGCACTGAATAGGCCAGCTCATGCTGGGTATACCTTGTGCAGAATGTATAAGGGTTGAATTATTTGCTTTCATTCCTGCCTTAATGAAAGGATGGATAAAGGTTAGCTACTGACACTTCTAAACAACTTATAGTTTTGCCACCATGACCAATGTCTCCACAGGAGAGGCAAGCAGGCCTTACAAATACAGACCTTACATACACAGGCTTTCCACATACAGGCAGTATCACTGGTGAGAAGAGAGATATATGGAATTATTTCCTACCTAAATACTGATTCCTTTGAACATGTTATTTTGAAAAGTTTACTTTCAGACTTAAACTTCAGCTATACTGAATAGCCAAGATTAGAGAGATTGATAAATTCAATATTCCTCCTGTGATGGATAGCTTTAGCAACAACTTGACACACCCCGGTTGAGGGAGCCTCAGCTGGGGAATTGCTTCCATTTAAATGGCCTGTGGTCATGTCTGTGGGACATCTTGATTGTTGTGTGATGTGGGAGGGCCCAGCCCACTGTGGGTGGTGCCACCCCTGGGCAGATGGGCCTGTGTTGCATAAGAAAGCAGGCTGAGCAGGGGCCAGGAGAGCAAGCCAGTAAGCATTCCTCGATGGCCTGCCTCCAGTTTCCTGCCCTGAGTTCCTACCTTGGGCTCCCTGATGAACTGTGACTTGGGAGATGTAAGATAAATAAACCCTTTCCTCCCCAAGTTGGTAGTAGTCAGAGTGTTTTGTCACAGCAACGAAGAAACAAACTAGGACACCTCCTAAGATGATGGAAAGTAAGGATTAAAGTTTCTTAATAATACACTAGTTTTTATTTTATTTCATTTTAAATTATGTGTGTGCATGTGTGTTTTGGGGGGAAAGAGAGTAATACAGGAGCCACAGAGGCCAAAAGAGGGTTTGGATCATCTGGAGCTGGAGTTACAAGCATCTGGAAACTAGCCAGCATGGATGTTGGTCCTTTGTAAGAGCAGTGCATGTTCTGAACTGCTGAGTCATCTCTCCAGCCCCACACTAGTTCTTTAAAAGCCATTATTTTTCCCACTAGTGTTGTCAGTTCAGGTCTTATGACAAGACTGAGGTGAAGAAGACATCTTGATTGCAAGATGTCTTGACTAAAGACTTTCTGAAGTAAGCAGGGAAGGCCTTCAGACTGCGAAGCAGGTCTTAAACCTCTGAAAGGAGAAACAGAAGGAAAGAGAACTGATTGCAGTTCTAGCAACTGTGGCACATTTCTGTGAAAGCCTTGGTCAAAGCAACAGATGTCCCTGGGCAAAGGCTGTCTACAGAAGTCCCACAGTGGGTAGGTGAGCAGAAGCAAAGGCTGCCTATGAAAGTCTCACAGTGGCTAGGAATAGCTCATCTCTAGCACTCTTGTCACACTTAGTTATTGCTCAGTAGCAGCCCAAAGGGAGTGTGTTCCCTGACTCAGTTCAATGGTGGATTCAAAGGCACACCAGGTGGGGCTATCTGTTAACTACATTGTCCATAGCACATGAAGGAACATTTGAGTGAAATGTGAATTATCTGATATTATATCATGTGTCTTAAGGCATAATTATAATCCACACATGTACATCTCTTAATATATGTAACAGTATGAAGTATTTACAGAATTGAAAGAAGAAATACACGGTGGTACAATAGAGTTAAGATTCTTCCATTCACACTTTCAATGATAGATGGAGCAATAGAAAATCAAACAGGCACACCAGACTGGAATGACGCTAACCAGACTTAACATACACATTGAGAATTTCACCCCACAGCAGCAGGATATGTTCTTTCCTCAGAGGCACACAGAACATTCTCTAGGGTAGACTATGTACTGGGCCATAGAAAAATTAGTAAGTTTTAAAAGATCTCAAAAAGACCAAAAAAAAAAGATTGAAAATATATTTTGTGTTCACAATGGAATGATACTAGAAGTCAAGTATGAGAGGTAATATGAAAAATTAAACAGTGCATTCCTGAACAACTAATGGTCAAAGAATAAAACAAAAATATTTTCAGACAAATAAAAACACAGCATAACAAAATGTGTGAGTTGCAGAAAATAAAGTGAAAATTACAAAATTTAGTCTGTAAGACCTCACTTTAAAAAGATCTTGGGGCCTGGAGAGATGACTCATTGGTTAAGAGCCCATACTGATCTTCCATAGCATCCACATCAGGGAACTCACAACTGCCTCTAACTTCAGTGTTGCACTCACGTGAACAAACCTACATATGCATACATAAATAAATATTAATAATAATAATTTCAAAGTGAAGTAACCTACCATTGTAGAAGCTTCTTAAAGTACATGCATTATAAAAAGGAGTCGCCTTATAACAGGAGGGCATTGCCCGTACTAGACAACATAGGCCAGCAAAGTAAAAGCCCAATGCCAGGAACAGACTCCCTCTGTTGAAGCTGTTGGCCAGGAGTCCCATAGACCCTCAAACAATACTGGCCATTGCCCCTGTTCTTTGTTACTCATCAGAACTTCATGGTAAGATTCTGTTGCTGAAGGTGCTACATATGTGAGCAGTAGGAAAACGAGAAATCAAGCTTGTGCTGACTTCAAAGCTTCATCTCTATTGGCTACTTTTGTAGTTCTGGAAGCTGCTATATATGTTACTGAAAAAAAAAAAATCAATCATTAACCTTACCCAATTGTGAATCCTTTGTGCTTCAACAACAACTGACCTGGCAAGATATCATTTCTGATGCAATAATGGCCAAAAATATTATGGGAGCAACCAACCACCTTCTAATTGGATTTTAAGGTCTGCTTCATAAGACAGAACCCATACCTGATACTGATATCAGGCCTAGGTGTAGCAGGAGGCCTCCAAAGATGGCACGGACCCAGAGCCCTGGGATTCAGCGAGAATTCACTTCATTTCTTGGTCCACAAATAGCCCTCCAAAAGGAGCCCATGGCTCCACCCTGCTCCTGAGCCCAGTGACTGCTGACAGACTGCTTCGCACTGACCAATCAGAAAATGATATGCTGACTAAAGGGACTTGGGGGCGGAGAAAAGGGAAATATAAGGCCTGCCCCCTCCTGCATTAAACGAGCCTGCAGCACCTCACCTAGCGCTTGCTTCTACCCAACTCCTGGGGTCTGTGTGTCGTGACTCCGTGCCTCCCCCCGCAATTAGCAGGGGGCCCAATCCAGCTTAGGGTCTTCACAGCTGGCCTGAGGAGAACCCACCACACCTAGGAACATGTGATCAGATAGAAGGTTACAGGTCATAGGGAGAGCTTAGTACTTATTCTGCTAAATAGATATAGTATTAAAGTGACTCCCAATGATTTATTGCTATGCTCATTGATGAATGCATCTCTCAGCTCTCACTAGAGGAACTTCCTTATGCAGCAGGTCGTGATTAACTTAGAAATCCACAATGGGCCAACATGCAGAGATCAAGAGGTTGCAGAGTGTTTATCCCTGAATAAGCTACTTATAACAATCTTCTTCCTCAAAATTGTTTAAGGATCATTGTGGTAGAGGAGATAGAAAGATGGTAAGAGTCAGAGGTGGTGGATGACCACAAGGAAACAGCTTTCCAGTCAACTAGGAAGTTGCTTATATGAACTCTCAGCAATGGTGACAACATGCACAAGTTCACAAAAGCTCAAGTCAGACAGAATCCCTGCATAGACATGGGGAAGTGGGTAAGAAGCCCTAACCCCTCTCAAGAAACGATTGTAAACTGATGGCTTCTGGGAAGGGAAGAGTTCAGTCTCTTTTAAGGATGTGACTCTTGGTAAGTTAACCAGGTTCCAGTGGATGAATGCACACTGAAGAACATTTGGGGACACAAATTTGACTCTTAAAGGCCTTAAGATATATAATAGAGTGCATCAAATTGTTTGGAGGGGCAGTAAAGGGGGAGGAGGCTATAGAGGGAAAGGATCTAAATACAATAGAAATATATCACATAAAGTTTACAAAAAGTCAATAAAAAGTGCAAAAAGAAATGTTCTTTGAAGAGGATATAATTTAAAACACTAACTAAAATATAAAATTGTACTCTTTAATGCATTGCTAAACTGGTAGAAAATAAAAGCAATTGATGCAAAAATGGATAAATAAATAAAATGGACTAAGCTCTTAATTCAATAACAAGTTTATGCCTAAAAGGGTTGCAAAAAGAGGGACATGTTATGCTTAAAGCAAGCAGGGGGAATACAATAAAGGTTAGGGCATAGATATAAAGTGAAAACACCCACAAAACGAGAGAGAATAAATGAAACTAAGAGTTGGATGCTGACTTAAAAGACAAAAGCATCCTAAAAATAATTAATGGTATAGGATGCGTCATTACTGCTTTGACAGAAATAGGAGGAATATAAGTGAAGGATATGAACAGCTGGCCCTACGACTGGGATAACTTTCATGAAGTGGACAAATCGTAGAAACACACGGCCTCCCAGTAGTAAACCATGAAGTGGGGAATATAAATAGATTTAGTAAATGTGTTGAACCAGTGAGTAATAAAAAATATCATAAGAACAAAAGCTCAAGATGGGGGATTTACTGCTGAATTCCACCAAACATTTATGGAAATAACACCAGCTTAAACTCTTCCAAATAGTTGAAGAGAAAGGAACACTTCCAAACTCATTCCAGGAGGCCAACACTAATGCTAGAGAAAGACTTGAAAAGCTATAGACCAATAACACTAATGAACATTAAAATAAAAATAAAAATCCTCAGTAATATCTAGTCTACATAATTTGATGGCATAGTAAAAAGATCATACATTATAATCTAGTGAGAGTTATTACTTGCATTCAAGGACTTTTCAACCTATAAAATTCAATCAGTGTTACCCTCCATATGAACAAAATGAAGAAGGAGCACACACACACATGCACACCCACACATACATACAAAGAGCATGCACATACACCAACCACACACATACACACACACAAATATGCACATACATACACACAGAGCACACACAGAGGCCATTTCAACTGATGAAGAGAAGCATTGAAAAAAACGTAATGCTCTTTCATTATAAAAACTCTCAACAAACTAGATTTAAAAGGAAACTATCTCAATATAATGCCCACATATTACACAGCCCAGATATCTTCATGTTCAGTGGTAAACAATTGAAAGCTTTTAACCTATTACAAGGGATAAGGTTAGGATACTATTTTCAGTAGTTACATAGAAAAATTAGATAACAAAATAAATAAATGAAACACACACAAAGACACACAAAACCACATGTCAAATGGAACAAACAGCAATTTACTGTTGGTGTGAGTGTGAAGAAATTGAAACCTCGGTGCACTATTGGTAGAAACATAAAATAGTGCTATTGCTATGGGAAACAGTACATCACTTCCTCAAAAAGTTAAGATGAAATTTCCCAATGCCCAATAATTGGTGTATGTATGCTCATTTTCCAAAGGACTGAAGGCAGGAAGTCAGATTTGTACAGCTAAGTCCATGCCATTGCTATGGCTGTTCATAATTGCTGAAGGCCGGAGGCTGCCTTTGCCTGTCTGTTACTTCTTGTTCTGCCTCCTTTTGCCTACCACTGGAGTTCTTTCTTGTTCTGTGCTCATTTTCATCTCTCCCTCTCTCAGGCTTCCTTCAGATTACTGCTTCCCCTCCCTCCCTCTCCTCCTCTCCTTCTTATGTTTCCTCCATCTTTCTCAATGACATTCTGTTAACCTTGTTATCTCTGTGCTGTTTGTCAGTTAGTGAGTTTATGAGATGGGATATATACATAAAATGGGATATTTTTCAGTCTTAAAAAGGAAAGAAATTGAGTTGGGGTATAGCTTGGTGTGAGAGTAAATACAGTACAGGAGGCCCTGTACTTGAAAAACAAGGAAAGAAATTCTGACAAAGACATTATTGGGATGGACCTTGAAAATATTATGCTAAGTAAACTGATCCAGGAATGAAAGTATTAGAGCTAAACAAGTCCACTTTTATGCAGGGCCTAAAGCAGTCAAATTCACTTAGCTAAAAAGTGGAATGGTTACTGTCAGAGGTGGTAGAATGGGGTTGCTTTCACTGTGTGGGGTTTCACTATGGAAAGAGGAAGAAAATTCTGGAGATGGATGTTCGTGGTGATTTTACAGTAATGGAAATGTGCTTAACACCACTGAAATGTACATTTAATATGGTGGATTTCATTATACATATATTTTCCCCATCTGTTTTATAAAATTTACTCCAAATATATTCAAATGCAAAAAATTTACTTCAGGTAAAAATTGCAGCATTTCTAAGCCACATGACAGTATGCCTTAATAAAGAAATGGCCTGACTCTTAGCTTTGATAAGGCTCAGAGTGGACCTAAACTGGTGAGCACCCGTTCCTTCAGATGTCTGTCAGAATAGTGCTCCTGAGTTAGGGTTTTGCTCATTCTTTTATTGAAACTTTATCTCTATCAGGAAATGGGGAAGCAGAAGTTGGACTCATCCTTATCTGAGAATCTTGCTCTTTGATCCCTAGGCTTAGAAAAGCACACACTCAATTTTTCTCATTGTTTGCAAAGTAAAAAGATGCTTTTAGCACTTTGGTATGTGAATATGCATACATACAAATATATGCATACTGTCATTCACTATCTTGGGTGGAAGGCCAGAAGGGTCCTGTGGGATTAAGGTCACATGCCCTGGGCACAGGAGGAGCACATGGCTCAGTGAGCTCATTTAAAGTTTTGGATGCAAGGTTAGGTAAAAGTTTTTAGACCAGATCATGTCCATTTTGTAAAAGTCATTCCTAAAGTTCTCCCTTCTTTATTTTATAAATGAAGAAGGATGTCCATATTGTAATAGGAGGTAGTTTCAGAAACGTCATTCTCACAGTTCTCTTGTTTGGTTAAAGAAGAAGCATGTCCAACAGGGTGGTCTCTGGTGGTGGGCTGGTTAGGTGCAAGTGTGCTGGAGAAATGGCATAAGTTAGCATGATGCCATCTAGGGAAATTTTCTGAAAGAGGAAGCACAGTCAGGATAACACTATGAGGAGAAGGCACATGAACATGTGGCTGTTCATACAGTTGAAATTCAGGAAAGGGTCTCTCTTCTAGTACCAAGTTGTTGTTTACTGGTATGACTTTACCAGTCACACTGTGATCCAAAGAGGTCTGTAGGAGAAAGAACAGATGTGGAGCCTCAGCTCAAATCATTGAGAGGAAAGTCATTAGTTGGCCCTTATGAAAGTTTATATAAAACCATAGATTATGGTAAAACTTGTCTTTTAAGATATTTTTCTGCAGGTATTAGGAGAAAAAATTGAGAGGAACAATTTAAATTTTTTAATCTGTTTTTAAAAGATTTAAAGTACAATTGACTTTAGAAATTTGTTTCTAAGCAGTTACCCTTTATTCCCCTTTCTGTTTATTCAAATTTTAAATAATAGATGAGCTAGTTGAATTATGACTTTTCCTTGGGGGTTGCATAGAGAATGTCATGAGAGACATGAATTTCTCAAAATTGGCAAAAATAGATAAAAGTTTTAGGCATACAAGCAGGAAAACTGTTTATTTTTATTTATTTTAGGACCTCCCTTTACAGAGAAAGCAATTAATAAGTATCTTCAAATATACTTAAGCACTATCAAACATAAAGCCTTAAAAAGTGTGAACATACACATGAACAAATCTAAAATGACCAAAGAAATTTAACTGTTTCTTTAATTTGTCAAATTACAGTCACCTGAATATTATTTGTATTTCAAGTATGAGATTATCAAAAATAAATCAGACATAAAAACAAAAAGTTTCAAATTCACAATGTGGAAATTCCCCATGGGTAAATTACTCCTGATACTCCCAAGGCATTTTGATGAGAAAATTGAAGTGTTAGAATTTTGACCCTTTTCTAGACTAAAAATGATTCTAAATAGTTCCACTTGAGCATATAACAGGTACAGTATTAAAATTTTGTGATTAGGGGTTGAAGAGCTGGTTAAGAGCATTAGCTGCTCTTACAGAGCATCTGAGTTCTATTTGTACAACCCAAATGGTGGCTAACAACCATTTGTAACTAAAGTTCCAGGAGATCCAACTCCCTCTTTTGGCCTCTGTGGGCACTGCACACACATGATACACTTACATACATGTAGAAAAAACAATCATACACATAAAATAAAAATTAAAACAAATTTTATATTTACTCAAGTACTTCAGTGAATGAAGAAGAAAACCACAAAAAGTACCATTATTATGTGACTATGTGTTTCACTGTTTGATGAAAAATGTTTACCACACATCAAAAGATGTGAAATCAATATGTGGCAAAGGGAAACACAGCATTATTGAAAATCCACTAATCTCAACAACTGTCATTATGTAACAACTAAGCACAGCCATGTACCACATACCATCATTTCAGTAAATGAGGAACCCCATATTGACGGTTGTTTCAAATGGTTATAGTGCAACTGGACACATTCTATCACCTAGTGATGTCCTGGATGTTAAAATTAATATTAAAATATTGCATTGCTTTTGTGTTTCTGTTGGTACTGATGTAAACAACCCTACAGTGTGCTGTTACTATATCAAGTATAGAGCATATAACTATAATGATATGTGATAATAAACAATAGTTACTGTGTTTGGGATACATACTATGATTTACTGTTGAGAGAAGAGAGAGAGAGAGAGAGAGAGAGAGAGAGAGAGAGAGAGAATATAAAGTTCCTTCCCTGGGGGGAGATGTGATCATCTACCTTCTTCAGGTCCAAATGATGAACCAAAACACAATTCTATCATAGTTCATCCTAGGGAGCCAATGAGTGTATTCAGCTCACTTATAGAGCATTGATGAGGGGTTACCGATAGAAACACGAGTGAACTCCAAGAAGCAGCATTGGAAAGTCTTCACCCAGGGTGGGTGATAGTTTCCCCACATACACATAGATGGAATCCCCTTTATATAGTCTTCCTCAACCTGTATACACCAGTACCTTTCCAAGATCCCCCCACTCCCCAAGGTCACATGCAAGCAGGGCAGAATGGCACACAAAAGGTTGGGAAGCATGGGTGGATACTCAGATGAAGGTTCAATGAGTGGCCTCATCCTTTTAGAAGAGAATTCAACCCAGACAATGTGAAGCACAGCTGTGATTATCTTTTGCAGGCAAGCAGACACAGCCGGTCTCATGAAAATGGCAATTGTTCTGCTCAAAGGATATTTCTGTAAATATATATATATATATATTTAAAGAGACATTGTTATCACAGGAGGTGACCTCTCTGTGCATATTACTGGCCCTAAAGACCTTCCAGCGAGGCCAGATGTCCAAGTGAATCATTATGAGATGCATGACTGTATATCCAATGCCAGTCCTCATAGTGTCATAGTGAATATTTTAAGAACATGTGTTATACATGATTTTTTATATACATTATATTCAGACAACTAGACAATTAATGGGATTTTGTCACTTCTGCAAATTTAAATGTTAATAAGGAAAAGTATTTCCCCAAATGTTATTTTCGCTCAATAAATATTTACTATTTTCTGATTTTAAAAAAATAGAAAATATAGGGAGATATGGATAGATACACAAATAATGATGGTACTTCTTTAAGAAAAACTATTTAAATGATGACATCTTTAAAAAACATTTTATTTATTAGTTTTATTTTATATGTATGAGTGTATTGCCTGCCTCTATGTAAGTACACCTGTGTCTTGAAGTGCCTACAGAGGTCAGAAGAGGGTATCAGATCCCCTGGAACTGGAATTATGGAGGGTTGTTAGCTGTCATGTGGGTGCTGAGAATTGAACCTTGGTCCTCTGCAAGAGCAGCCAGTGCTCTTACCTCCTGAGCAGTTCCCAATGATGGCATCTAAACTGCTGAGTCCCATTGTCTGCATTTGGTTCAAAATCAAGTTTGTCTATGCAGTACACATCATCTTCCAGAAAGTTAAGAAGTACATTTTGGAGAAAATGCAAGATGTTAGGAGAGAATCATTCTCTAATTCGAATCAGAGCATCCTGAAAAGGATCTTATCTTTGCCAATCAACTGTATTCACATTGTTTGAATAAAAGCTGTAAGTTTGAAAGAACTTGGTGTATGTACCCATGCTCAAGATGATACAAAATCAGGTAAACACATTATTAAGCACGCATTATTATTATACCGCAGTTTCCATTTTCTACGTATCTACTCGATGCAGCCATGTCTCTCTAGCTATGAGTAGCACCGTATCTCTCTGTGTCCCACTTCTGTTAAAATGTTCCAACTGTACTGACCATTCTCAGTGTTCTCATTCCTCCTTTTAGTGATGAGTGAATTGGGGAAATGACAGTGATCTCTAGCTCAGGCTTATTTCAACAAAGCAGGAAACCTAGGTAGAGAAGGGACTGACAGGACCATACACAGATATCCAGTGGGGATGTATTCCCACTAACATGGAAGGCTTCCCCCATGGTATAGTTTGAGTGAAAAATGGCTCACCAGTTAAATACACTTGCCCTAATCCTGAGAAATTCATTTTGAGCTGAAGGATCTAGGGACTCACACAGTAGAAGGAGAGAATTGACTCTTGTTGGTTGAATTCTGACCTCCACATGCAGGTCATGGCCCTACCTTTGGAAGTCTGTGGAGCCCTTAGGAGATGTGGCCTAACTGGAGGAAGTGGGTCACTAAAAGGGTGGAGGCATTAAGGGTTACAGCTCTGCCTTGCTTCCAGCTCAAGCTTTCTCTTTCTTGATCTGCTGAGATGCCCACAAGCCTCTTCCTGAGCCCTCTGCCTTGCACAAGAGCAGAGACTACACCTTCAGTGCTGCCCTGCCTTCCCAGCCATGAAATCCTTCTTTCATTTAAGTTGCTTCTTCCAAATATTTTGTGACAGCAATGAAAAAAGGCACTAATATAACCACCTGGACTCTTTTTTGGGTTACAAATGATGAAATGGGATTTTGATTGCTATTGATCTATTTAGACGCAACCACTTCCTTTGTTGAGCAATGAACCAAATCATTGTGAAGTTCTCATAGAGCACATTGTGATGTGTAGTTAATACAGTTTGAAATGTAGAGGTCCTACTTAACAAGGAGAAAACCATAAAGTAAAAACCAAAATGCTTTTTCTTTACCTAAAGAATTCTGGCTATGTCTCAATGAATGTTGACACATTTCCATGATTTCTGGCTACTTTCAGTAAACTTTTATATGGGATTTTTATGTTTAACTACTCAATGAGTGATGATCTGATTTCCAATTAAGAGATATGCATTAAACTAGAAAGCAAAGCCAGTTGTCATTTCTATTATAGTGTGCTAGAGCTGTGCTTTTATTTCAACTAACCAAATTTTGCAAGTTACAAGGTAGAAAACTATCTTCTCCAGAAACCCAGATTTATATTCCCTGTAAGAAAAGCCAGAAGTATGCACCTGATGGGATTTATAACAAGAGTGGAAAACCATGTGTGTCAGTGACTGGTCTCACTGCTGTGATAAACTACCCTGACAAAAGCAATTTAAAGAAAAGATGGCAGGTGTGTTTTAGCTCACAGTTGGATGGTACAGTCCACCATAATGGAGGAAGCATGGTGGCAGGAATGTGAGGAAGCAGCTAGACATATTGCACCTGCAGGCAGGAAGCAGAGGGACATGAATGCTAGTGCTCACCTTACTTTCTCCTTTTTAATTAGTCCAAGACCCAGAAGCTAACCTAACTGAGATAATTCCTCACAAGTGTGCTCAAAGTCTCATCTCCTAGGTGATTCTAGATCTCGTCAGGTTGACAAGCAATATTACACATCACATTACACAGAAATTCTATTGGCTTGCAGAGAGAGAGAGAGAGAGAGAGAGAGAGAGAGAGAGAGAGAGAGAGTCAATGCTGAGTAACACTGTATTGTTTTCTAGTATTTTTTTTCCAAAGACTTGAGTTTTACTAAGATTTCTTCCAGAACATGTGTTTAGAGTTGGGTTTTCTTTTTCTTTTCTTTTTATTTGACTGTAGCAGTGCATAGGATTGACCAAAAGGTCACAGAAAGAGTCTTGTTATATTTGGGTTACAATTACTATCCTTAGTTTAATGCTATACAGAAAAACATGAGTCAATTTTGAAAAAGAATAACTTATCCTTTAACCATGTTTTTCCCCTTAATTCTATCAATATTTTTGGACTATTTAAAACCAACATTAGAATTTTGACTGCTCATTTGCATATACCATAGAGCTCAGCTTAGGGTCTAATGTCTCCATTAACCCAACTATGCCAGCCCTTTTCTACTAAATCCATGCTCTCTCAGTAAATTAGGAAACTTAAAGATCTGCACAATTTCTTTCTTTATATTATTAATAAAAATCTTACACACATTTCTATAATCACATAAGCAAACAAAACAAGTCAGTTTTGAAAACACAGTTGTTTTACACTTTACATAGAGTCATCTATGAATGATAGAAATTTAGAAATATGATTGTGAGAGCAATGGCCTTGGAACTAAAGACTGAAGCCCAGAACTATCTCTGCTTCAAATTAGTTATGAGACCTTGGCCATGCCACTTAAAGTCTCTGGGCTTCTGTTTTCTTATCTTGTATATGAGAAATTTTATCTTGATGACCTTTTAAGTCTCTTCCAACTCTAAACCTTTATGTGTTTTATAAGGGTTGATCACTTGGAAAATCGGGAGTTAAAGGGGATAACACCAACATCTGAAGTACTGAGTAATGCTTGTGGTTTGTTATGAATTTGATACTCAGATATAAAGTGGTCATATCACAGCTTCTTTAGTGAATTATTTTTAAAATCTGTGTGGCCTATAGCTCTGACAGACTACTAAATATTTTCTGGAGAGTTTCCTAAGATGTTTATGTTTGGTGGAAGGTGAGAGACTCTTTCATGTATTTTTTTCAAATTTTATTTTTTATTTTGAGAAAATTATAGATTTACATATAGTTGTAAGAAACCATGCAGGTACATTCTGTATGCCCTTTGCATTTTAAAAATTCTCAGATAATAACATTGTTTTATTTTATTTTACTTTCTTTTTCATTTCTTGTTGAGGCAGTCCTACCATGAAGCCCAGTCTAGTCTCCTCCTCATGATCTGTTTCAGGCTCCTCAATCTCCCAAGTGCTGGTTTTGGAGGTGTACACTACCATGCTTGGCCAGATGGCTTCAACTTGTAGAAGCTGTGATGACTATCACAACTAGGACTTGACAATGATATATTCAGGATATTAGACAATCCTGCACATAAGGATCCTTGTTCTTGTTATTGTATTAGTCATCCTGCAAGCTATTAAAAGAACTGGCTTAGCAGGATATGTCCACTAGTGCAATAGTGGTAAGAATATTATGGCAGTAACCAACCATGTTCTGATTGGTATTAAACCCCATCCCACAAGATAGAACCTGTGCCTGGCCTCATACCAATAATTGAGCCAAAATATCATGACTTCTAGGTCTTAGGCCCTAGAGGAGAACCTAACATAGTTTTCTACTAAATGGGAATAGTAATAAACTGCCCCCTAAATCCTTACACTTTATACCCATAGATGAATGCATCTCTCAACCCTCATCAGAGAGCTTCTTTCTGTAGTACATGACGATGAACACAGAGACCCACAACTGGTGAACAAACGTAGCAAAAGTAAGAAGCAGTGGAGTGCATAGCCCTAAGAGGGACATCTCTTATCATAATCCTTCTCTCAAGACTTGAAGATAGTTGAGCAAGAGGGGGCAAAAAGATTGTAAGAGTAAGAGGTAGTAGAAGTCTGCAACGAAATAGTAATTTGCTGGACATGACAAGGGCCATTGCACACATGAACTCAGCATCTGTGACTGCACGCACATGACCTACACAAGATTGAGTCAGCTGAAATCCCAGTATGGGTGGGGAAGGAGCTCATGAAGTCCCACCCCTTGCTGAGGACCTATTGACAACTGGTGGTTGCTGGGGGAGGGAGAGTCAGCCTTCTTTAGGATGTGGTCCCCCAGAGGCTACCCATGAACCACTAGATGGCCCTGCAGCCACGCATATACAGGCAGTTCTAAGTGGACTCTGTGGGTTAAAAACATGAGAACACATGAAGTGGTGGGGATGGATAAGGGAGGAATTGGAGGGGAGGAATTGAGGTGACCTTGATCTAAATACTATATGTATGTATGTATGAATTTCTCAAACAAATTAAAAGTCTCTTTTAGCCATGCCTTAAAGTGTGCCTGTGAGAAATTCTTTGCCATTCTTCCTGTAGTACATTTTATTTCTTCTTCATTCATCAAGAAGTTTCTGGCAGGAGAGACCTTTGAAACATATTGTTGTACTATTGTTGATGCCCTTGGTTTCTGATGAGAAATCCACATGTACTCCCTGCCATTCAAATAATTTTTTATTGTAGGAATCATGCTTTCTGATTGAATTCAAATGTTTTTCTTTCTAATTAATTTTCAAAACTGTGAATATGATGTACCTTAATGTGAATTTATTTGGATTTTTAACTTGCTTAGCTTTCTGAATCATCCTTTTAGGTCCATGGTTTTATCCAAATTTGAGGTGTTTTTAGGTATGATTTATGAATACTTTTCCCACCTCACTGTCTCCTGTATTTTTGGGAGTCTGGTAACACAGGTCCCTAGAACTCTATTTTTTTGTCAAATCTATATTTTCTCTTGTCAAGATTGGCTAATTTCTCTGACTTTAGTTTGCTGATTTTTTTTTTTGACTTCTATCACTTCCATTCTACTCTTGAGCCCATCCACTCCGTTTTGTATATCAATTCCAAAATTGTCCCTTTCAGCTTTCCATAGAGTTTTTTTTCCCCCACTTTCTTTTAATTCAATCATTTTATAATTTAAATATTGATGGAATATTGTGCTAGAGAATTTAAAGCTTTTGTCAGGTCCTTAAGAGCATATCAGTCACCTTGAATTGGCATGGACTGATTGTGGTTTTTTAAAATCCAATTTGAGATCTTTCTGGTTTCTGGCATTGTAAGAGATTTTGACTTTGACTAGATATCACTTCGTGTCCTGGGATTCTGGATCTGATTTTAACCTTGTGCAGTGTAGCCAAGGGGTCACTGTGAAAGTCACAGGGGCAGCACTGGCAGTCATGGCTCTGTATCGTCTGTACCATCATGTCCAGCATAAGCAGGTCCTTTGTGTATCCAGTGGTTTCTACTGAAAACACAATGGATCAGGAGGATGTAGCATGGAATTTGCAATTCTAGATGATAACTTCTGGTTCTCTGTTGTGGAAAATCTTGTGACTGATTTTGCCTTTTGCCTTGCATACCTGTCATGCTAGAATGCAGTGCTTCCTGTTTCTTATCAGAGAGAAAACTATGCAAGTCACATAGTTTCCAGGAATCCAAAACTTATCGAAACTGAAACTTATACTAATAGGGCACCTGGCCCACTAGATTGTAATAAGATGCTAGTCTGCCATGCTAATAAGGGATCCATATGTTGTGTTGTGATTGGACTATTACCCCTATATAAGCCCATACTTTCCTGCAATAAAGCAGACCTGTGTCACTGAACCTGGTCTCCTATGTCTGAATGCAGCGCTGCTGGCGTAGACTCCTCACCAGCCCTGGGGTCCAGACCAGATCAGATGACTGATCAGAGGAACTGAGAGAGCAGGAGAGCAATCATAGCCGGAGGAGAGCAGCCACAGCTGGTGACCACAGCTGGCATCCAAACATGGGGCTGGGACCTCCTCTCCACAGAGCTGTAACACTCCGAGCTGTAACACCTTGGGCTCCCGATACCCCCTTTCTCAATGCTCTTCCCGTGGTTGCTCTTGTTCTGCTTTTTCTTCTGGCTCATGATCTTTGGTTGGGTGTGTCACTCCTGTCTTCACCAATTGTCTCCTTGAATGGTTCCTGAGTCCCTTTGGGTATGTCTTGTAGGATGAGTGACCTCCAGTATGGGGAATAGTCATCCAGCTGCTGCCAGCCCCCACACTGCTGCACTGGTTCCTCTCCTCAGGAGTAGGCATATTAGGGTAACAGAAAAGGATGTAACTAAGGTTTTAGATGAAGTACTAGCTCTTGCCCCCTGGTTTACAGATTCTTGTTGCTGGGATCCTGAACAATGGGCTTGCATTTTATTCTTGGCCCGGCATAGAGAAGTCAGGGAGGGGCGCCCACAGTCTGGGCTGTTCTATCCCATTGTTACAGCCACTCTGGCCTCCCTTCAGGGGGTTCCCCCCAAAGCCCCTGAACAGGACAATCTCATATTAAAGGAGATAGATGAGCAAATACAACAACAGGACACTGGGGATGGCCTGTCCCAGGCATTTCCAGTTAAAACAAAACTAACAGTTTCTTGTTCTGATGAAATGATGACTGCTAATGATGATATAAAAGATGAGGCATTGGGGTTTGAGAGCTCTCTTGATGAAAAACAGGAAGTTAAGACCACCTCTGCTCTGCCATTATGGGGCAGTGGCTACCCTCCTCCATTTTATACTGGCTTTAAGGAAGTTTCCCCCCAGTCCATCTACCCCTCCCTCCCAGAGGAGAACTGGAAGCCCCTCCTGCCTAGGCCCCTCTTCTATGATACAATGGGAGATTTTCCACAGTTCTTCCCAGTTACTGTCAATCAGGGACAACAGAATCCCAATGTCTGGAATCCATATTCTCATGATACCTTAAGGAAGCTGCGTAAGGCAGCAGTTGGGGATGACATTCACTTTCCATTGTTTGGTCAGTTATTAGATACAAGCAGTTATTTGGCCAATACCCCCTATGATTGGCAGAATGTTGTCCATGCCTGCTTATAGGGAGGAGATTTCCTTTTATGGAAAGCTGCTTACCAAGATGAATGTGAACAACATTCAGAGCACAATAGAAATGCCAATGTCCAAAATATTGAAATTGATGCTCTAGTAGGATGCGGCAATTTTGAGGCTCCCCCCCAAGCTCAGGCACAGGGACCTTCCCACTACTTTGAACAAGTGCAGCTTTGCACGCTTCGTGCTTTTCGAAGCATGCCAACTCGTGGTGATACCAAATTAATCATATTGATACAAAAACCAGGCAAGTCTTTCTCTGATTTTGTTGAGAGATGCCAACAAAGTATAAATAGAAATATCAGTCATCAGGGAGCTGCCGATGCCTTGCTCAAGGATCTTATATATGAAGGCTGCTCTACAGAGTGTCGCCTTGCCACAGAACCCATTAGACACAAGGATGTCTCTGAATGGATTCTGGCCTGCCAAGACATGGGGACCACTTGGGCCCATGCTGCGGCCTTTGCTGAGGCACTGGCTGCTCATCAGCCGCAGGCTGAGATGGACAAAGCAAATGTTGGGCCATTGGTCACATACCTGTCCTAATAAGGTTATTAAAGAGGCCAAAAGGAGCCAGGTGCTCCCTTCAAAATGCCCAAGATGCCACAAAGGCTTTCATTGGGCAAGAAAATGCAGGTCTAAGGTGGATGCAGATGGTAAACCCATACAAAAAGGTGCCTTTAAACGGGCAATGGGGCCCCTCTCAGCCCCGCCCCAAAGAGAGGAAGTAAGGGAATACACCCCCCCATGTCCAATGGATGATACCTATTAATTTGCATAAGACTAGGATGCAACTTTCCCTAGATGGCCATAAGTTTAAAGGCCTAATTGATACAGGGGCTGATATTACTGTAATCAGACAAGAGGAAGCATTGTCTCATTGGCACTGCAAACCTGGAACCCCTATACAAGGAGTTGGGGGTGTACAGAACACCCAACATGTCCAACATCTGGTAATCTGGACTGATCTGAGCGGCAATACAGGAGCTTTTAGGCCGCTCTTAGCCGTGGGGCTTCCCCATAGTTTGTGGGGGAGAGATATCGCTTACAAAATACTTTACAGGTCCAACATCCCATGGTCTGGACTGACCCAGAAAGCAATACAGGAGCTATTAAACCACTCCTAGCTGCAGGACTTTCCCATAACCTGTGGGGGAGAGATATCCTCTGAAATATGGAGGTTGTTCTAACTACCAATGACAAAGCCTTTTATGATGACCACATTGTAAACCAGCAGTTAGTTAATGTGACCCCCACCCCCAATTCTAACTGCCACTGCTCCGCTGCCCAAGCCACCCCCCATCAAACTAATGTGGGTCCCATAATGGGTGGAGCAGTGGCCTCTTCCTTCACATAAATTAGCTCATTTGTCCAAGAACAGTTATCCTTGGGTCACATTGAGCACTCACTAAGTCTTCATAGCATTGTAGACCAGCGGTTAGGTAATGCCCCCACCTTCACCCCAAATTCTAACAGCCACTGCTCTGCTGCCCAAGCTGCCCCCCATCAGACTAACATGGGACACAAAATCTCCCATATGGGTGGAGGAGTGGCCTCTTCCTTTACTTAAATTAATTCACTTCATCTCTTTGGTCCAGGAACAATTATCCTTGGGTCATATTGAGCCCTCACTTAATCCTCAAAATTCTCCCATTTTTGTTATACAAAAGAGGTCAGGAAAGTGGAGACTTTTACATGATTTAAGGGCTATTAATGAGCATATGAAGCCTTTAAGGACCTTTCAAACAGGAATGCCTCACCCTACCGCTATTCCCAAAGGGTGTGCAAATATTATTATAGATATTAAGGACTGTTTCTTTTCTATTCTTCTTCAAGAAGATGATAATCCCTATTTTGCTTAAGGACTGTTTCTTTTCTATTCCTCTTCATGATGATGATAAGCCTTATTTTTGCCTTCTCTATACCTGCCCCTAACCATAACCTTCCAGTTCAAAGCTATCAATAGAAGGTTTTGCCTCAGGGCATCAAAAACAGTCCTACTATCTGCCAATATTATGTGGCCTATGCCTGCAGACCTTTGCTGACTGAGGTTTATGTTTTATATTATATGGATGACATTCTTATCTCCCATAAGAATCCTAAGATCTTACAAGGAGCTTTTCAAAAACTCAAAACAAACCTCCAGGCAGCAGATAAAATAGAGTTAAATGCCCCTTATACCTTTTTGGGCCACTCTATTCAAGATGTCATCTGATCCACAGCTCCTGTTCTTACCTTACCAGTTGAGGTTACCCTTTTAGAAGTGTAGATCCTCTGTGGCAACATCAATTGGATACAGGGCTTCTTACCCATGTCCACAGAAGAGCTTACACTGCTCTTTGACCTCTTATAGGGTACTGATATGGTCTCCATTCCCCGCAAGGTCTCTCCGGAGGCATAACGTGTTGTCACAATGATCAATTCTCACTGTCCCAAGCATTCATAAATAGTATACAGCCAAAGTTGCCAATGCAAGCACTAGTTATTCCTGCTAAAAACACCTCTTTGGGAGTGCTCTGGCAGACCCAGGGCCCCCTGGTATGAGTCCACTCTTCATGGAGTCAACTTCACAAGGTCACCCCGGCTATTGAGGCATGGGCTATGCTAGCCCTTAAACTTGTCCACACCTCCCGCCCTCTGTATGGCTATGAACCCAAATCATTGGTTCTTCCCCTTCCACCTCACATGCTCCAGTCATTGTTCCTTGACAACCCTGGCTTCCAAACTCTCCTACTAGCCTATCAGGGGAAATATGACAATCATTATCCTAAACAAACTCCTATTTCCCCAGGCATTCCCAAAGCGTAACCCTCTTCCTAAGGCTCCTCTAATCTTTACTGATTCTAGTAAATGCAAATTTGGTTATGTAATTTACCAGGAAGGACAACTCTCCTCACAGAAGGTTTTCCCTTTCCAGGGATCTGGACAGCTCAGAGGGCTCTCAGCCATGTTATGGGTCTTTCAGGATCTCACTACAACTCCCTGTAATATTTTTTCTAACAGTGCTTATGTAGTTCAGACTCTACAACATCTGAGCTTCGCAGCTTTCCAGCCCTGCCAAAGTCCCCTTGATTTGTTGCTCTCCTCATTACAACTATTACTCGAGCAGTACTCTGCTCCTTGGTATATTCAACACTTGCACTCTCATACCAATCTCCTGGGGCTTCTGGTAGATGGCAAAGCCGCCATTGACAAACTGGTCCTGAGCACCACCCTAGATTCCACCATAATTCAGCAAGCTAGAGACTTACATGCCCATTTTCATCTTTCTCTCCAAGCTATCCATAGGCTTCTACCCACTCTATCAATTCAGAGCCTCAAGCATTTTGTCCATGCCTGCTCCTCTTGTGCCCCTCTTCTACCTCTGGGACCATTACAACCCGCTGGAACTCTCCCTAGAGGCCTTGGCCCCAACAAGATATGGCAAATGGACGTCACTCATTTTTCTTCTTTTGGCAAGCTCAAGTATATCCATCATATTATTGACACTTATTCCAATGTCGATTTTGCATTGGCCTGCTCTGGTGAGATGGCTTCTCATGTCATAAGGACTGTCAAATATGCCATGGTCCTTATGGGAATTCCTTGGCAAATAAAAACAGATAATGGTCTTTGTTATGTTTCTGCTTCCTTCAGCCATTTCTGCTCTGACTAGGATATAAAATATATAACTGGCATTTCATACAATCCTCAGGGTCAGGGAATTATTGAACATTCCCACCAAACACTCATTAAACAAATACAAAAAATGAGGGGAAATAATGACAAGGGTCCTTGCTATAAGGATCCTAACTTCATTATATAACAAGCATTATTTGTCCTAAATTTTCTCAAATTTGATTCCCATGGCCTCCCAACAGCAATAAAGCATGGGGGGGGCGTTCACTCAGCCTACACCTGCCCCCATGGTAAGATGGAAGGACCCTCTCACAGGCGAATGGAGGGGACCCCATTTATTGCTAACACAAGGGCAAGGGTATGCTTGTGTCTTTCCAGATAATGTCCCAGCTCCTAATTGGATCCCAGCCTGGAACATCAGAATTTCTTGTGAGGGAATGACTCCCCCCTGCAACCATCAACCCCGGAGATGACAGCCTTGGAGAAAATGACCACTGAGAGACTGATCCAATGTCACAGACCCCGAAAGCCACCAACCTGGGGAGGCCTTGAACATCTCTCTCCACAAACAGAGACATTAGCTAAGCTAAGTCCTCAATCCAGAGGAAATCTTTTGTCTGTGTTCCTTATTATTTGTGTCATCATTACTCATGCCTTGATTGGTCCCCATTTTTTGCTATCCCTTCTCCTGAGTTTTGGGCCCTGTGCTGTCAAGGGTCTCCTTAACTTTGTCAAAACCCGCATTTCTCTAGCTGCCACTCTGCCTCAACATCCTGTCTTCTCAGATTTTGCTGACCCCAAGAACAAACATGTCTCTACAGACAAGGACCCGCTGTTCCTTGCCTTTACCAACATATAATAATAGAGATTTGAAAAATAGGCTTGAGCTTAGATGTAAAATCTTATGGAACAACCATGCAACAGACCTGAGAAAAAGGCCAGACTGCCGGAGCCACAGGAAACACTTTGCAATATATACTTCTGTTGGCAGACTGTGAGACCAATGCCTAGAACTTGCCACTCCCTAATCCCCATTGTTACCCAGATGGGACGACCCCACTCCATCAGCTTTTATTGAATTCGTAGCCCTTTAAGAGGCCTTTGCATGGGTCAAAGCTTGATATACTGCCTCTCCCTCTGCCAGACCATACCAAGGGACTCACCCTTTGAGGGCTGGTAGTCAATGATGGGTAAGATCCCAAAAGATGGGACAACCTAAGACAGGTACAGTCCATAATGCTGGGAGACCCTTGAGGTGGGGACAACAATGCCGAGGCAAAGAACCTCGACTCCCACTGGTTGACATGGAGTTGGCCCAGGCTGCTCTCGACAGAACTCGCCATCTTGAAGGATGGGGCCCACAATAAGGGATCAATCCCTTGCCTCCCAAGCCATTCTACCTTGCTGTTAAGGCCTGATCAATTCATTTTGACCTGAAATCTCCACAAACAGAGACATTAGCTAAGCTAAGTCCTCAATCCAGAGGAAATCTTTTGTCTGTGTTCCTTATTATTTGTGTCATCATTATTGCTAACTCATGCCTTGATTGGTCCCCATTTTTTGCTATCCCTTCTCCTGAGTTTTGGGCCCTGTGCTGTCAAATCAAGGCTATTGTGAGTTTGTGCTCCCTCCCCTATGGCCAGTAGTCAATGATGGGTAAGATTTTCTGGGAGAAAGTCAACCTAAGTCAAGGCATAGCTGCTTGAAGCTGTGTGCCAATGACGGATAAGGCTTTGCTCTTGCAGAAGGCAACCTAAGATAGGCATGGTCCTTCCATCCTGGATGTGGCATATTCTGTGGTTATAAAAAGAAAGGGGGAAATGTTGGGAGCTATTATTATGGGCATAGCCATTGCTGCATTAGACTGCAGCAGCTTACCTTGACTTAAGCATTTGAGAAAGAATGCTTCCACCCTGGGAGTTTCCCTGCTCTCTGCTTCTGTGGTCTGAGTTGACAGGCTATGCTTCCCTGATTAATTGGCAGTCTTGGAAACATAACTAAAGAGTTCTGTTTCAGTTTATGGGCACTGGAGTTTCTCAGCACCATTAGCTTGGTTTCTATATAGAAATAATGAATTATAGTAGTTGCTAAGAGTAATCACAAACAGAACCCCTTATATGTAAGATATTATAAATATTATGTAACTGAATCTTGGATACTATAAATGCTGTGTGAGTTTCGGTGGGTGAAGTAATGCATTCTTGGTGGTAATATAATGTATCCTTGGTTATTCCTTGGTTACTTTCTGTTTAGTGATATATCCTTAGTTATTCCTTGGTTACTCCAGATATGATTCCTATATAAGCTTGCTTTGGTTCACAATAAACATGCACTGGCACACAAGCCTCTGCATCTCCTGTGTCTTGATTTCTATCCATCAGGGTCCCCAAGCCCTTCAGGCTTAGTTTGTGGTCACTGCACCGTGACACCTTACCTTGATGTAAACAGAAAAATCTGCCTCATATAGCCCCTGGACTGATATCAGTATGTTATATATTCTGAACTGTGCCTCACTCTTAAAAATGAAAAAATAGGGGGAGATGTTGTGGAAAATCTTGTGACTGATTTTGCCTTTTTCCTTACATACCTGTCATGCTGGAATGCAGTGCTTCCTGTTTCTTTTCAGAGAGAAAACTATGTAAGTCACATGGTTTCCAGGAATCTGAAACTTAGAGAAACTGAAACTTATTATGCTAATAGGGCATCTGGCCTTCTAGACTGTAATAGGATGCTAGTCTGCCATGCTAATAAGGGATCCCATATGCTGTGTTATGATTAGACTATTACCCCTATATGAGCCCATACTTTCCTGCTATAAAGCAGACCTGTGTCACTGAACCTGGTCTCCTGCATCTGAATGCAGCGCTGCTGGCATAGACTCCTCACCAGCCCTGGGGTCCGGACCGGATGACTAATTGTGGGAACTGAGAGAGCAGGAGAGTGACCATAGCTGGAGGAGAGCAGCCACAGCCGGCAACCACAGTTCTCCATTAGAATTCACCTGACCTCACTCCAAAAAGAGGAAGGATGTCTCTTTAATCAGCTGAGTGTAGAAGACCCCACCTCCATGTGGTTTTGTTACTGCCTGGTGGGAATGCAAGACCCAGGGTCCTCCTTAGTCTCCCCTTACACTACAAGAAGGAGAGATGATGCACTCCATTATAGCTTGACAAAGATTTAAAGATGGGCTTCCCACTCAAACTTTGCTGCTATGGGTGTGGCGTTGGTCTACCAATAAGAGTAGCTACTATCTAAGAGTTTACTGGTTTTCTAGATTTCTCGCTTCTTGGTTCTTTGGTCCAAAAGATCAAGTTTTTTGATTGATGCCTCGCTGAATCTTGTCTTTATTTAACTTCCTTTAGTGTTTTCATTTCTTCATGGCACTGCCCCACAATGCTGATTTTTCTGCAATCTGAACTATATGGGGCTTGTGTTCCACTAACTGACTAAATGAATATTCTTATAGTTCACTCTCAAGATTAAAATATGTGTTAATGCCTTGAACTAGGATTCTTTTGTCTTGTTTCATTTTTTTTGGCTTAGTTATAGAACCGTTTGATTCTGATAATCAATAGCAAAAGTCAGGTAACCATAAGAAATTAAAATAGGAGAAGGAGAGATGGCTCAACAGTTAAGAGCACTGGGTGCTCTTGCAGAGGACCTGAATTCAATTTCCAGCATCCACACAGCAGCTCACAAGTACCCATAACTTCAGTTCCAGGGAATCTGAAGCCCTCTTCTGGCTTCTGCAGGCACTCCATATGCAGGTACATTTAACAATAACAACAAATTTTTGTTAAATAAATTAAAATATATATTGCTGTTTTTACTATGCTTTGAGCAGAACCTTACAAGAAAAGGATCATAGATACTTTTTACTTTCCTAAGGTTTTTTGGAAGGCTGGAAGACTCATAAAACATATTTAAATTCACTCAGCTAGAGCATGATCTATACTATGTCTACTTGGAAATGGGCAAAGAGACTCAGAAAACTTAACTTGCCCAAGTTTATGCAGTGACTGATTTCTGATTGTAAAACCTGTAGATTTCTCACAGATTTTCACTCTTGCTGCTGTTCAAGTGAGGCAAAGGAACCACTCCTTGACTATGCTCTTGTTGTTTATGACACAGTCCTTTGTTGTAGATGGACATGTGTCAGGGAATACAGGGCAGTAAGCAGTACTTGTTTCCTCTTACCTGCTCCTCTGACCAGCTGTATTTTATTATTTAAAAATTCTATGAACAAGACTGGAGAGAAGACTCATCAGTTGAAAATGCTTGCTGCTCTTGCAGAGGACTGGAGTTCAGTTCCCAGCACCCACATAAGGCAGCTCGTAATCACCCATAACTCCAGCTTCAGCAGAACCAATCCCCTCTTCTTGCCTCTGTGGGCACCCTCATATGCATGCACATAGACACACAGACACACACCATATCCATAATTAAAAAATAAAATCCATCTTTAAAAACTTCTACAGACATAGCTAGCTATATAAATTTACCCAATGCAAAATAAAAATGTGAGCCCTACATTAAAAAAAAAATCAGGGAGAGAGACTATTAATGGTCCTGAATTTAAAGGTTTCCCCCCTCCCTTTCACTGGCTCTTGGTTTCTCCATTTTTTTCCTACTGCTTAGTGTCATTTTTTTTGTGAAGAAAAATTAATAATTCAAATTACCATCACAAATTTCAGCA